>NC_090439.1:923843548-924158544 GCF_031143425.1 Pleurodeles waltl | reverse complement strand
TACTCTGCGACCCTCTAATCTGCAACCTTGCACTCTCTGCCACTGAATTCCATGCCACTCTACTCTGCACCACTGCACTCAATGCCACTGTACTCTGTCCCACTGCAATCTTTTCTGCACCACTGCACTCTAATCTACTCTACACCACTCCAGGGCACTTCATTCTACTTTGAAATCATCTCCTCTATGCCACTGCAATCTACGCAACTCCACTCTCTGCTATGCCAGTCCAATCTACCCTGCGCCACTCCAATCTGCTCTGCACTGCTCTATGCTACTGCACTCTACATCACTATGCTCCTCTCTGCAACAATCTACTCTTCACCACTATACTGTACTCTGCAGCAGTCTACTCTATGCCACAGCACTCAATGCAACTCTATTATACTCTGCACCACTGTACTCTACGCCACTGTTCTCTACTCTGCATCACTCTACATCACTGCACTCTACATCAATGCATTCTATGCCACTCTACTCTACACCACTGCCCTTTATGACACTCTACTCTGCAACACGGCACTCTACTCTGCACCGCTCAACTATATGCCACTCTACTGCACTCTACACCAATGTACTATATGCCACTACACTCTGTCACTCTACTCTGCATCACTGCACTTCACCCCTACACCAGTCTACTCTACCTTGCACCACTCCACTCTATGATGCACCGCAATACTCTATGACACAGCACTCTGAACCACAGCAATCTATGATGTGCCACTCCACTCTACCATGCACTGCATCATTCTATGACACAGCACTCTGCCCCACTGCACTCCGCACCACTGCAATCTATGATGTGCCATGCCACTCTGCTCCCCTCTACTCTTCACCACTCTACACTACTGCACTGTACGCTAAACCAGTGCAGTCTTCGCCAATGCACTCTACACCACTTTACTTAAAACCAATGCACTCAATATGACTACACTCTGCGCCAATCTACTTTGCACCACTATAATCTATGCCACTTCACTCTAGACCACCCAACTCCGCTCTGACATTTCACTCTGACATTACACTCCATGATACTAGACTCTGACACTCTATTCCATTAAACTCTAACACTTTCTCCACTCCACTCTGTAACTCCCTACACAACTCCCTATACGCCACTCCATTCCACTTTACTCCACTCTATACCACTCCACGCCACTCTATGCCACTTCAATCTATGATACTCTACGCCACTGCACAACCCTGTATGCCACTCTACTATACAACAATGTACTATGATCAACAACGCACTACCCAACTTTCTCTATGCCACTTCACGTTACTCTACTTCACTCTATGCCATTTCACTGTTCTTTATGCCTTTCCACTCTATAACACTCTGCCACTCCACTTTGACACTCTATTACACTGTTACACTACTCCACTCTACAACTACTTTATGGCATTGGCGCTTGATTAGAGATTCAGATCTCTGTTGATTGCTTTCTCATTCATATGAGACGTGAGTCAGATTTATCTTCGCCATTTTGGTTACAAGCACTCTGTAACCCTTTTAACTCAAGCTTAATGAAGGCTGATCCTGATACTTGTCTAGGGGATCCAAATATTGTCGGCCAGAGTACCTTGGTTGAATTTGTGATATTGTACATAAGTTGGCATAAACATAAGTACTATGAGCTAATTACTTCTTGATTCACTATTTGAGTAATTCATGTAAAAGTCAGTGTATAAAAGCTTGTAAATCATTATTGTGGATGCTAACCTTGTAGGAAAGTAGCCTCTTTCTAGCTTGGTTACCCACACTTTTGGCCTGTTTGCCAGTGTGTTTGAGTGTGTCTACTGGGATCTTGCTAATCAGGACCCCAGTAGTTATGCTCTCTCCCTTAAATTATGGTTGTTGCATACAGGTAACCCAGTATTTTACCCAAAATTGGCATACTGGTGCCCCTTATAAATCCCTAGTATATGGTACTTAGGTGCCCAGGGCATTGAGGTTCCAGGGGATCCCTATGGGCTGCAGCATTTCTTTTGCCACCCATAGGAAGCCCTTGCAAAGGCTTCTGCAGGACTGCCATTGCAGCCTGCGTGAAAAGGTGCATGCACCCTTTCACTGCCAGTTACACTGCACCAGGTCACTTATAACTCACCCCTATAGCAGGCCCTCCAGCCCGGAGGGCAGGGTGCAGAATACCTGTGTGTGAGGGCACCCCTGCACTAGCAGAGGTGCCCCCACGACCTCCAGGACCATTTTCCCAGACCTCTTGAGTGCGGGATGCCATTCTACACGTGTACTGGAAATAGGTCACTACCTATGTCCAGCTACATAATGGTAACTCCGAACATAGGTATGTTTGGTATCAAACATGTTGGAATTATACCCCAAAGCTTTTGCAAGCATTGGTTGTATGATTTCATGCACTCAGGGGGCTCCTTAGAGGACCCCGGTATTGCCATTCCAGCCTTCTGAGGTTTTCCAGGCAGCCCCAGCTGCTGCCACCTCCCAGACAGGTTTCTGCCCTCCTGTTGCCTGAGGAGCTCAAGCCCAGGAAGGCAGAACAAAGGATTTCCTTTGGGAGAGGGGGGTTACACCCTCTCCCTTTGGAAATAGGTGTTACAGGCTTGGGAGGGGTAGCTTCCTTCCCCAGGCCACTGGAAATGCTTTGCCCTCCTTGCATTATCCAGACTATACTGGTTCATACTCTACTGGCTCTGGCACGAAACTGGACAAAGGAAAGGGGAGTGACCAATCCCCTGTCCATCACCACCCCAGGTGTGGTGCTCAGAGCTCCTCCGGAGGGTCCCTGGGTTTTGCCATCTTGGATTCCAAGTTGGCAGCGAACTCTGGGAGCATCTGAGTGGCCAGTGTCAGCAGGTGGCGTCCGAGCCGTCCCCTGATAGGTGTTTACCTGTTTAGCTGATCAATCCCCCTTTCAGGGCTATTTAGGGTCTCTCCTTTGGGAGGTTCTTCAGATTCGGATTGCAAGACTCCAGCAGGAATACTCTGCACCCTTTACTTCACCTTCTCACCGAAGAAACTGCAGCTGGACCCTCCAGGAACTCCACAAACTGCAACAATGAAGCAAAGACGACTTCTGCAACATTGTATCTTCAGCTCTTGCCAGCCAATGCAACTGGGTCCCGGTCGTGCATCCTCAGAGGATAGCCTGTCTTCAGCCTGCATTAGAAGAATGAAGGAGTCTCCCTTGGAGTGAAGGAGTCTCTCCCCTGCTTCAGCAGGCACCTCTCTGCAACGACGACCATCTGCGTGGGTCCACTCTCTTGACGAGTTGCATGGATTTTACATCACTAGTGGTGGACTGAAGTGGTCCCAATGGTCCTGATGTCCTACTGTCCAACTTTGGTGGAGGTAAGAGCTTGCCTTCCCATGCAAGACAGTACCCTTGTGCACCTTGTGTTTTTGTCCGTTGCCAAGATTTGTTGGCATCCTTTTACGAAATTCTTTGTGCACAATGTAGCTCCGGCCCCCAGCACTCCTTCCTGCGATGCACAGCTTCCTGAGTGGTTCTCTGGCGGCGTGGGATCCTTTGTTTTTGTGCTGTGTGGGCCTCCTTTTGTAACTCCTTTGTCCCCGTGCTGGGGGACTCCTGTGTGCGCATCCATCTTCTTGGGTGCAGTACTGACTGTTGTTCTTCACCAGTGGTTCTTCTTTTGCACCTTGATTCGGGTTTGCAGGGGCTCCTGCCCTTCCTGGACTCTTCAGTGCTTCTTGGACATAGTCCCATTCTTCCACAGGTCTTTAGGTCCAGGAATCCACCCTTTGTGTCTTGCAGTCTCTTCTGGTTCTTGCATTATCTTCTTTCTTGTGTTCTTGTGTGTTCTAGGAAAGTTACTGTGATTTATTTACTCCTGCTTTCCTGGGCTCTGAGGTGGGTTCTATTACTTACCTTTGGTGTTTTCTTATACTCCCAGCGCCCCTCTACACACCACACTTGCCTAGGTGGGAAACCAACATTCACATTCCACTTTCTTAGTATGTGGTTTGTGTTTCCCCTAGGCCCATTTCTAACCATTGTGATTTTCACTAATTGCACTGTTTTTGTAACTGTTTTTATTGATGTTGCTTCATACTAGTGTATATAATTGGTGTATTACTTAACTCCTTAGGGAGTATAGTCTCTATGGTATTTTTGGCATTTGTGTCACTAAAATAAAGTACCTTTATTTTTGTAACACTGAGTATTTTCTTTCATGTGTGTGAGTATTGTTTGATTACAGTGGTATTGCATGAGCTTTGCCTGTCTCCTAGATAAGCCTTGGTTGCTCAGCTACAGCTACCCCTAGAGAGCCTGGCTTCTAGACACTGCATACATTTCACTAATAAGGGATAACTGGACCTGGTATAAGGTGTAAGTACCATAGGTACCCACTACAAACCAGGCCAGCCTCCTCCAAACCACTGTACTATATAGGTTATTTTTTACATTGTAATGCCGGAATACCAGTCTTTCTTGATTTCCCCTGTTGATGTTTTCCCACTACATTTGATCTTCTATATTTTGATTGAATAAATGCATGAAACATTCCATTTGCATACTATATTAATATCATTGTTTATGGGAGTGGTGTTGAATTTTATTCAAGGGACCCCTGTTCCTTTAAAGTTAGTTTACTGCTCCATTCTAGGACACTTTACTTATTCCATGACACTACGCCACACCAGTCAATGACACATCATTCTCCTTTATGCCAGTAACTTTGAGCCATGCTGAATAGTAGTCTTACTAGTGTACAGCATGGCTAAAACACATTGGCAAAGGCAATAGAACTTGCATAGGTGAGACCTATTGGCTTTGCCAATGCTTTTTTATAAGGTATGAACTTCAAGGTGACTTGCAATATCCTTATGTGCAGAGGGGGTATTTTACCCCATATAATACATGGTCACACCACCAACTTTCCCACAAACCACTTAAAACCTTAGTGCATAGCTTCTGTCATTCCAAGCTATTGCAGTAGAGCAGAAGAAAGAAAAGCAACATTCCATGTTTTGCTTTAAACAGCTGCATTAATTATGCTCTGTGACCTGATCTGCCTTTCACCTTGGCTGCTAGCTCTGGCAGAAGGCATTGTAATGTCAGAACTTGACTGTAATAACCCTATCATAGTAATTTTCTGATGTCTTTTCTTTATAATCAGTGAATGTCTTTTCTTTATACACAGTGACTTGGTGCATCACAAACAGCTGATTCTAAATATGTTAGTGACTGCAGTTTATACAGAGAATAAAGAATCCATGTTTATATAGCCTGTAACTCCAAGAGCGTCTTCAGTTGCAATGCTTCTAGTTATGACTTATGTGGAGATGAGCTTCCCAAGATCACACACAGGAGTAGAAGTGTTATTAGAGCTATGGTTTCCGAGCACAGCTTACAGCTGTTGTACCTAATCGCTTTTGATATCTCCAGTGCGGTTCCAATTGGCATGAGGCGAGGGGCATGATGGGTGTGGGGAGCAAAGGATATGTTCTTCATTTTTACCCTCCTACCTTTATTTCCTTGGTGCATGAAGATGCAAGGTTAATCAACATGTTATTTTCACATTTGAGCTAATTACTTTGTGAATGTAAATAACAATAAAAGATACTTTCAGACTGCGAAAACATGCCTTCCTTTCTCCCTATTTCACTTCCAATATATATGATTGTGTATATTTATCGGAGCCTGCAGTTCGCAAACATCAAGCGATTTGTATAGGGTTGATTGAAAGTCCCCAAGGCTGTCCCTGTCCCCCCCAGAAATTTATTGTCTCCTACGCCCCTGGTATAGAGCTCCTTGGCATAGTACCTGGCTTTGGTGTTGTGTTATCTAAAATTACTGGGACGCTATAGCTGGATCGTGAGAACTACTGTCCTCTTGTGGGAAATAAAATAAAACCCAGGTTCAGTACTTTATAAGTGAAAGAAGGCTTTATATGAGATAATGGTTATTTACTTTAGCATGAACAAGATTTGCTTATCCTCATTTGCACCCACATTTTCTCTCGTTACGTACCCCTGGTTCATCTCAGATCTGTGTGGTGACTCGCTGCATACAGACAGAGCAGGAGAGGAATGCTTCCAGGATGCGCGAATTAAATTTCAAAACTGAAAATCCATATCCTGGCTCTGCCACAGCGGCCTTGGGTGTTAGCGCATTGGTAAATAGTTAAAGGAGCCCCGGTTTACAGAATGCGCGGCTCTTATATAAGTAACTGAATACGCGTCAAAACTCATTGTAATGTTTCAGATACAATCAATGTGGATATGTGGATGCATTCATGTCTTTGGGTGTTTTCAAGCTTCGCACTGATGAGAAAGTTAATGAAGGTGATAGATCTTGGGGGCATCTTTGGAGAGTGCGGCCCATCATTATGGCTGGTTCATTTTTGAAGCTAAAGTATTTGATTATTCGCTTCTGGGTGGAATATTTTCTTTTCATATTAACTTTTTTCTTTTCCTTCTAGCCTCTGTGCAAATGAAACATAATTTACTAATTTAGTTTGATGATAAGAAGCTTTGATTAATGGTGACACTGACAAAGGTTTATGGACTTCAGGTGGAATTATGGTGTCAATTAAATTCTTGCATCATTTCTGTTGCAGAAATCGCAGATTTAATGGACTAAAAATAGTCGTATTTGGCTAATAACTGTCTTTTTCTCCTTAGATGAACTTTGGTTACAAACTAGCATATTTCTTGTGCTTGCTTATTTAAGACGGTAACACTTTCTAAGAAGTTGCAGGTGTTTTGTTGGCGGGTTACAAATTTAGTAGCAGAAAGGAAAATATCACAGTTGCATCATAGTATATGTATTCGTACTGCATTATACACTTTTCTTGTCTCTTTAACCGTCTTTTTAGCAGGGAATGAGACCTTCTCAAGGGAACAGTAAGCACATATGTAAAGCAGACTCAACAAATTAGCAATGTAGAGAAGACCTAAACAAATTAGACATTAGAATGTCTAAACCGTGGAAAGGAGAACGCAGCCTCAGACGTAGAAATTGGGAGGTTATAAACGTGAAAAAATAGAAAAAGTCATTCAGAACAGACCGAACCGAATGGATAGTAAGAATTAATCCAAATAATTCACACTTGCAAAGGGAGAAATTGGCTAGGTAGGTAATGCTTGGGTCACATCGATTTTGCAGTGATGGATCCTCTCGCCATCGAGATTTACAGAACTCCAGCAAATGTTTCTGAGCATAGGAACAAAAACAACATGCATTAACTTAGTGTGATTATACTACAGCACTTCCTACTCTGAAAATGCCTTCTACTACTTCAAACTGACCACCAGGTGGAGATGACAAGAACCTTCCCATGGATCGCTCGAAATCCTGGAATATCCTCTCCTCTACACTGGCCATACCAAGAAACCCATTTCAAAGTTAACAAAGACCTCACCACCAGGCAGCAAAAATGTCCCTTACCCTCCTCAGTTGGCTTCACATCAAGTCCATTGTAAAGATCTTGACTAGTACATAGTCAAATCCAGAATCAAATTCAAGGCTTTCTGCACCCCTATAAAGCGTACCGGGGCAGCATCTCAGCTTAGTTTCTGAAACTGGTGCCCCAGGCAGAATCCTCTGGTCTTCCTTCACCCACTTGAGCCATCAACTATCTATCGTTCAAGCAGGTAAAGCAAGGAAGTAGCACTTATCACTAAATTCATCTTTAGGTTAGCCCATTCTTGAAGCAGTTTATATAGCTGGATTAGGAGAAATCTCACCCAAATAACACTAGAAAATTACAAGACAACATGAAACCCCAGTGAGTGGGCAAGGTCTCCGTGGCTTTGAGCAGGGACTTCGGTGCTTAATACCAACAATACAATTAAATTAAAGCAAATGTAAAGTTTTAAAACATGAAGCATCCACAAATATTGATATTTTGGAAGAAACCTGGGGAAATGAAACCCTCCAAAAATGAAGAAAAAATTATAGCATGTAAATACTTTGTGTGCAATAAGAGGGATTATTTTAATGAATAACATTCATGTGAAAGTGGGAAATAATAACTACTTGTAGATTTAAATGTATTTTTTGTCTCATTTAAGTGACATGACATATGAGTTAATCTCACACCAGCGGTGCAGAGTAGGCCAGATCACGGGGTCACTTGCATTGTTCAAAATTATAAAGAAACTGTGATGCTTGGATGTGGTTGATTGGATAAATTGTCTGTAGGTGCCAAATAAAAGGAAGAGATTCTGTACTGGTTGTTAGGTTATAGATGGTACCTTGACGCTATTTCAGATTCTCAGGAATTTAAAGATTGATACAGGGAATGAATACTTGTGAATCCTGCAGTTGGAAAATATAGTCTCTAGGCTTCTGATTAAAATATTCTACAAGAGCTTGCACCACATTGGTTAATGGAATGCTTGGATTATTCTGAACTACTAGTAACTACCTTTGGTAGCATTCCACATATATTTTTGCTGTCATAATCAAGGACTTGCCATTTATAGATTTGTACTAGCATTACACTAAACATAATATTGTAGAGCTGCCAGGGAACTTCTCCTGTTAATGGTAATGAAACCCCACAGTGAAGGTTCCTGTAACAAAATCTGTACTTCACCAGTGAGCATTATTTATTTGTGACATTTTTTTCTGTTAGGGTCAGCTGATTTAAGAACCCCCATGTCCACATGTGGCAGAAACAAATGGTTGGAGTCCAGTAGTCCTCCAAATTTCAGGTTCTTGTGACTTATGCAGAAGGGGAAATCTTTGAGATTGCCCCAAAGATGAAGAATCCTTTGTTGTATTTTAGCCCAACGCCCAGGACATATTGTTTGGTTTCAGGGACGTATGTATGTGAACTAATGGAAAACAAAAACTGAGAAACCTATTTGAAGGAAACCAACTCATGGAAAACCAATTTTCAGTTAATGAAATGCAAGATTGCATTAAACTTGGGTGGAGTTTAGTACTACTGTTAGTTTTTTGGGTTCAGGGATGGGTAATGTTTAGGGCGATGAGGACGATTAAGGGTCTGGAATAATTGGGGTTTAGGCATAGAAAGAGACTTTCAGGGTTCAGAGATGGGTAGAGTGTAGGGATGGTGAGGGGCTTCTAGGGTTGATGGGTGGTGTTTAGGTTTGCAAGGTGTTTTTATGTTTCAGGGATGGGTGGAGTGTAAGGCTGTTGAGGCGGTTTAGGGTTCATGGATGGGGGAGTTAAGAGCTTGTGAGGGTTTTTAAGGTTAAAGAATGGGTAGTGGCTGGGGTGGTGAAGAGGTTTTTGGTTGCAGGATGGGGTGGAGTTTTGGGTGGTGAGGAGTCTTAAGGATTCAAAGATGGAGGAGGTGTAGATGTAGACAGGGGCTTTTAGCGTTCAGGGATGAGTAGTTTAGGGTGATGAGTTCTTAAGGTCATGGATGTCTGGTGTTTAAGAGGGGTGAGGGTTTTTTAGGATTCAGGGATGTGTCGAGTGTGGGTGTGCTGAGGTTTTTTAAGGGTATGGGTTGGGTTGGGTGTGGTTTAGGCATAAAAAGGGGTTTTAAGGTCCAGCAACGGGTGGAGTTAGGGGTAGTGAGTGATTTTATGTTTCAGGGCTGGTGGAATATTGGGCTAGAAATGGTTTTAGGCTTTGGGGATGAGCGTAGCTTAGGTGTGGTGAGGGATTTTAGGCAGCCAGGAATATTGGTGTTTAGGGGTTGTGAGGAGTCAGCGATAGATGGTGTTTGTGTGGTGATGGGTCAGCGAATTAAAAGCATCCAAAGTCATTGTTTGATAGTGTAAAATATCTAAATATGAAATATTGTCCTCTGAAGTAAAGCAGTAAAATAAATATCTCAGACAAAACTGTTTCTGAAAGTAAGACCTGCAACGATTGTGTTCACACTTAAAAATAAGCATTCAAAAGCCAACTTCAACCAAAAAGACATTTTATGAATTGGTTTCTATGAAAAGATAAATGCCATTCATTCTGAAAATTTCCATTAAACATTTTAGATGGAATGGTTTCTCGGTAATTGTATTCTATGAAATCACTTTTCTATGAAATCACATAGAACTGTCAGGGACAACATGTTTTCATGTTTATTTTGTCATTGGGAACAGTTGACCCAGCCCTCCCCTCTCCGCTGCACAAACCCTTTGGCTTCTAGTTTACATTATGAAACAGGGAAGGTAATTGTCTGCAGTTGAGCTCATATTTGTGTCCATTTGTTAATGCTGTTCAAAATTGTGTTTATGGTTCATTAATGTAAGGCCTTTAATATTAGGATGAGCAATAAGATCGGACTGCAGTACTAACCCTGGTGCCAGTAAAAAATGTGTATTCAAAATATTGCAAAGTTTAACAATATGAGGTTACATATGAGGCTCCCAGAATGCTCTCTGATTTTTGCAAATATTTGCCGAAGCTTGAAAGCAAGATTGATGATTCTTTGCATTCAAAATAAAATGTTAAAAAATGCAACTAGTAAAAATGATGTTTTGCTGAGTTTCTGTAAATTTTGGGTACCATTTCTTTGAAACGTCATTTAGTAAAATGTGTTGATGCATGCTAGTATTTTGAAAAAAAAAATGTTCATAATGGAAAATCAGTATAACCAGTTTCAACAATATTATGGGAAACATGAAAATAAACAAGCATTGCAAAACCAATAAGTCCGACATTGGTGGTCAGTCTTTTGTTTTTGTCATTTTGTGTCTTGTTTTGACATGACTTTTGTAAAACCTTATTGCTATATGAGCTGCTGGGTGCTCACCGTTGTAACAAACACTGGCAAAAATCAAAAATATTTCTGGTCACATTGCCACAGTAGTTCCTGGCACTGCACAAAACTACTTTGTGTGCCAATATGCTCCGTGTGAAAGAGCAGATTGGTGTCACTCACCGTGAAGCCAGCTGACAGATGAATAGAGAGAGATAGAGTGTTAATAAAAACAAAGTCTCGGTTAACGCCAGACTTAGTTAGGGGCCCCATTCGTGAAGAAAGTTACAAAAGTGCACCCATGGTATGTCTTTGCATTTGTATAGATTTACCTAATCATGAATTCACAAGGATTTACAAAAGTAGACCAAGAAATTGTACTACTAAAAAATGTGTGAACTGTATTTTAGCATGAGCAAATACGCGTGTGTAGATTTACAAGTTTACTCTTCCTCCTACCGTTTTTTTCCAAACCCTGGAAGAAGATTTACTTCTGCCCTTGTCTGGAGTAAATTTCCAACCTTTCTCAGTATGGGAAAAGATTAGAGAAGAGCTGGAGAAAATCCTTAAAATATTTAAGTTAGTAGGGTTGCACAGACTCCAAAAGAGCATTCCAATCCGGGAACTTTTACTTACTGTTACATCCAACCCCAGTATGTTGATTTGTGAAAAGGTAGTAAAATAAGTGAATTGGTAGTATTCAAGCCCCACTATAATATTAGCCTTGCTAGAATATGAGAGTGTTAGAAATGGGGTCTCTGGTTGCAGAGGTATACACCCTTGTCCAAGTAGGGACCACAATCCTACTCAGGGTAAGTCACACAATCCAAATTATCCTGTGCCCACCCTCTGGTAGCTGCGCACTGAGCAGTCAGGCTAAACTTAGAAGGCAATGTGTGAAGTACTTGTGCAATAAATCATACAGTAACCCAGTAGAAACACCACAAAAATACACCACACAGGTTTAGAACAATAGATAATATTTATCTGAATAAAATAAGGTAAAAACGACAAAGATTCAATAAGCACAAGTTATACTATTACTTTTGAAAGGTTTAAAAGAGTCTTAATCCTTGGAAATTAACAATTGTCTCTTGATTACACACAGTACCTGCTATGCATCAAAAATAACGACACGCAGAGACCGCAGAGGAGGAGAAGCATGGAAAAATAAGGTGTGTGTTGGATTTTCTGGCGCGACACAGACGATGCATCGTTTATTTCCATGCTACAAAGTGCTTGTGTCATTTTTTGGCGCACAGTCTTGGTCCCTCACTGCAGTGTGGGAATATTTTGATGCCCAGGGACGATGCAGGGGAAATCCTTGACGTGCTAGAAGAAGGAACAGGTGCTGTGTCGATCCAGTAGGCGATGCGTAAAATTTTACATTGCAAGGCAAGTGCTGCATTGCATTTCCACTTGTGAAGTCGGGCTGCGTCTTTCCGGTCGGCTGTACGGCAATTTCTCGGTCGTGATCAATTTCGGCAGTCGGTGCGTCGATTTTTGATGCACAAGTAGTTTCCTTAAGAGAAGTCCTTTTGGCCCTGAGACTTCAGAAAACAGGAGGCAAGCTCAATCCAAGTCCCTGGAGAGCACTTTTGGGGAAGCAGAGTCCTTCTGAGCAAAGTCAGAGACCAGCATGGCAGCAGTCCTTCACAGCAAAGCTGTCCAGATGACTCATTTGGGCAGCCAGGCAGTTCCTCTTGACAGGATGCGGGTGTAGATCCAGAAGTGTCTGAGCTGGTGGGGCCAGAGACCCAGTTTATATACCCAAAAATGCCTTTGACATTGGGGAGACTTCAAAGAGTGGTTTTGAAGTGCACAGGTTCCCCTTTCAGTGCAACCCTGTCTGCCAGGCTCCCAGTAGGGGGTTTGGCGGTCCATTGTGTGAGGGCACGCCACTGGCCTTTGTAATGTGTTAGTCCCTCAACCCTTCCAGCCCAAGAAGACCCATTCAGTACACAGGTGAGTGCAGGTGTGACTGAGTGTCCTGTATTTGTGGTTGTCTAGATGAAATGCACAAGGGAGCTGTCAACCAGCCTAGCCCAGACGTTAATTGGAAACAGGCTGCGAGGCACAGATGCTTTTTAAATGCAGAGAAATGCTCACTTTCTAAAAGTGGCATTTCTAAAATAGTAATATAAAATCCATTCTCCCCAATAAGCAGGATTTTCTATTACCATTCTGACCATACTAAATATGACCTGGTTACCTCTTCCAGATCAGAATCTACCACTCAAAAAGTAGATGAGCGTGGTCCTAATGCTAGCCTATGAAAGGCACGGGCCTCACAGTAGTATAAAACGCATTTAAGGGTTTTTCCCCACCAGGACATGTAAAACACATAGGTGCATGTCTTGCCTTTTACCCACATTTCTCCCTGCCCTATGGGTTACCTCGGGCCTACCTTAGGGGTGACTTATAAGTAGAAAAAGGGGAGTTTCAGGCTTGGCAAGTACTTTTAAATGTGAAGTCAAAGTGGCAGTGAAACTGCACTCACTGGCCTTGCAATGACAGGCCTGAGACATGGTTAAGGGGCTACTTGGGTTGGTGGCACACTCAGTGCTGCAGGCCCACTAGTACCATTTAATTTACAGGCCTTGGGCACATGTAGTGCATTTTACTAGGGACTTATAAGTAAATCAGATATGCCAATTAGGGATGAACCAATGTTACCATGTTTAAGGAAGAGAGCATATGCACTTTAGCACTGGTAATGTTGGGGGATGACCATTCTAAGGCTGTCAGGTCTAACAGAGAGGCTATTATCAGAGCTCTTATTCAATGAGATTGCTGCCATAATTTGCCACCGCAGTACATTTCATCGGAGGACCAGTAGATTTATGAAGCAGCCTGTCCCTTGGACAAGTAGATCATTTATTAACTCCCACACATCTGTAATTCATTCTCAATCATTGTAAACATCTGTAAACATGGACTTGAGTCCAGTGTCTGCCTTTTAAAATAAGGTCTGCTCCTGTGCAGCGTATGTAAGAAGTGTGGGCTGAGAGAGTAGGACTAGTGTACAACTCTTCCTGATATCTACTCACAGCTAGCCTATAAGATAGGAGTTTGAATTAATTGGTTGTTGCCTTTGCTGGCCTTATAATTCAATTGGGCTTAAAAAAAGAAACAGCCCTGTTTATTTTTTACTTGAATGCCAGTCTGGAGTGCATTGCTGTAAGATTGTGTACCATCACATACTCTACACCATCTCTTTTAAATCCCTGTACACAAGTGAAACCTTAAGACAAGAGGTAACTGAGGAAGAGAAAAGGAAGGACCCTCTATCTAAACAGAACCTTGTCTGGACTTGAGGCACACTTTGAACTTGTACTTTCTGGACTTTATTGAAGCCCGTCTCCACAGTCTGTGACACAGCCCCCCATTTTCTCTGGGGGGGACAGGAGAAGTTGGAGTTTCTGGGAATCCTGGAGAAGGGAGTTCACTTGGATTTCTGTGGACCTTTTCTGGCAGGGGGCATCATAAGATTGGGTATCCCAGAACCTTGTATGCCACACATGTGCCCTGTAAGTGGCCAGAAGGTCTTGGGTCTGAGAGGAATACAGGCCTGCATTGAGGACCACAGTGTTCTGATTTTGGGAGTCCTAGGCTATGCTGCTAGGACTTGGAGCTAAAGGATCAGGAAGTCCTTGAACTCTTCCTCATCGAAGAAAAGAGCAGGTTAATTTGAAAAAAAAAGCCCCACCAAGACCATTTATGATAATTTAGAGGACTGGTTGCCCAGAAAACATTCCTGGTGCCTGGAGCACACAGCAGGTGCCACACATCACAAACCCCATTCAGATTGGCCAAACAGAGCCATAGAAAATAGCAGCTGCTTAACCCGTTAATAAAGGGACTTTCAAGCTACCACCACTCAGATGAGATAACCTACTGTATCCAGTAGATTCGTTATTTAAACACCTGGAGATGGTCAGTGCTCTTTGGAGTCCAGTCTGTAAAGGGCAATATTTTTCTCCCATTTCATCCCTTCCTGTTGTCCTAAGGAGGGCCAGTGCCTAGAGCAAGCTCTGCATCACAGTTTAAAACACCACCTCTGTGGATTGAGCCCTCTAATGTCCAGGGGCCAGAGGTACCCTGTAGGAAAGTACCATCTTGCCTGGCATGTTACCCCCATATTTCACTGTATATATGTTGTTTTAGAGTATGTGTCACTGGGACCCTGCCAGCCAGGGCCCCAGTGCTCATAAGTGTGCCCTGTATGTGTTCCCTGTGTGATGACTGTCTCACTGAGGCTCTGCTAACCAGAACCTCAGTGGTTATGCTCTCTCTGCTTTCTAAATTGTCACTAACAGGCTAGTGACCAATTTCACCAATTCACATTGGCATACTGGAACACCCTTATAATTCCCTAGTATATGGTACTGATGTACCCAGGGTATTGGGGTTCCAGGAGATTCACTCAGGCTGCAGCATTACTTTTGCCACCCATAGGGAGCTCTGACAATTCTTACACAGGCCTGCCACTGCAGCCTGAGTGAAACAATGCCCACATTATTTCACAGCCATTTTACACTGCACTTGAGTAACTTATAAGTCACCTATATGTCTAACCCTCACCTGGTGAAGGTTGGGTGCCAAGTTACTTAGTGTGTTGGCACCCTGACACTAGCCAAGGTGCCCCCACATCGTTCAGGGCAAATTCCCCGGACTTTGTGAGTGCGGGGGCACCATTACACGCGTGCACTATACATAGGTCACTACCTATGTATAGCGCCACAATGGTAACTCCGAACATGGCCATGTAACATGTCTAAGGTCATGGAATTGTCACCCCAATGCCATCCTGGCATTGGGGAGACAATTCCATGATCCCCCGGGTCTCTAGCACAGACCCGGGTACTGCCAAACTACCTTTCCCGGGGTTTCACTGCAGCTGCTGCCAACCCCTCAGACAGGTTTCTGCCCTCCTGGGGTCCAGCCAGGCTTGGCCCAGGAAGGCAGAACAAAGGACTTCCTCAGAGAGAGGGTGTTACACCCTCTCCCTTTGGAAATAGGTGTCAGGGCTAGGGAGGAGTAGCCTCCCCCAGCCTCTGGAAATGCTTTGATGGGCACAGATGGTGCCCATCTCTGCATATGCCAGTCTTCACCGGTTCAGGGATCCCCCAGCTCTGCTCTGGCTCGAAACTGGACAAAGGAAAGGGGAGTGACCACTCCCCTGACCTGCACCTCCCAGGGGAGGTGCCCAGAGCTCCTCCAGTGTGCTCCAGACCTCTGCCATCTTGGAAACAGAGGTGCTGCTGGCACACTCGACTGCTCTGAGTGGCCAGTGCCAGCAGGTGACGTCAGAGACTCCTCCTGATAGGCTCTTACCTGTGTTGCTAGCCTATCCTCCTTCCTAAGTAACCAAACCTCCTTTTCTGGCTATTTAGGGTCTCTGCTTCGGGGAATTCTTTAGATAACGAATGCAAGAGCTCATCAGAGTTCCTCTTCATCTCTCTCTTCACCTTCTGACTGCTCAGGACTCCTGCAAAACCGCAACAAAGTAGCAAAGATGACTACTGCAACCTTGTAACGCTGATCCTGCCGCCTTCTCGACTGTTTTCCTGGTGGTGCATGCTGTGGGGGCAGCCTGCCTCCTCTCTGCACTAGGAGCTCTGAAGAAATCTCCTGTGGGTCGACGGAATCTTCCCCCTGCAACCGCAGGCAACAAAAGACTGCATCACCGGTCCTCTGGGTCCCCTCTCAGCACGACGAGCGTGGTCCCTGGAACTCAGCAACTCTGTCCAAGTGACTCCCACAGTCAAGTGACTCTTATGTCCAAGTTTGGTGGAGGTAAGTCCTTGCCTCCCCACGCTAGACTGCATTGCTGGGTACCGCGTGATTTGCAGCTGCTCCGGCTCCTGTGCACTCTTCCAGGATTTCCTTTGTGCACAGCCAAGCCTGGGTCCCCGACACTCTAACCTGCAGTGCACAACCTCCTGAGTTGTCCTCCGGCGTCGTGGGACTCCCTTTTGTGTCTTCGGGTGAGCTCCGGTTCACTCCTCTTCCAAGTGCCTGTTCCGGTACTTCTGCGGGTGCTGCCTGCTTCTGTGAGGGCTCCCTGACTTGCTGGGCGCCCCCTCTGTCTCCTCATCCAAGTGGCGACATCCTGGTCCCTCCTGGGCCACAGCAGCATCCAAAAACCCTAACCGCGACCCTTGCAGCTAGCAAGGCTTGTTTGCGGTCTTTCTGCGTGGGAACACCTCTCTCTGCAAGCTTCTTCACGACGTGGGACATCCATCCTCCAAAGGGGAAGTCTCTAGCCCTCTTCGTTCTTGCAGAATCCACAGCTTCTACCATCCGGTGGCAGCTTCTTTGCACCCTCAGCTAGCATTTCCTGGGCATCTGCCCAATCTCGACTTTGTCGCGACTCTTGGACTTGGTCCCCTTGTTCCACAGGTACTCTCGTCCGGAAATCCACTTTGGTTGCATTGCTGGTGTTGGTCTTTCTTGCAGAAATCCCCTATCACGACTTCTGTGCTCTCTGGGGAATATAGGTGCACTTTACACCTACTTTTCAGGGTCTTGGGGTGGGCTATTTTTCTAACCCTCACTGTTTTCTTACAGTCCCAGCGACCCTCTACGAGCTCACATAGGTTTGGGGTCCATACGTTATTCGAATTCCACTTTTTGGAGTATATGGTTTGTGTTGCCCCTATACCTATGTGTTCCTATTGCAATACAGTGTACTTTTACACTGCTTGCATTACTTCCCTTTGCCATTACTGCATATTTTTGGTATTGTGTACATATATCTCGTGTATATTTGGCATCCTCATACTGAGGTACTCACTGAGATACTTTTGGCATATTGTCATAAAAATAAAGTACCTTTATTTTTAGTATATCTGTGTATTGTGTTTTCTTATGATATTGTGCATATGACACCAGTGGTATAGTAGGAACTTTGCATGTCTCCTAGTTCAGCCTAAGCTGCTCTGCTATAGCTACCTTCTATCAGCCTAAGCTGCTAGAAACACCTCTTCTACACTAATAAGGGATAACTGGTCCTGGTACAGAGTGTAAGTACCCCTTGGTACCCACTACAAGCCAGGCCAGCCTCCTACATACCCCCAGGGCATGTCAGAGTTTGCCTGAGAAGAGAGAGCTTCCCTGGGCTGAAATGCATCAACATGTTCTCTTGCGTAGAAGTGAGGGAGAAAGAACAGCTAGCTTCCTCTTCCAGTGTAGGTGGGTTGGGAAAGAAAAGCTGGTAGCTCTTCAGTCATCAAGAGGAGTGTTCCAGATGAGTAGTGGGCCAGCCTAACTGCATTGACTTTGGTTCCAGTGCAGTCTCATTGAATAGCATGCAGGTGCCTCACAGGTCCTCCTCACAGGGGAGGCAGGGGCACCAGCGAAAAGAGTAGATGTGTGCTAGGAGTAGCGGTGGGCCCACCAACATAACACAAGAGCACCACCTTGGATTTGATATTTAACACCCTGCTTCTTTTGGGATCGTAAGAATGATCCTGTGAGACTTTCTCTGAGATTTTGAGCACTCTGGGTATACAGACTTCTGTCCAGGAACTCCTTGATTCATTGGCCTTTAGTGCTAGATCATATGGTTGCTTGGCAATCTCAGTGAAGTGTTAAAATAAGACACCACAATGTTCAATAACTGAAAGCTTTATTGAAACGTGCTGAAATGAAAGTTAATATCAATGCATAATTTTTAAGACAATTAAAGGATTTTAGAGTTCGTTTGCGTTATGGTTGAAGGGCTTATGTCCATATGACTGTTATCTGTGACGTAATAATAATCATTAGACCTGCCTTTTTATTGAAGCACCCCTCCTGTTGTGCAGCAAAATTGATGCAGTGCATGTCACTGATTTTTAAAGCAAATACATTTTGAGCTGGAAGGGAACCTCTTCCTGAAGTGAGGGCATACAAAGGAAATCCCCCTTGCTTCAAAGGATTCGCTGCCTTTAGTGTGATGTGATGTTTATGACCTCTCTACTGGAATAATAGTGTGGCGGATGTGAACATCCCATCCTTCACACTTAGAAGTTAATACATTTATACAACTAAATAAACTCTGTGTTAAATTGATTGAAAAGGTTCCAGAATTCAGCTTGGAAAGCTGCCACAGATGCGGGCATCCAGGAGTAAGCCACAATGGATTTGTGAATACCTGAAATGATTGCTGCACACATGCAAAGTCTAAATAACCATGACTAGGTACATGTGCGATCCTGGAAATGCAAAGTCAGGTGGGTCTGTATAACTGATGTATGGTTTTATAATCCAAGTAAAGATTGAAAATTATTAGCAATTGGAAGCAGGAACCAGCCCACTTTCTAGAAGGACCCTTAAACTCTCTTTGGGCCATGGCTGATGCTTCATACAATCTCTACACCAGTCTGCATGTTCCCCAGGTCTTTTCAGATTTGTAATGACATCCCCTACAGTAATGGGCAGCACTTTGCCATCATTTACCAGTCCATGTTTTCCTGTCATGCCTTGGTCTATGGGGCAGCCTATCCTCCCCCATCCCCACATTCTTGCCACATCTCTTCTTACCAAAATTAGGCTTATGTTATAAAGCTTTTTTCATATTTGAAGAGTATCATGTCACTTCCTGTACCTAACAGTACTGTCTTCGCGAAACATTCAAGAGAGTCACCCCCAACTTTTTCCAGTTCTCCAGAAACTGTACATGGAGAGAAAGCCAAATGATGTGAAAGAACGAGCCTGTCTGTCCACAAACGCTAAGCATAGTGAAACATTAGCCCTTCTGAGCTTATGCATTTATATTCTGGTGTCATTGGTATGCTAAGTGATTTTCAATTGCAGCAGCCTGAATCCAGATTGTTTAGCCACTAATCTAGCATAGCTGCATGCCTCATCCCAGTCCGCCTCCTCACCCAATGCGAAATCCAGCTTCCAATAATTTCACAGTTTATCAAGTATTTTGGGTATATTATTCATAAGTGTCATATATATATGTTCGATGGCATGTGTAGCTGTGGATACACATGCTGTGCATAAGTCCGCCATCTAGTGTTGGGCTCTGAGTGTTACAAGTTGTTTTTCTTCAAAAAAGGTTTTCGAGTCACAGTATTGAGCGGTGACTCCTCTCTGTGATAGTGCTCCTGGGCATTGATGCCTTTGTTAGATTGTTTTCTTTCCGCTGTCGGGTTCTGACCTGTTTCCTCTTCCTCCGGTGAATCTCGGTTTGGTACTTCTGAACTTATTCTACCTTTTCTATAATATTGTCGGTATTGTTTTGATAATTTTTCCATTTATACTGGATCCTATTTAAACCGTTGGGGTGGAATTTCTCACCCTTACAAGGATCATCGCCCTTTTAGAACCTCCTTCAATGTAGGTCTAATGGAACAAACTCTATTTTGTTTCTGCCCTCGGTGTCACGTTAAATTTCAGTACACCGATCAACATTCTGTGTATAATCTTTGTCTACCTTCAGATCATCGAGAAGGAAATTGTGTCTCCTGCAGATATCGAGCGGCGAATCCTCTCTGTGATAGTGCTCATGGGCATCGATGCCTTTGTTAGGTTGTTTTTTTTTCTGCTGTCTGGTTCAGACTTGTTTCCTCTCGCTCCAGTAAATCTCAGTTCGGTACTTCTGAACTCATTCTACCTTTTCTATAATATCGTCGGTATTGTTTTGATCGTTTTTCCATCTATACTCTATCCGATTTAGACAGTCGGGGTCGAATTTCACACCCTAACAAGGACATCGCCCATTTTGGGCCTACTTCATTGTAGGTCTAATGGAACAAACTCTGTTTTGATTCTGCTCTCGGTGTCATGCTAAATTTCTGTACACCGATCAACATTCTGTGTGTAATCTTTGTCTATCTTCAGATCATCGAGAAGGGAATTGTGTCTCCTGCAGATCATTTTGATCTAAAAAGACTTTTCAGGACCGTAGAGCTCGTCGTCTCGAAATGGCGTCTAAATCCACAGAAGACACACAGGATATTTTTGGTGAAGAACTTGCTCAAGAAGAAGTTCGGCAAGTGGAAGTGTTTTCCACCCAAGACTCGCAGTCCAATCAACATTCCGATGATGATAGCCACCACATGCCTGCAGCACAGTACGTGAGTACAACTTCCCCATCGCACCACACAAAAATACTTAAAAAGACTCCAGCACTAGTCGTCGGTCCTCCACTGCCTTCAGGCCATGGTCAGATTCAAAAAGAAAGTCCTGATGACCAACCTTCAGGTTCGGCAGCAAGATTCAAGACTAAAGTGCATTCGGCATTGACCAAACAGACTCCTACACCAGTCTCGGAATCGAGCCAAAAATCAGAAAGAACATCTTCGCAGCCCAAAAAATCTAAACCACCTTCAGAGCTGATGCTTTCGATTCAAACAAAACACAAACTTTTGGAGTCGAAAGACACGGGCATTAAGCAAACTACTTCTATCCAGGAATCCGTGGACATACAAACTATTTTAGAGGTAATAGACGCTAAACAGCGAAAAATACACATTCCAAGGGACACAGGAAGAATAATTGCCTCCCCTTCAATGTCCTTCAAAAGGAAATTAACTTTTAAAGACACCTAAAAGGATGTACCTTCATCAAAAAAGGTCTTCAAAGGTAAACAACCAGAAGAGGCTATGAAACAAACGGCCTTCACCACCACATTCCCCTGTTATTCCCTCCATATCACCATCACCTACATATGAAGCATAATTATCACCACATACATCCTCATTATCCCCACATAGGGATGATATTAGTGATGGCCAGGAGGATACAGATCCATGATGGGATACATATGACTCTGATCCCTTTCTGCCAAATGACCCACATCTATATCCTGCTAGACCTTCACCACCAGAAGACACTACTGCATACAAACAAGTAGTGGCTAGAGACGTGGCCTATCACAATGTGCAAATGCATATAGATCAGATACATCAAGATTCCCTTTTTGACACACTAGCGTCTACACATAAATAATCTGAGGTTCGATGGCATGTGTAGCTGCAGATACACATGTTGTGCATAGCCCGCCATCTGGTGTTGGGTCGGAGTGTTACAAGTTGTTTTTCTTCGAAGAAGTCTTTCGAGTCACGAGACCGAGGGACTCCTCCTCTTTTGCTTCCATTGCGCATGGGCATCGACTCCACCTTCGATTGTTTTCTTTCCGCCATCGGGTTCGGACGTGTTCCTTTTCGCTCCGGGTTTCGGAACGGAAAGATAGTTAAAAATTCGGAAAATTACGTCGGTATTGTTGCGTTCGGGATCGGGTTAGATAGAATAGACACCGAATCGAATCGTGAAGAGCTCCGGTAGCCCTTCGGGGTAATTTCGATCCCCCGTCGGGGCCTGGTCGGCCCGACCGCGTGTAACATCGAGGCTGATGGAACGGACCCCGTTCCGATTCTGCCCTAAATGCCACAACAAATACCCATATACAGACCAACATTTGGTCTGTAGCCTGTGCCTGTCGCCCGAGCACAAGGAAGAAACTTGTGAGGCCTGTCGTGCGTTTCGATCCCGAAAAACGCTCTGTGACCTGCGAGCCAGAAGATTACAGATGGCGTCCACGCCGACAGGACACCGAGAGTTCGAGGAACAAGGAGAAGAAGAGGAAGCCTTCTCTATCCATGAATCGGACTCGGAGGAATTCGATGTCCACGAAACAGTGAGTAAGACGTCGAAGCCAGCACACAAGAAAACAGACAAGGCCCAGGGGACGCCACTGCCAACAGGCCATGGCTCAACCCATAAAATCGGTGACCGCCCATCGGCACCGAAAAAGGCCGAACTAGTGCCGAGATAGTCCGACTCGGGTCGAGACACAGGCACGCAGCAATCTCGGGACCGAGAAAGTGCTGCCGACAAAGATCGACGCAGAGACAGCGGCACCGAGGAGGATCGACGCCGAGAAGTCTCGACTCCGAAAAAGAGAAAAGTCGCCTCGGAGCCGAAAACGAGTAAGGACATAGTTTCGGTGCCGAAACGACCGGCAACCGAGCCAACTACCAGCTCATATTCAGAGGAGCAATCACTGTCCTCTCAATTGCGCAAACATAGATTCGAGGAAGAGTTACAGTCCACTGAAGTAGACCACACTCAAAAGCGGATCTTCATACAGAGTGGAACAGGGAAGATCAGCACCCTTCCCCCTATTAGGAGAAAAAGGAGACTTGAGTTCCAAACACAGGAACAAGCACCACAAACAAAAGTGGTGAAGAAGGTAACTCCGCCACCCTCTCCTCCACCTGTAACTTACATATCACCGGCACAGACTCCGTCACACTCACCGGCTCACACCACCATGAGCCAAGATGACCAGGACGCTTGGGACCTATACGACGCCCCATTGTCAGACAACAGTCCGGAGGCGTATCCTACCAAGCCCTCACCACCAGAGGACAGCACAGCGTATTCACAGGTGGTACCTAGGGCAGCAGAGTTCCATAACGTGTCGCTACACTCGGAACCTGTCGAGGATGACTTCCTTTTCAACACCCTCTCCTCCACCCATAGCACCTACCAGAGCCTGCCTATGCTCCCAGGAATGCTAAGGCACGCAAAGCAAATCTTCAAAGAGCCTGTCCAGAGTAGAGCAATAACACCAAGGGTGGAAAAGAAATATAAAGCACCGCCCACAGACCCTGCTTTCATCACCTCACAACTGCCACCAGATTCGGTTGTAGTAGGGGCAGCTCGCAAGAGAGCCAACTCTCACACATCAGGCGATGCACCACCTCCGGATAAAGAAAGCCGCAAGTTCGACGCAGCCGGAAAAAGGGTCGCAGTACAAGCTGCAAACCAGTGGCGCATCGCTAACTCTCAAGCGCTCCTAGCGCGATATGATAGAGCCCATTGGGACGAGATGCAGCACCTCATCGAGCATCTACCCAAGGATTTACAAAAAAGAGCGAAACAGGTGGTTGAGGAGGGACAAAACATCTCCAATAACCAAATACGCTCCTCTATGGATGCAGCGGACACAGCTGCTAGAACAATTAACACAGCAGTAACCATAAGAAGGCACGCGTGGTTACGAACATCTGGCTTTAAACCGGAGATACAGCAAGCGGTGCTCAATATGCCATTCAATGAGCAACAATTGTTCGGACCTGAAGTGGACACGGCAATTGAGAAGCTAAAAAAGGACACTGACACTGCCAAGGCCATGGGCGCACTCTATTCCCCGCAGGGCAGAGGCACTTTCGGGACCTTCTGCAAAACAACCTTCAGAGGGGGGTTTCGGGGTCAGCCCACACAAGCCAGTACCTCACATTCAACACCGTCTACCTACCAGGGACAGTACCAAAGGGGAGGCTTTCGGGGCCAGTACAGAGGAGGACAGTTCCCTAGAAACAGGGGAAAATTTCAAAGCCCAAAAACACCTGCAACCAAACAGTGACTCACAGGTCACTCATCCCCTCCACAAAACACCAGTGGGGGGAAGAATAAGTCCGTATTACCAATCTTGGGAGGAAATAACAACGGACACTTGGGTCTTAGCAATTATCCAACATGGTTATTGCATAGAATTTCTCAAAATCCCTCCAAATATACCACCAAAAACACAGAATATATCAAAACAGCATTCAGACTTCTGGAAATAGAAGTTCAAGCATTACTGCAAAAGAACGCAATAGAACTGGTACCAGGTACACAAATAAACACAGGAGTTTACTCACTGTACTTTCTAATACCAACAAAGGACAAAACACTGAGACCAATCCTAGATCTCAGAACACTAAACACCTACATCAAATCAGAACACTTTCACATGGTCACACTACAAGAAGTGTTACCATTGCTAAAGCAACAAGACTACATGACAACCTTAGATCTCAAAGACGCGTATTTCCACATACCGGTACATCCCTTGCACAGGAAATACCTAAGGTTCGTATTCAAAGGAATACATTACCAATTCAAAGTATTGCCGTTCGGTATAACAACCGCACCAAGAGTCTTTACAAAATGCCTAGCAGTAGTAGCTGCACACATCAGAAGGCAGCAAATACACGTATTCCCGTATCTAGACGATTGGCTAATCAAGACCAACTCACTGACAAAGTGTTCACACCACACAGATCAGGTCATACAAACCCTCTACAAACTCGGTTTCTCCGTCAACTATGCAAAATCACACATTCTGCCGTGCAAAGTACAGCAATACCTAGGAGCAACAATAGACACAACAAGGGGAATAGCCACTCCAAGTCCACAAAGGGTTCAAAATTTCCTAAAAGTTATACAAACCATGTATCCAACACAAGAAATACAGGCAAAGATGGTATTACAACTCCTAGGCATGATGTCCTCATGCATAGCCATTGTCCCGAACGCAAGACTGCACATGAGGCCCTTACAACAGTGCCTAGCATCACAATGGTCACAAGCACAGGGTCACCTTCTAGATCTGGTGTTGATAGACCGCCAAACATACATCTCGCTTCTATGGTGGAACAGTATAAATTTAAACAAAGGACGGCCTTTCCAAGACCCAGTGCCACAATACGTGATAACAACAGATGATTCCATGACAGGGTGGGGAGCACACCTCAATCAACACAGCATCCAAGGACAATGGGACGTACATCAAACAAAGCTGCATATAAATCACCTCGAACTGCTAGCAGTTTTCCTAGCTTTAAAAGCATTCCAACCCATCATAACCCACAAGTACATTCTTGTCAAAACAGACAACATGACAACAATGTATTATCTAAACAAACAGGGGGGACACACTCGACACAGCTGTGCCTCCTGGCACAAAAAATATGTCAATGGGCAATTCACAACCACATTCGCCTAATAGCACAGTTTATTCCAGGGATCCAGAATCAACTTGCAGACAATCTCTCTCGAGATCACCAACAGGTCCACGAATGGGAAATTCACCCCCAAATTCTAAACACTTACTTCAAAATGTGGGGAACACCTCAAATAGACTTATTTGCAACGAAGGAGAACGCAAAATGCCAAAACTTCGCATCCAGATACCCACACAGGCAGTCTCAAGGCAATGCCCTATGGATGAACTGGTCAGGGATATTTGCCTACGCTTTTCCCCCTCTCCCTCTCCTTCCATATCTAGTAAACAAATTGAGTCAAAACAAACTCAAACTCATACTGATAGCACCAACATGGGCAAGGCAACCTTGGTACACAACACTGCTAGACCTATCAGTAGTACCCCACGTCAAGTTACCCAACAGGCCAGATCTGTTAACACAACACAAACAACAGATCAGGCATCCAAACCCAGCATCGCTGAATCTAGCAATCTGGCTCCTGAAATCCTAGAATTCGGACACTTAAACCTCACCCAAGAATGTATGGAAGTCATAAAGCAAGCTAGAAGACCATCCACTAGACACTGCTATGCAAGCAAATGGAAAAGGTTTGTTTGCCACTGCCATAATAATCGCATCTCCAAAGGATGTAGTGGGTTACTTACTACACTTACAAAAATCGAACCTGGCCTTCTCTTCCATTAAAATACACCTCGCAGCAATATCTGCATACCTGCAGATTACCCATTCAACTTCACTATTTAGGATTCCTGTCATTAAAGCGTTTATGGAAGGCCTCAAAAGAATTATACCACCAAGGACACCACCCGTTCCTTCATGGAACCTCAACATCGTCTTAACAAGACTCATGGGTCCACCTTTTGAACCCATGCATTCTTGCGAAATACAATTCCTAACCTGGAAAGTTGCATTTCTTATCGCCATCACATCTCTAAGAAGAGTAAGTGAAATTCAGGCGTTTACAATACAAGAACCTTATATCCAAATACACAAAAATAAGGTAGTCCTAAGAACCAATCCTAAATTTCTACCAAAGGTTATTTCACCGTTCCACTTAAATCAAACGGTAGAACTACCAGTGTTCTTCCCACAGCCAGACTCGGTAGCTGAAAGGGCACTACATACATTAGACATCAGAAGAGCACTAATGTACTACATTGACAGAACAAAAGAAATCAGAAAAACAAAACAACTGTTTATTGCATTCCAAAAACCTCATACAGGAAACCCAATATCAAAACAGGGTATAGCCAGATGGATAGTTAAGTGCATCCAAATCTGCTACCTTAAAGCAAAAAGGGAGCTGCCCATTACACCAAGGGCACACTCAACCCGAAAGAAAGGCGCTAGCATGGCCTTCCTAGGGAATATTCCAATGAACGAGATATGTAAGGCAGCCACATGGTCTACGCCTCACACATTTACTAAGCACTACTGTGTAGACGTGCTATCCGCACAACAAGCCACAGTAGGTCAAGCCGTACTAAGAACTTTATTTCAGACTACTTCCACTCCTACAGGCTGAGCCACCGCTTTTGGGGAGATAACTGCTTACTAGTCTATGCACAACATGTGTATCTGCAGCTACACATGCCATCGAACTGAAAATGTCACTTACCCAGTATACATCTGTTCGTGGCATTAGTCGCTGCAGATTCACATGTGCCCACCCGCCTCCCCGGGAGCCTGTAGCCGTTTGGAAGTTATCTTCAACTTTGTACATTTGTAAATATATTACTTAAAACTTAATTGGTACATACTTATTCACTCCATTGCATGGGCACTATTACTAACACACACAACTCCTACCTCACCCTCTGCGGGGAAAACAATCGAAGATGGAGTCGACGCCCATGCGCAATGGAAGCAAAAGAGGAGGAGTCCCTCGGTCTCGTGACTGGAAAGACTTCTTCGAAGAAAAACAACTTGTAACACTCCGACCCAACACCAGATGGCGGGCTATGCACAACATGTGAATCTGCAGCGACTAATGCCACAAACAGATGTACACTGGGTAAGTGACATTTTCATTTCTTCCAATGCTTCCAGGAATGCTCAGACATGCTTCTGACATTTTTCAAGAGCCTGTTAAAGCAACAATTATCTCTCCTGGAGTGGATAAAAAATACCCAATCACCTCCTGATTCAATTTTAGTTGGTGCAGCAAGAAAAAGGGTCAACAGTCAGTCCACAGAAGATACCCCTCCTCCAGATAAAGAAAGTAGGAAAATAGATGCAGCTGGAAAAAGAGTAGCTTCACAAGGTGCAAATCATTGGAGAATAGCCAATTCACAAGCTCTTTTGGCTAGATATGATGGGGCACACTGGGATGAAATGGAAGAGTGTTAGACTTTTCGTCCTTGGCGTAGTCTCCCTAAACTTTTTGCCTCTGTTTCCAAGGTTGTTGATGTGTGCTGGACTCTGATTTTGCTGTTTTTGTTACATTGGGCACTTTACCACTGCTAACCGGTGCTAAAGTGCAAGTGTTCCTTTACAAATGTGTATGTAAGTGGTTTATCCATGAATGGCATATTTGATTTATTAGTAAGTCCCTAGTACAGTGCACTAGAGGTGCCCAGGGCATGTAAATCAAATGCTACTAATGGGCCTGCAGCACTGGTTGTGCCACCCACATAAGGAGCTCTGTAATCATGTCCCAGACCTGCCACTGCAGTGTCTGTGTGTACCCACTTGCCAGGCCTACACCTTCCCCTTTCTTACATGTTAACACCCCTAAGGTAGGCCCTAGGTAGCCCCAAGGGCAGGGTGCAGTGTATGGTTAAGGTAGGATATATAGTAATGTGTTTTATATGTCCAGACAGTGAAATATTGCTCAATTTGTTTTTCACTGTTGCAAGGCCTGTCCCTCTCATATGTTAACATGGGGGCTACCTTTAAATCTGACTAAAGTGTAGATTCCCTTTGGGAGCGGATGGACATGTGGAGTTTGGGGTCTCTGAGCTCTCAATTTAAAAATACATCTTTTAGTAAAGTTGATTTTAAGATTGTGGGTTTGAAAATGCCACTTTTAGAAAGTGAGCATTTTCTTGCGTATACCATTTCTGTTTGTGGATTCCCTGTTTGGGTCAGTTTGACATTTGGGCTGGTTGCACCTCTCACTAGACACTGACACAAAGGGAGCTGGGGTGTAGTCTGCATTTCCTGATGAGCCATCTGTGCTAGGAGGGAGGGGAGGAGTGGTCACACACACCTGAAAGGGCTGTGCCTGCCCTCACACAATGCAGTCTTCAACCCCCTGGTGAGTGTCTGGGGCCTGGCCTGGGCAAGGCAATATTTCACATTCAAGAGAGACTTTGCTTTAAAGTAGACCTACTTCAAAGGAGAAATTGGTTATAAGAAGGGCACCCAAGACCACAGACGAGAGAACACTTCTGGAAACCAAGAGGAATCTCTGCCTGGAGAAGAGCTGAGGAAGAAGAGCTGCCCTGCCTATGGCTGTGCTTTGTGGAGCTATCCTGCAGTTGCTGCTTCTGCAGGAGTAAGAGGGCAAAGACTGGACTTTGTGTGCCTTCCATCTTGTGAAGGTCTCCAAGAGCGTGATTTGGAGCTTGCCTCCTGTTGTTTGAAGTCTCAGGGACAGCAAAGACTTTTCTCTGCCAGCACCTAGAGTCTCTGGAGAGACTCCTACTCTGCCAAATGATGCCCATCCAGTTCCCTGGACCCTGAAAGGAGAATCTGGCAGCCTAAGAGGAAGAAACCCACGCACAGAACGCCATGCGGGGAAAAGAGCGACGTGACTCCGATCTGCGGCTGAAAAATCGACGTGCCGCCGGCTTCGTGGCTGAAAATAGACGCTCGCCTGCAACACAACCGAAGATTCGACGCACAGAGCCGGAGAAACTACGTGCAGCATCGCTGACGGAGGCTGGTGAGATCGCAACACGCGCTGCGTTGTCTTCGGATCATCGTGCGGCTGGATTTCTGACGCAAACACTGCTGGTCGTGTAAAAATGACGCAAGGCCTGCCTGGACCCGAGAGCGCTGACCAGACCGGCGCATCACTCTCCTGCGGAGAGAAGAAACGGCGTGCCCCGACCCGACGAAAGGAGAAACGACGCCAGGTCTCGCTTGTGAGTGAAATCGATGCATCGCAAGCCCTTTTTGACGCACACTCGCCCGTGCTGGGTTATTTTTGACGCACCCAAGGTACATTTTCACGCTAACCGTGTTATTGTGTGTTTAAAACTACATGAAGACTCTTTTGGCTTTTTAATTGATAACTTGACTTGTGTATTATGGATTTTTGTTGTTTTGGTCTTGTTTTGTTTAGATAAATATTTCCTATTTTTCTAAACCTGTGTTGTCATTCTGTAGTGTTTTCATTAAGTTACTGTGTGTGTTGGTACAAATACTTTACACCTAGCAGTCTGAAGTTAAGCCTACTGCTCGTGCCAAGCTACCAAGGGGGTAAGCAGGGGTTAGCTGAGGGTGATTCTCTTTTACCCTGACTAGAGTGAGAGTCCTTGCTTGGACAGGGGGTAACCTGACTGCCAACCAAAGACCCCCATTTCTAACAAAGAGCAATTACAATACCTCCCTCCAAAACACCAAAAGAGGGGACAACAAACAGTAAATGAGGGGCAAGCAATATCTAATAAGGCTATTAGATCTGCTATGGATGCAGCTGACACAGCAGCTAGATCAATAAATACCAGTGTGCTTATTAGATGACATACCTGGTTAAGATGCTCAGGTTTCAAACTTGAAATACAACAGTCAGTGCTAAACATGCCTTTTGATAAACAACATTTAAATGGCCCCTGAGGTTGACACAACCATAGACAAACTTAAAAAAGATTTGGAAACAGCTAAATCCATGGGTGCCTTGTATACCACACCCACCAGAGGTACTTTTCGTAGACCACCATTTAGAGGGGGTTTTCAAACCATCAGCTACGGAAACAATAACCTCCCAACAAAAACAATCCTCACAATTCTACACTAGAAGATTATTTAGAGGCTCCTATTCCTACAGAGGATCCTACAATAGAGGAAGAGGTAAACCGTCAATCTCCAGAGGTTCCTCTAAATCAAATAAACAATGACTTTCTCACCATCCCCACAGAGCACACATCTCCTGTGGGGGTAAGACTGGTAAATGTATATCTACAGTGGCACAACATCACAAAAGATCAGTGGGTTCTATCGGTTATCGAACATGGTTATTGTCTAGAACACATTTCCACTCCAGCAAACATTCCACCTCATTCACGCAAACTAACTCGGGAACATCTCATTCTATTAAAACAAGAAGTACAATCACTACTGCTCAAAGGAGCTATAGAGATAGTACCTATATCCCAACAGGAGTCAGGAGTATATTCACTACACTTCCTCATACCAAAAAAGGATGGTACTCTCAGACCAATCCTGGATCTCAGACCCCTCAATCTATACATACTTTCAGGATACTTTCATATGGTCACTCACAAGACGTCATTCACCTATTACAAAAACAGGATTACATGATAGCATTAGACCTCATGGATACTTATTTCCACATTCCCATACATCAAGCACATCGAAAATATCTAAGATTCATTGTAGCAGGAAAACATTGCCAATTCAAAGTGCCACCGCTCCGAGTAACAACAGCACCAAGGGTGCTCACCAAACGCTTAGCTGTAGTTGCAGCATTCCTCAGAGGACAACACATACATGTCTTACCATACCTCGATGACTGGCTCATAAAAGCCAGTACAATTCAGATTTGTCAACAGCATACTCAATACGCTATAAACACCCTGCACAATCTAGGATTCACTATAAATTATCAAAAATCTCACTTGCAACCACCACAAATACAAACATATTTAGGAGCAATTCTGAACACTCACTCAATCAGCATTAGCATACCAAAATCCAGTCAGAATTCAAGCATTTCACAATCTCATATCACAACTACAATACAACTACACTTATACAGTGAAGTTAGTAATGAAACTATTTGGAATGATGGCTTCATACATAGCAATAGTGCCCAACGCAAGACTTCACATGCAACCACTACAGCAATGTCTCTCTCAACAATGGTCTTAGGCACATGGTCAAATTCAGAATCTAGTGTTGTTGGACCGCCAAACGTACCACTCTCTGCAATGGTGGAATCACACCAACCTATCAAAAGGGATGCCCTTTCAGGACCCTGTGCCTCAGACCATAATCACAACAGATGCATCAATGATAGGTTGGGGGGCTTATCTCAACAACCTCACTATACAGGGGGAATGGGAATCAATCCAACAGACTTATCACATAAACCACCTAGAATTACTAGCAGTATTCCTAGCACTCAAAGCATTTCTGACATAAATCCCACGCAAAATAGTGTTAATAAGAACAGACAATATGACCACATTGTATTATCTACAAAAAACAGGGGGGTGGGGGGGACGGACATTAATCTCAAATGTCCCTTGTAGTGCAGACAATTTGGAAATGGGCAATTCACAATCAAGTTCAATTAGCGGACCTCTTAAGCAGGACGCAGCACCAAGTACACAAATGGGAGTTTCACCCACAGGTGATTCAAAAATACTTCCAAATGTGGGGAACCCCAAACATAGACCTTTTCGTCACAAGAGAAAACGCAAAATGCCAAAACTTCGCATCGAGGTACCCACACCCCCAATCCAAGGGCAATGCTCTGTGGATCAACTGGTCAGGGATATTTGCTTACGCTTTTCCACCTCTCCCACTAATTCCATCTCTGATCAGAAAGATGAAACAAACTTCGCTTACCATGATACTCATAAGTCCTACGTGGACACGTCAACATTGGTACACAACACTGTTGGATCTGTCTGTAGTAACACATAAAAAACTACCAAACAGACCAGATCTGTTGACTCAAAGGAGAGGCCAAATCAGACATCCACATCCCAGCATACTCAACCTGGCGATTTTGCTCCTGAAGTCATAGAATTTGGCTACTTACAGCTTCCATCTGAATGTATGGATATTCTAAAAGAAACACGCAAATCCACACTAGACAATGTTATGCAGCTAAATGGAAGCATTTTGTCTACTATTGTCAACCTAAAAACATTGACCCACTTAAACTTCAGTTTAGGATATTGTTTGCTATTAGCAACATTTACAAAAAGCAAACCTTGCATACTCCTCTATTAGGATACCATTAAAAGCAGTATCTGTTTACCTCCAAAACAGACAACATACCTCCCTACTTAGAATTCCTGTTATAAAAGCCTTTATAGAAGGTCTTAGGAGGTATTCTACCTAGAGTGCCACCAGCCCCTGTATGGAATCGTAACATTGTACTCACAAGACTTATGGGACCACCATTTGAACCCATGCATTCTTGTCCTCTTCAGTTTTTATTATGAAAGGTTGCCTTCTTAGTAGCAATTACGTTTTTAAGAAGGTTTAGTGAAATCCATGCATTCACTTTAGAAAAACCTTTTCTTTCAAATTCACAAAACAAAATAGTTCTTAGGACAAATCCAAAATGTCTACCAAAGGTGGTTTCACTTTTTGACATGTCAGTCAGTGGAATTACCAGTGTTCATTCCACAGCCAGATTCAGTTGCTAAAAGAGCTCTTCACACCCTTGATGTTAAAAGAGCTCTCATTTATTATATAGAGAGAACAAAAGACTTCAGAAAATTCAAACAACTCTTTGTGGCTTTTCAACAGCCTCACAAAGGTAATCCTATTTCAAAAACTGGAATAGCACGATTGATAGTCAAATGTATACAAACATGCTATCTTAAAGCCAAAAGACAGCTACCAGTAACTCCAAAAGCTCATTCTACTAGGAAAGAAGGGGCTTTGATGGCCTTCTTAGGCAATATACCAATGGCAGACATATATAAAGCAGCCACAAGGTCTACACCACACACATTTACTAAACACTACTGTGTGGATGTATTATCTCGCCAACTAGCAAATGTTGGACGGGCAGTGCTTAAAATACTTTTTTCAAACTACTACAACTCCTACAGGCTAGCCACTGCTTATTTTTTAGGAGGGACTGCTTTTCAGTCTATGCACAGCATATGTATCTACAGCTACACCTGCCATCGGACAGAAAATGTTACTTACTAGTAGACATTTGTTTGTGGCATGTAGTGCTGTAGATTCACATGCACCCTTCCTCCTCCCCGAAAGCCTGTGGCCGTTGTTGTAGTATTATATTGTAAATATGTATATACATTGCATGGACATCTCATTTCTTTACTATATTTGTGCATATACACTTGTACACTCTTTACTTCACCCTCCTACGGGAAAACAATCTAACAAAGGACTTGATGCCCATGCGCTATCACCGAGAGGAGGAGTCACTCGATCTTGTGACTTGAAAAACTTCTTCGAAGAAAAACAACTTGTAACACTCCAAGCTAATCACTAGATGGTAGACTTATGCACAGCATGTGAATCTACAGCACAACATGCCACGAATACATGTCTACTGGTTAAGTAACATTTTCAATATATATATATATATATATATATATATATATATATATAAGAGAACGAGAGAGATATTTTCCAGGGCCTTGGCACGCTGGGTGAGTGCATGTCTAAGTTGCACATAATTAATATCTTTGCAATTGCACCACTTCATACACTTAAGTAATGGGACCCTTACTAAGCCATATATCTCCTATTTTCGAAATGTCAGTCAAGCTCACTTTCATAAATTCGGTCAGTCCCTTTATGTCTTTTAAAAGTAGCCCTTTCTCATAATGAAGTTTCAAGAGTCAAACTCCCTTTTCATCCTAATAAAGCCAGGGCCACCTTAGATGCTCCAAGTACTGCCTCTTCTGGGCTGAGTATAGGACGTTTTGAGGATCTCCCCCTAGAATGAAAGAGGGTAGATGGTGTTCTTTTCTGCTTTGATTCCCATGTATGGAATGACTGTTGGTTTAGATGAAGTAAGAAGAAATACAAAAATGCACCATGATACCTTTGGGTGAACATGTACTTTATACGTTTTTCATTAACATTACCAGTTCTATAAGAAATAACAGATTCAACCATAATAGTTTTAGGATTAGTAACAAAGCAATTAGGTGTGGTATCCAAGTTAGTGGTAACTAAGACAATGATTCTATTATAGAATGTGATGAGTGGAGGCAGTTTGAGATCGTACCGCACACAGACGACATCTCCCCTAGCTTGCTTTAAACAATACATACTTACCACCAGTACTGTGTCCAGCTTTATATGTTCCCTCAATTTTGTGATGAGGGTGGGATATCTTGAGACTATACCAAGATGCTGGTCCAAGACAGAATGGCTTTAGATTATCTTTCAGTGTCTAAAGGAGGGATCTGTGCCATTGTAGGAACTGAATGTTTAACTCATCTTACCAACACTTCTGTTAGCATACATAAGCAGATAGAGGATATTAAGGAGAGTGTAAAGAAATTGCAGGTGATCCAAAGCAGTGCTGAGCTATGTCCCAATGGCACCTGAGCACGTTTGGAGGAGGTTTTTAGCCCTTGAGGTATGAAAGTGTTTGAATCCATTATTTGTATTGTTTTAATTGTGTTTCTGTTGTATATTGCCTTTAGACTAAAATTGTGCATCATCCAACAAGTTTGCAAAACAAAGGTATTCCCAATACTTTTACGCTTGTTGCTTCTCAGGATGGTGGTTAAAGCAAAAATTGACGAATTTAATAAACACTTCCATGTAAATGATGCCTAACAGCATACTAGTAAGGAAAATAAAAGTAACAAGATGCAACAGGAACTTAATTTACATCAAAATACTTATTCAGCCAATAATTTTCTGTTGAACTGCTGTAAACTGAACTTTTCCTCCCAAAAAAAGTGGGGGCTGTGAAAACGTATATCCCGTCTGTATCATATACTCCTTTGTAATACGGTACTAATCATCACATATATAAACAAGAATGTACTTGTATTTTATAATCAAATATAGATGTTGTTTCATACTAGATGTAAAGCTTCCTGTGCCATTTAATATGTTTACTAACTTTAATGGCTCAAGTAGGCCGTGAAGCCCGAAAGCTCAGGGTTGTACATTTGCACATTTCCTAGAGGCTCAAAGTAGCTTTCAGACTTGGCAAGTTAAGCTGGGATTTAGGGGATTAATGAGCTTGGTATTGTATGCAAGAATAATATCTTTTTCTGAAGAACGTCCAGCCCTATTTCTTAGAGAAGATTCTGACACCTGCTCATTGGATATGTTTTTGGGGAAAGCATCAAGCATGATTCAGCCCCTTTGGCTTTTATTGATAGAAAACCTTTATATATTATCTTACATTTTGTGTATTTTTCAGCTCTGTGCTTCAACTGACTGTGTTCTACCACAAACCCTGGTGTGGGTAGTTCAGACACTGGCTGTCTGATCTTTTCATGTGCTATCTGCTATTTTGATTAAATACTACTGGAACTTTAGGCTTCCAGTATTTTGTGTTTTATGTTTAATACTTAAAAGTGCTAGAACATCAATCATAATTCCAAAACACAGCTTTTTAACCTCTGATCAAACATGAGCCAGGATTGGCTTTTTTGAACTCTTTCAAAATATATACCAGTCTCAACATTACACCTAGAGAGAAGACTAAGGGGCAATTTCTAGAACAACTCACAATCCCTACTTTATTCACCAAAGATGCAGAAACAATAATGCAGGCATTTGAGGTGGAAGAAATGGAATGAGGTTATTGTGCCTAAATTAAAAGGTCCACTCAAGAAATTATTTAATAATATTCTACCAGGCTGCAAAATTCATCCATGTTCATAGTTTCTTTCCCCCCCAATTAGTTTATTATAATATACCATAACCTTATTAACTTTTATTAAATTGTTATTACAAAACATTAGCCAAGTAACTAGCTTTTGGATTAATTGCTAAAGACCGTAATCTGATAAATTTAGACTAGAATAGCTCCAATTTCGCACAGCACTTATACTCCCATATCCACTTTGTTGCTGAAGCAATCAATTGTTTTTACCTCTCATAAAGATCCAACTGCTGTAATATTTTTTCATGCAGAGAAGGCCTTCGACCACATGAACTGGGAATTTCTTTATAGGGTTTTTCATGTAATGAGATTCCCATCCAAGCTTGCGAGGAAGCTTGGTATTGAAAACCAGACCATATAAAGACTTAGGGGGTCATTACGACCCTGGCGGTCATGGACCGCCAGGGCCGGGGACCGCGGATGCACCGCCAACAGGCTGGCGGTGCATCCAGGCCTATTCTTACCGCGGCTTTACAAAAGGGAAACCGGCGGTTTCCCGCCGGTTTTCCCCTGGCCTGAGGAATCCTCCATGGGGATTCCGACCCCCTTACCGCCAGCCTGGTTCTGGCGGTTTTGACCGCCAGAACCTGGTTGGCGGTAACGGGTGTCGTGGGGCCCCTGGGGGCCCCTGCAGTGCCCATGCCAATGGCATGGGCACTGCAGGGGCCCCCTAACAGGGCCCCACCAAGATTTTTAGTGTCTGCATAGCAGACACTGAAAATTGCGACGGGTGCAACTGCACCCGTCGCACCCTTTCCACTCCGCCGGCTCCATTCGGAGCCGGCATCCTCGTGGAAGGGGGTTTCCCGCTGGGCTGGCGTGCGGCCTTCTGGCGGTCGCCCGCCAGCCCAGCGGGAAACTCAGAATTACCGCAGCGGTCTTTTGACCGCGCAGCGGTATTCTGACGGCGGTACTTTGGCGGGCGGCCTCCGCCGCCCGCCAAAGTCAGAATGAGGCCCTTAGTGGTTACTTGTGGGCCAGGCAAGGTTGCACAATGCCTCCCCTTCCTTATTCCCCTTATCTGATGGGGACTTCTGGCTGCAGATTCTTTAACTTTTAATTCTCCCCAGGAGTCAGACTGGATCAGAAGAGTTTTATGAGTAGTACCCCTGCGTGCTGGGATGTGGCGTCGATCACCTCCATTGTCTGCTTCATCTGTGCCAGAAATGACTTTGCGGTTCCTATATGGTTCCTATATAGATGTCATCTAGGTGGGCCAATTTGTTTTTTGTTTTTTTCCACGCCAGCTACCCCTCAGTTGCTTTTTGACTTGTCTTTTTTTTACTTTTTGTTAAATCTTTTTTTAGGTGACTCCTGGCGCGTTGAGGGATATCGTCTAGAAAGATGGGGTTCAAGCCCCGCGGTTACTATCAGCAGGCGATGTCTGTGACAGATTTGCACCTAATGTGCTAGTGGTGTCTGGGCTGCGACCAGGACCCAAAGTTGTGATTCAAGTGCTGAGCCATGTATCCGAAAGTTTTGAGGGAGTGGTCTCTAAAGCTGATCGCAGTCCAGCATGCAACTCCGTGCAGGTCGAGGTCTTGATTGAGAGGTTGCAGAGTCCAAAGTCATTGTCGTCCCACTCAAAGTCCATGGGGTGATCAAGAAAGTCAAAGCACAAGAAAAAAGTAAATAGCCGAAGGGCTTTATCTAGCCTTGTTCTTCGGAATTGTACCTAAGCTAACTCCACACCTCCCGGAATTTCCGGGAGCTGGAATGAACCGTGCCCAAGTCTAAGAATTTTATGAGGCCATGCACCTAATTTTTAGGCAGTCCGACCCAGCTGAAGTTGGGCCTTGAGGGTTAGAGGGGGTCCCCATTGGGTTGCACACCAGTGGCTTAGGTGACGATGGGCTCTCAGGAATCAAGTACTGGATCTGGAGTTGCGTTGGCTGTACCTCCTTGACCTTCCCTGGCACGGGTCCTCATGCTGACGTTCCTGGCACGCACCAGCAGTGTCATTTTCATTGTAATCCTCGACTCCAACATGGAGCTTGATGGGCGTCACCCAATACCGGCAGGAGCTTTGCTTCCTAGTTCGGGTCCTGAACCCTATTCTGCTGGACTAGGCCTCGGAAAAGAATGGGAGGGGTTGTTGGAGCCTTTAGAATACCAACCTTACGAAGAAGAAATGGACAGGCGTGTGGACTTGGATGAAGCCAGTTGACTGGACACATCTCCAGATACTGGTATGCTTTCTCCACCTTCTGTGGCTACGGAGGAGGGAGCCTCTTATCCTATTGTGGATAGTAGTGCAGCTGAGGTCCTGGATCTTCAGCTACCTCCAGGGGCCATCAAGAATAATCCCTTGACAGAGGTGCTGCGACCCAAAGCTTCCACCTCGAACCCCTGCTCACATTCAGATGCCCTCACTGACGTCCTTCTGAGTAATAAGTCCAAACCCCTTTGAACAGAACAATTGTCCATCACCAACGCCCCACACCTGAGGACCAAAGCTTCTTGACACAACACCCCATCCCTGAGAGCTTGGTGGTTAAAGCCTCTACTTTCCATGGTGCATTCCCTACTGCTCTCCCAAATAGCGAATCCAAAAGATTAGATTTGTTTAGGAAGAAGATGCTTTCTTCTGCCAGCCTTGCATTGTGATCTGTGAACACTGCATACCTTCTGAGCCATTATTCCCATACGTTGCATGATACAGTTGCGCAAGTGCTGCCACAGGTCCTTGAGGAGACCTGGGCTGTATTCTCTCAGGCTGTTGCTGACTGAACAGATGCAGCAAAGTTCACATTACATTGCGGACTGGACACAGCTCGCTTGGTAGAGTGGTTTCTGCAACAGTGGTCCTAAGCAGTCAACCCTGACTGATAACATCTGGCTTTTCGGGGAATGTCCAATCTTTCCTGATGGACATTCCCTTTGATGGCACCCGTTTCTTTGGAGACAAGGAAGATTTGGCACTGAAGTGATTCAAGGATTCTTGTGCTACAGCCAGGTCCTTGGGCCTCATGGCGGCCCCTTGTCTGAGCCCACACTCTCCAAAGCCCTCCTTCCCCCAGTCTGCCTTTTGCTCCTTTCATGGCTATGAAAGGGACTACCAACCATGCCAATTCCCTTCCTGACCCACTGGCAATCCATTACTTGAGATCAGTGGATTTTGCAGATACTCCGAAGGGACAACTTCCTACCCTGCGAGACTGCATCTCCATCCATGCCACCCTCTTACAACCGGACGATGGAGGATTACTTGTTCCTTCTCCATGAAGAAGTTGCAGCTGTCTTGGCCAAGGGATCTATAGAGAGGGTTCCGGTGCCAGAAGTAGGCTTTGGTTGCTATTCTCACTACTTTCTGTCCCCAAAAAGGACAAGGATCTTCTCCTTATCCTAGACCTACAAGCCATCAATCTCTTACTCAAAAAGGAGAAGCTCACGTTGGCTAAGGTCTTGTCTGCCCTATACCCAGGAGACTGGATGGTAGCGTTGGACTTGCAGGACGCTTATTTTCACATCCTAGTCGTGCCTGCCCACAGACAGTATTTGCAGTACACCCTTCTCCTCTTTGGCCTTTCCAGCACCCCTTGTGTGTTCACCAATGTGATGGTGGTGGTTGCAGCTCATCTCTGGAGATCAGGTGTATCAGTCGTCCTCTATCTCTACGACTGTCTGTTAAAGGCGAACGTATTGCTGGCTGTCCTTTCCTACCTCCAGACTACAGCCGTCCTCCTGCATTCACTGGGGCTCACTATAACCGTGCCAAAGTCACACCTGACGCCATCTTGGATGCTCCCTTTCATCAGAGCTGTTCTGGACACAGTGCAGATTTGGGCTAATCCTCCCAAGCGGCGAGTCCAGGATATTCAGGCTGTGATACCAATGTTTCAGCCTCTATCCTGGATTTCGGAGATAATGACACTGAGGCTGCTTGGCCTCATGGCATCCTGCAGCCTGATGGTGACACATGCCAGATGGCATATGGTGCTCTGCAATGGGACCTGACGCTCCAGTGGGTGCAGCATGAGGGTAATCTCTCCGACATGATCCAGATCTCAGAAGGAACTGCAAAAGATCTGCAGTGGTGGTTAACAAACCGTGATCCGGCCAGAGGCCAATCCCTTTCCCTTCCCCAACCACAACTGATAGTAGTGACAGATGCGTCAATCCTGGGATGGGGCGGCCATCTGGGAGAGGTGGTGATCAGAGGAATCTGTTCTCTAGCAGAAGCGGGACTCCTCATCAACATGGTGTACGTGTGTGCGATCCTACTGGCATTGAAAGCCTTGTTTCCCTCTATCAAGGGAAAGATAGTGCAAGTGTTCTCAGACAACATCACCGCTATGTGGTACTGCAACAAGCAGGACGGGGTAGGGTCATGCACTCTTTGTAAAGAGGCTGTGCTCCTCTGGATGTGGCTGGAGCAGCAGGGCATATCCCTGGTGGTTCAACATCTGGCAGGCTTTCTGAACACCAAAGCAGATGAACTCATCTAAAAATGCCTAGCGGATCTTGAATGGCATCTCTATCTGGAGGTGGTGCAAGGTCTCTTTCAGCAGTGGGGAGAGCCTTGGTTAGATGTGTATGCCTTTGTGGAGAACGAGCAATGTCAACAGTTTGCTGGAGTTTCCAAAGCAGCAATTGCTCGGAGAGACTTTTCAGTGCGGAATTTAGGCCTCTTGTACGCCTTTTCACCTATACTGCCCAGAGTTCGCAAGAAGATCAGGAACAACTGGGACCAAGTAATGTTTGTGACGCCAGTCTAGGCACGGAGAGTCTGGTATCTTGAGCTGCTCCCCTTCAGGGAGGATCTTCTGTCACAGCAGCACGGGAGGGTTCGTTATTCAAACCTGTCCGTCCTATCTATCCTCCTTCTTGCTTGGAGATAGAGGGGCAGCAGTTAAGAGGTTTTGACCTTCCTCCCGAAGGATGTAATGTCATCTTGGTAGGCAGGCATCCCTCCACTAAAATGGTATACTCCTTTTGTTGAAAGAAATTTGTGGCTTGGACCATAGACAAGTCTGTTGATTCTCCTTTCTGCCCCTCTTTCTAAGGTTCTACTGTTCGTTCATTCCTGTGCCTAGCAGGGCTCTGCTTTGGGCACTCCTAAGGGCTATTTATCTGCTGTTTCTGCTTTATTGTGGTTGCCTGATCAACCTTCCTTGTTCAGGTCCCCAGTTGTACATAGGTTCCTCAAAGGTCTTACACATCTCTTCCATCCATCCACATTCTTTATGCCCCAGTGGGATCTTAATTTGGTTCTGATTTTATGCTCCTTTCAAGCCTCCTCACAACTGTCCCCTCAGGCTTCTCACATTAAAATTAGCCTCCCTTGTGGCAAGTGCATCTGCCCACAGAATGAGTGAGCTGCAGGCTTTATTATAGAAGCCGCTATACCTTTTTGTTTATTCTCACAAATTGGTGCTTCTAGGGCCTCTTTTCTGCAAAAAGTGGTCATGCCTTTTCATGTAGGCCAATCTATCACCTTGCCTACTTTTTATGCACCCCCACATCCTTCTAAGGAAGAAGAGAGACTCAACCGCCTGCACCTAAAAAGGGCTTCGTGCTCTACCTTGATCGTACAAAAGAGTTCCGGGTGGATGACCAACTCTTTGTAGGGCATGTGGCTGTGAAGAAAGTTTGGGCAGTACAGACGCAGACTATCTCTAGATGGCTTGTACTCTGAATTAAGATCTGCTATACACTGGCCAAAAAGCAACCCCTGACTGTTAGTCATTCTACCAGAGCTGCAATTATTGTGTTAGCGCACAAACTTCCGTTCCTGGACATCTGTCAGGCAGCAATGTGGGCATCTCTGCACATGTTTATCAAACACTACTGCCTGTACAGTCAGCTCAATAGGGAAGGACACTTGAAATTGTTTTGCAGACCCGCCTCCGGTTCAGGGTATCTATTCATAGGTAAGGAATCTGCATCTAGAATTCTCTATTGGATAGACAAGTTTCCTACCTTTGGTAACGCCTTATCTAGTAAGAGACTGTACCTAGCTGCAGAATCTTCGCTGACCCACCCATCCTCTCCACTCTGCAAATGGATCTCTAGAGCAGGGACTTTCCTTTCAGGGCCCTAGTTTGAAACACCAGTGGTTAGTGTTCTTCATGGCCCCACGTGGAAAGTCATGAAAATAAACTTACGTCAGCGTGCTTGGATGGCACCTATATAGGAACCAGAATGTAATTTCCAGCGCAGACGAAGGACCTGGATCCAATTGACACCACCTACCACCTCGCAGGAGTACTGCTCACAAAAATCTTCCAGATCCAGTGTGACACCTGTGGAGAATTCAGATGTAAGGAATCTACAGTTAGATATAGTTTCTATCAGATAAGGTGTTACCAAAGGTAAGTAACTTGTCCTTCAGGGAGCAATTGTCTTTTGCTCCAAGAATGCAGTGTCTGATATACAAAGGTTGAATTTGCCAAAAATGTTTGCATATTACACACCATTTTTTGTTTTGCAAATGCAGTCTTGTTTTGCAATTTGACCTGTACAAATGGGTCAGTTCACAAAACACTGGATCACAGGGGTTCATGAAATGACCTGCCTAATTAACATTTATTAGATATGTCACAATTTGCAACCTTCTGCCATTGCCTGCAAGTGATGGTGGTCTTCAAGGGTCAGCAGACCTCCCTGCCTGTGATTGTGTTTTAATAAGCAAAGCTTTTTTTTATTGCAGCCTGGTTTCCTTAAAAATATTTCCTTGAACCAATGCCTACTCTTGCTGAAATTTGTTCAGTATTCACAAAGGGGAAGTAGATCCATTGGGGACCCATTTACCGCCTCAGCTTGGGAGTTGGTAACTGTTCAGTGGTTTGCAACTGGAATTAAGTTACAAACTGTTGCAAGATGTTAGGCATATGCAAGTAATATATCCACAATTTCTTGTCACTGGGAACCAAGCACCCCATTGTAGCACTTGACTCCTCCAGGGCAGTGAATCAGAGCAGTCCAAGACCTACTCACGGTGTGGGCTAGTAATCACCATTTGCTGGCACACAATAATGACTCAAATGATTGTCCAGTCTGTGCTTTTTCTTCAGAAAAGGAAAAGTACATTTATTGCGCAACCAGTGTGTTATCGTGTTACAGTTCCCAAATATATACATCAGGCACATAGAAATGCCTTTGTGACACTTTACATCACATGTAACCCATGACCACCAAAATTCAAAGTACTCACCCCCTTCAACCTACCCCAGATACCACATCACAGTATAGAGGAGTAGTACTGTAAGTAATCTGGTCTATTGGCTTTCAGTAGGTCATCACAACACACATAAGGCAAGTCTATTGGCTTTGTCAAAGATGCACCAGTTAAAAGACAAATACTTCACATTTTAAAAGCCATCATAATTTCAGTGTAATTAATAACTATACAACGTCAATAAATCATTTTCACATTGATTAAAAAAAAAAAAAAAAAAACAATCAGACTGCATTATACCATCAGTAATGCATTTAAAATAAACATAACATCTGATTTTTCTTTTTTTAATATACCTTCAGGCCACATAAAATGTAGCCGTAGGGCCAACTCCTAGAGGGTGCTGCACTCCTAGCTGAAACGCAAAAGCTACAGACTCTAGAGTTCTTTGGAATTAATGTTGAAAACCGTGGGGTAGGGTCATGGATTAGACCCCAGACAAATAGGGTTACGTTTTGTAATTCACTGTGTGGGGGCTGCTCTGCCCTCTATATCCCCCTACAACATTGTTTTTGGTAATCATGCCATCCTGGGCCACCACAAGTTTAGAAAGCACTTCCTTTTGAAAGCCCTGCGGGGGCTTGCTCGAAGAGCAATCAGTATTCAAACAGTGGCTTTGCTTGCAACAGCATGGCCTCATGTGGTTTCTTTTTATTTTCCTTCTCGTTTCGACCTCACCTGGACACCTTATGTTATGTGTATCTGTAAAGCAGACTGTCACTTGTGAGGGTATCCAGGCACTGAGTAGGTGTGTGTGCCTAACTCTATCTAGGTAGGTGTGTTAATTGAAAAACCAGGTCTTCAGCTTCTTGCTGAGAATGCGGAAGCTCTATTGTGTAGAGGGAGCTTGCTCTATGCTTTAGGAGCAATGTAAGAAAACACTCGTCCTTATGATCTGGTTGTGTATGTGAGGGATGTTGGCTAGTTGGAGAGCAGAGGTGTCTGGATGGTTGGTGGAAGGCGGTGCAACTGTTGAGGCAGGTGGGGCCTGAGTTTGAATTAAGCATGTTTGTGTATTGGAAGCCAGTTTGTCTGTAGCCTTCTAGTGAGTTGCTAGGTGATCCGGCGTAGAGGGTGTTCACTGACAGTTTTTCTTTTGTTTGTTGGGAGCCATTTGGAGATCTTACTCAGCATTTTGAAGGTGTGGAAGCAGGATGCAGTGATGGTGTTGACTTTTGCAGTCATGTCCAGTTTTCTTTTGATGATTATTCTGAGGTTTCTGACTTGGGTTCTGGGTGTGGTTCCGATTCCCATGGTGAGATGTTCTTGCCGAAGGTCACTTCTTCTGTCTTGCTGGTGTTGAGCTTGAGGCAGTTGACTTTCATCTAGTTAGTGGCTTCAGTCCTGCAGGCATTGAACTTGTTTCTTATGTTGGAGGTATTGTCCGAAAGGGAGAGTATGAGTTGCATGTCTGCATAGAAGAGGATGTTGATGTAGTGTGTGTGGATAACATTGGCCAGAAGGAACATGTATGCATTGAGGAGGGTGGGGCTAAGCGAGGAACCTTGAGGGACTCTACAGATGAGTTATCAGACTTGTGTTCTATCCTTTAAAAAGGAGCAGGTCCAGTGGGGAGCAGGTCCTTGGATGCCAATCTTATGCCCACACCTGATGAGGATGGGGTGTGAACGGGTGTCAAATGCGCAGAGAAGTCCAGGAGAATGAGTGCTGCAATGTCTCCTCTGTCAAGGATCCTGCAGATGTTGTCAGTGGCAGCAATGATTTGTGTTTCTGTACTGGTGGTTGCTGAGGTGGATGTTGAGGCATCAATTGATTTGTTTCTCTAAGACTTTTGCCGGGTTTTGAAGGAGGCCAATGGGTCTTCAGTTGGAAAGCGTGGCTGGGTCAGCAGATTGTTTCTTGAGCAGGGGCATATGACAGTGGCATGTTTCCTGATGTCCGGGAACTTTGCTGAGTTGATGGAGGCATTGAGGATGGGTTTTAGTGCTTCATTGATTAGTAGGAGCCCTTTAACATCTGTGTGATGGGGCAAGGTTCATATGGACCCCCTGAGTGGGTGGTCTTCCTGGTAGCAATGATTTTGACAGTGGTAACAGCAGGGCACGAGGTCAAAGTTTGTTCATCGGCTGTGATGGGAAGTTGAGTTGTAACGGTAACGGGCTCTGTTTGAGTGTTGAAGTTGCTGTATATGGAGGCGATTTTTTTTTCACAGAAGAATTTTGAGAGCTTGTTGCAAAGGTCTTGTGAGGGGTGATATTTCTGGAGGTGGCAGGAGGCGTGGTGAAATCTTTGATGGTGAAGAGTTCCTTGCTGCCATTAGTGCTGGTATCAATGCAGTCAGCAAGAACTGAGCTCTTGGTGTTCTGTATCTGCTGGTTGTAGAATTTTAGGGCTTATTTGAAAATGACTTCCCCTGGGATGGCTTGAAACTTGTTCTCCATTTGCGCTTCAGTTACTAGCAGTGGTGTTTAATCAGCCTGATTTACCCTGTGTTCCAGCTGGCCTATGGTCGTGCTCTTGCCATGGACTGTGCTGCAGGGGAGTCGAGGTGTTGGCACATGCAGTGACCCAGCTATTGAGGTTTTTGATGGGTTTCAGCAAGTTGCTGGTGCTCAGGGCAATGCACTGAGAGGGTGGAAGCCCACTCCTCTTCTGAGATGCTTTACTGGCTGGCGGGTCCTGTGATAGTAGGTCTGTGATGGTCCAGGATGGGTATACTGAAATTGAAGAGGGTGAGGTCTTTCCAGGTCATAGTTGCTGGCTTGTCAACTGTGATGTTGCTGGTTGAGGAGGAAATCTGGCCCAATAGGTGTCTGGCAGTATGGGTGGGTTCGGTAACGTGCTGGGTGAGGCCAGTGTTTGCAAGGTTTTCTAGAAGGGCCCTCAGATTTGGGTCAGTGCAGTTTTGTAGGTGAAGCTTGTTGTCTGCAAAGAGGATGAAGGTACTGGTGTTGATGATGAGGGGTGCGACGAAGTCCATTATGTTGTTGGCAAAATTGGTGCAGGGTCCAGGTGGTCTGTATACAAGGGTTCTAACCAGGGAGAATTTGGCTGCAATGTGTATCTTGAACATAAGGTGTTCCATGTAAATGTTGGGAGGTGTCCCTGTATGTAGTGCTGCTGATGGTATCTCCGAATATGATGGAGACATGTAGCAGCTGGGATGGCAGTAATGATGTCCAGTGCTAAGGTTGGGTTTAGCAATGTTTCCGTGAGGAAGAGCGGGACTGGAGCGTGGTCAGGCAGTAGGTCTTATATCTCTTTGGCATGTCTGGTGAGCGAGCTGGTGTTGAGAAGCATGCATGTGAGTGTGGCGTTTTGTTTGGTTGTTGTTTGGTCTGTGTGAGCGAGTGGGTTGATTGGTGGTGTTAGTGGTGGGTATAGGGTGTAGGAGAGTGCCCACCCAGAGGGGAACTTTAGGTAGTATGGCAGAGTGCCAAAGGCTCAGTTTCCCTAAAGGGAAGAGGGGGTTGGGGTCAAATCTTTAAAAAAATCATATTTCGGGCCCTGATGGGCCAGTTTCAGATTTCTTGGGCTTATTTTACTCCTGGTGATGAACTCTAGCCACGAGTAGCAGTATTAGCAGACCTCCAAGGAGGCACACTCTGCAGGGAGCTGGTTTTACTGGCTTCTTGCACCAGTTTTCCTCCTTTCCTTTGTCTCTGGTGCACCTCTCCTTCTGCGGGGCACAGAAGTAGAGATCTTCCTGCAACTGGTTCACAGGGGGTCTGAAGGGGCCAGCCTCACTGCTTCTTGGAGTGGTCGACTGGTCCTAGGGTCAACTTTGGGCAGAGTTGTTAGTCATTTAGGTTATCAAGGGGCTTGTCCTTCCAGTTGTCTATGGCTGCTCTCAGCATCTAGTTCCAATGTCCAAATTAACAAAAAGCAACTCTTGCTCCCTTATGCCAGGGTTTTTAAACAGAGGTGGAAGGCTTTAGAAGCCAGGTACCCCTGGCCGATCCTAGGGTGGAATATCATCTGTTCACCCCTGCCCCCAACCTTCCTGCACAGCATGCTGAGACAGTTCAAGATGGTACCGTCCAGAAGTCTATGATCTCTTCCCCTCAGGGAGCTTCAGCTCCACACTTAGCTGATATCACTGGTCCCTCCCACCAACACTTCAAAGAGGAGCCCCCTACTGTTTTGGCTCCAGTTGTCTGGACTTCCTCCTTTGTTCAGGGAGCCTGGCCTGTCCCAGTCCTGGCACTGTATGACATCTAATTAACATATGCAGATTTTCTTCTCCACTCCCTCCTCCTCAGAAACGAAAGGAAGCACTGTTAATTGTTTTTCTGAGTGGGGGAAGTATTTTTGTTGCCTCTGCCCTGGAGCAGAATAATTATCTTGGCCCAGCAAGGTGAAAAAAGGCCTGGATTTTGATCCTGAGCTGAGCTAGAGAAATATGAAAATTCTGGACGTCCCTTAAGGTGTACATATATCTGCTTGGGACTTGGGTAATCAATCTTGGTGCATGCTTTTCCCCCCATTGTCATACCTTGCTTGACTCTGAAGGTCAAAGGGAAGCAAAACTACACTCAAAGACAAAACAGTAAACCATACTGACTTTTACCGAGGAGTGTCCAATAATATTATAAGACCTACCCCAGGTCAATATGTAACCCTGCAGAGTCTCTTCTCTGCCAGGTTATCTGTGTGCAGTTATTGGGCTGTGCCCTAGGGTACAGCTCACACGTATTTACGTGTAACCAGCCTCTTACCCTAGCTGTGCCACAGCGGCCTTGTCTTAAAAGGTGGACATTGGGGGTAAAACGTGCAGAGTCCATTTACCAGGTGATGACCATGGGTGAGACATAAATAGTGAGACTCACCCACAGTAAAAAGCCCAAAAGAGGGTGTTAAAAACAATTGGGGCACACTAAATGGTCAGAACCCATTTTGCAACACAAACCATTTAAACATTAAGGAGGGAATCATTTTTTCAAAGGGTCGGACCACAACACACCTTTTTCAAATAGTAACTAGTTTCCATCTATTTCTAAACAGAATTGTTGATTCAGAAGCACCTTTCTGTATTGGTAACTGTGGTTAGTAAATACAAAAATACTTTTAAACAATTGCAACCCCTCTATGCATCTTAAATAGTTTTATACATGTGGCCCAAACTCGTTTATTAGTCCAGTTCCCTGTGATGCCCACGATTAATGCTGATGATTTTGATTTATTTTTATGTGCAGAAGAGTCAAATATGAAAATATTGGAGATAATTGATGTATATACTGCCTTAGAGGGATAGGGTGTTAATCCCACCAAAGCTGAGGCGTTACTACTTAATATTAGTCTTTAGGTTTTCACCAGTGTTTTAGAGTATAACTATATATTGGTTCCTAAAGATGTCTTGGAATTTTGGTATCGGACAGCTCTGAAGAACTTTATGATGTGAACTGCCATCCCCTATAAAAGATGGTCGCATTTTTGTTGGATCTGTGGGATTTGCTTTCCCTTTCCATAATCACTGATAAAAATGAATATACTGTATCTTTCTATTTCTTTTTGCAACTATACCCTCTGTTTTATATGTTCAAGGATTTCAGAAGGTTGCAGGCTTAACTAGTTGATTTATAAGGGGTAGACACCAAGCAAGAGTCTCACAGCTATTCCTATATGGCCTACCGGACCTAAGTAATTGATATGCGGTATCCCACTTCTTAATGGACATTATATCGAACAAAGACTTCTCACAAAATATTTTTGCTATTATTTTTTGTAATTTCATGTTAGGAAACAAATATATATTTTTGTGCCATATGAGACAAATATATCATAATCATAAACTTGTTAGCTATTGAATATTGAAATCATCCATCAGCGCCAGTTACTTAGCTGCTTGTTCTGTTTGTACATGCAGAGAGTCATTAAGGTATTGTATGCACAAATGGTAGCCATCCCAATATGTGGGAACGTAATTATATGGGATTATAAAACGTCAAAAAACAAGAACACGCTGGTTGGTATCAACTCTCATACCGCCAGATCATTGGGAATATTCATAATTTTGTTCATTGCAGACTGAAAATCTATGCCTGTCATTGAAATTTATGTGGACAATCCTCAGTACAAAGGGAAAGTTCAATGAGCGAAATATTTGTGAAGGATCAGAACTATAGATGTCCTCTTTTGGGGGTAAATGCAGAAATGGAAGAAGGATACATTTTTGGCAATTGGTCCTGCGAATTCCAAAGAAGCCTATGATCGATCCTATGATGTTAATAGTAATTGAAAAAGCTCCACATACACCGAAAGATTCGTGGACTAAAAGGGCAATAACTGACAGAAAAGTATAAATTATGCGAAAAACAGCAATTTCTTTCAACATTTTCCTGAATGGGTCAAAGAAGAGGTAGACCTCAGGTCAAAACTGAGCAGCAGTAAGAGAAGCGATTGTCAGAATACTGAATTTATATGCACAGTGGATTATTACACTACTGCGTATCTCCATAGATGAAAACAAGAGATCTCTGATCATTGTTTTAGCTGCTATTGTAATGGAGAATTAATCTGCATGTTTTGGTCATTCTCGGCACTTCAAACATAATGCCGCGTGGGATTTTTAGATCTGACCCCAGACACCCTCGCGGTATTAATAGGCAACTCCAGCCAACTGGCGATCTCACCAGAAGGGACATGTAGATGGGGGGTTTATCGGCATGCTCGTAGCAAGAGCCGTGTTTACGTGCTTGGGAGAAGTTAAAGACCTTCCCAAATTACATCTTTGGTTAAAGGTGAGACGAGAGGTTTATTTTCTGGAAAAAAAATATTTTCAACTAATTAACACTGTTAATAAATGTGATAAAGTTTGGTGGTGTTATAAGGATTGTACACGAAATTGGGATCTTCAAAAAAAAAATTAAAAAATCATCATCATTTGGCTCAGTGAAGATTTGCTGGTGAAATATACTTCAGGGTTCCTGTACAGTCACTGTCTATCAGGCTGAAAATTATTTGGGATGCTTGTTCTTGCAGGTCATATGCATTGACGTGAATCTCTTTTTGCCCTCTAACCTGTGAGTTTAACGTTTTAGTTCACATTCACAGGCACCATTGTTTTATATTGGATGCAGTTGACTGCTTGTATCAGTAATCATTGATGTAATCACTGCCGTTCATTGTGATACTTTTGCACTCGCTTGAGTAACCTTGCACTGTCTTCAGATTGCTATAATATTCCGCTTACTGGTTTTTAGAGAGACCAATATTGATCCCTCTGCTTTCGATTTATTATTATTTTGGCACATTAACTCAGTTTCTGCCAGATTTATAAGACTACAGTTTTTCTGAGCATGGATCTTTCCTATGGGGTTGATGATGAGGTGCACAATACTAGAGGGGTGGTAAATCCACATGCAAAAATAATATTGGCAGTATTGTGCAATTAGGAGTTAACCCCCATGGAATGGAGTAGTTGCTGTGTGAGACCAGATTCACCAGATGTAAACAATGTGAAATTCACAATTCTGTAGGGTTTAATGCATACATTTACCACCTGTTATTTGCCATTTGCTTTTAGCAGGTGGTAAATGTATGCTGCAGCTTCAATGTGGGGTGGGGAATGGGGCTGGGGGAATAGGAAAGTAGAGCCTAAACCAATCCAATTTTGTGTGCAATGGGGGGAAGTAGGTTATTTTAATTAGTGTAGTAGTTACAGAAATTGGGATGGCTCTCAGTCTGTAAGTTGAACATAATAAAGAAGTCATCCAACCAAATAATCGGGACATTTATGGTTTTATGTATATAGAAAATATGATTTGATAGAGACTTCTAGCTGCAGATGCCTTACCTTTGAATTCCCTGGCGTCAGCTTTGAATCCAGAATTTTTTGCTGAGCAATACCCTGCGCACGCCGTCGGGCGTCGTCGTTCGGATCCGCGTGCATCGTTCGGCTCCGCGTGGCATCGTTGAAGCCGTCTGCGATGTCACGGTCACCTATAAGGGCACCACCACGGTGCGCGTATGTCAGTATTTTTCCTTCTGTGCCAGTTAAGCGCAGTTCCGAAATAGAGCTACCCTCTGCCTTTTTTTGGCAGGCCTTTTTTTTTTTTTTTTACCCTTTTGTTGAAGCCCCGAAAGCTTTGAGAGAACGGTCTCTGAAGCTCGTATTGGCCCTGCAGTCTATGTCGGTTGGCGTGACTCCCAGGAGTTCACAGTCCTGCTTGAGGATGTGGTCATGGGACCACTCCAGGAGCCCCAAGTCATCTTCGCATTCGAGGTCCTCGGGGCACTTAGGGAAGAGGCACAAGAAGAGGAAGAAGAGCAAGCGAACTTCGAGCATGGTTCAGCGGAGCCGATTCCAGGGCCAACTTCGTGTCTTCCATCCCCCCCCCAGCCAGATTTGTGCAAAGCCATGCGCCTCGTATTTGAGCGGGCTGCACCTGCAGGTGGGTCTTCGGACCCCGCAGGGTCAGCAGGAGCCCCATTGTGTTTTACGCCGGCAGCATCAGCCTCAGCGCCGTTGGGGACCCCGGGGATCTGACATCGGATCTGGACTGACGCCGGTTCTACACAGTCTGCCTCCTCCAACACCAGTCCCGACGTGGACCCTCTCCCCCCCCCCCCCCCACTGCCAGCGCCCACCGGTGGTGCGAGCCCCATCCTCACTCCAGACGACCCGTAACAACGTCATACGATGCTGATTCAGACTTCAATGGCACTGACCCTGCCCAGATCAGTGCTTGAGGCTTATTTTGAACAGCCAAGCACAGGTGAGGGGTCTGAGGACCCTTAAGAGTATGGATTGGAGCAGGACTGGTATGACGATCTAGGTGAAGCCAGTGGACTGACTGAATACTTCTCCAGATGCTGGTATGCTCTCACCTCCTTCTGTGGCTACAGAGGAGGGAGTGTTGTATGCCACGGTGGTGCGTAGAACAGCTGAGGTCTTGGAACTAGAGATGCCTATGGTGGCGGTCAGGACTAACATCCTGATAAAGGTGCTTCAGCAGGGGATTGATACATTGGAGCCAATGTTACCCTTCAACAAAGCCCTTACTGATGTCCTACTGGGGGACGTGGTCCAAACCCAGCACAGAGGCTCCTGTAAATAGTACAATTAGCCACCGCCATTGACCAGCTCCTACTGACCCTAGTTTCCTCACCCAACACCCCACCCCAGAGAGGTTGGTGGTCCAAGCCTCCACTTCCCTTGGTGCCTTCCCTTCTGCTCCCCCCGGATAGGGAATCCAAGAAGCTGGACCAACTTGGGAAGAAGATGTTTTCTTCCTCCAGCCTGGCATTGAGGTCTGTAAACATCTCATGCCTATTGGGCCGTTTTCCCCATACTTTAGGGGATAAGTAGATGCTGCCCCAGGTCCCGGAGGGCGTACGGGACACTCTCACTCAAGCTGTCAAGGATGGGAGAGATGCAGCCAAGTTTACGATTTGGTGTGATTTGGACACGACCGACTCACTGGGCAGAGCTATTTAATCAACAGAGCCTTTTGTCGCCACACCTGGCTTCGTACCACTGACTTTTCTGGGGATGTCCAGGCAAACCTGATGGACACGCCCTTCAATGGCTCACGCCTTTGTGGAGAAAAGGCAGAGTCAGCGTTTGAGTGGTTCAAGGACACTCGAGCTGTGGCCAGATCCTTGGGCCTCTCAGCTTGCCTTTCGCCCCTTTGGAGGCTTTGGAAGGGGCAGGATACCACGCTACCCACAGGTCAGCCACCGTCCTCCATAATCACAGCATCCAGTGCGAGGATGAAGTTGTGGTACCTTCAGACCCAAAGGGTCTAGCCAGAGGTTGGCCACCCCCCAGCCCCCTCCCCCTCTTCCACAATGCCCAAGCCCTCCTAGTATGGTTCTGCAAGACCATGTTCATCCAGTTTGAGGGAGGATTCGATTTCATCTCCCACACTGGTGGTCCATAACATCGGACAAATGGGCCTTGCAGATCATACAGAAGGGCTATTCCCTCCCCTTCTAGTCTTTTCCTCCCTCAATCCCTCCAATGAAAGAATGGCTGATCATTTAATCTTGTGAGTAAGTTACGGCTCTCTTGGCCAAGGGAGCCATGGAAAGGGTCCCGATGTCAGAAGTAGGCAGTGGTTGTTATTTCTGCTACTTTCTGATCCGTAAAAAATAACAAGGGTTTTTTTTTTTACCCTATCTTGGATTTAAGGGACATCAATCTCTTCCTCAAAAAGGAGAAATTCAAGATGCTCACTCTTGCTCAGGTCTTGTCTGCCCTAGACCAAGAAGACTGGATGGTAGCGTTGGGCTTGCAGGATGCGTATTTTCACATCCCCATCCTGCCCAACCACAGGCGTTACTTGCGGTTCAATGTGAGCCACGAGCTCTTTCAGTTTACTGCGCTCCCTTTGGTCTCACCAATGCCCCTCAAGCCGAGATGGCGGTAGCAGCTCATCTGCGTAGGTTAGGGATTTCTGTCTTCCCCCGACCTCGATGACTGGCTGTTGAAGACTCCTACACCCCAGGCTCTCGTCACCCACCTTCAGACTATGGCAGACCTTCTGCATTTGCTGGGGTTCACTATAAACATGCCAAAGTCACACCTGACTCCCTCTCAAAAGCTCCCTTTCATCTGGACACACTGCAGTTTCGGGTTTATCCTCCCGGGCAGCGAGTCCAGGATGTTCAGGTTATGATACCGATGTTTCGGCCTCTATCCTGGATTTCTGTGAGACAGACTCTGAGGCTGTTAGGACTCATTGCTTCCTGCATCCTGTTAGTCAAACATGCCAGATGGCAGATGAGGGCTCTGCAGTGGGATCTGAAGTTCCAGTAGGCGCAGCATCAGGGAAGTCTTACCGAAACAGTTCAGATCTCGGAGGGAACTGCAAAAGACCTGCAGTGGTGGTTAGTGAACTGCGATTGGGTCAGAGGTAGACTCCTCTCCCTTCCACAGCCAGATCTCAGAGTAGCGACAGATATGTCACTTCTGGGATGGGGCAACCATCTGGGAGTGGCAGAGATCAGAGGCCTCTGGTCTCTGGCGGAATCTGGACTCCATATCAACTTGCTGGAGCTCCGGGTGATCCGACTGGCATTGAAAGCATTTCTTCCTGTTGTAAAAGGGAAGATAGTGCAGGTGTTCACGGACAACACCACCGCAATGTGGCACTGCAACAAGCAGGGCGGTGTGGGGTCGTGGACCCTTTGTCAAGAGGCTCTGCATCTCTGGACACGGCTGGAACAGCGGGCATAACCCTGGTGGTTCAACACCTGGCAGGTTCTCTAAACGCCAGAACGGGCGAACTCAGCTGTTGATGCCTAGTGGATCACAAATGGTATCTCCATCCGGAGGTGGTGCAAGGACTCTTTCAGCAGTGGGGAGAGCCTTGGTTAGATCTGTTCGCCTCCGCAGAGAATGCACAATGTCAGCAGTTTCCAAGGCGGCAATTACTCGGCGGCACTTTTCGTCGCAAGTGGAGTTCAGGACTCCTGTACGCTTTTCCGCCCATACCACTTCTGCCCAGAGTTCTAAAGAAGATCAAGAATGACTGGGCCCAAGTCCTCCTAGTGGCTCCGGATTGGGCACAGAGAGTCTGGTATCCTGAGCTTCTCAAAATGAGCATCAATCCTCTGATCAGGCTGCTCCTTCCAAAGAATCTTCTGTTGCAGCAGCAGGGGAGGGTTCTCCACCCAAACCTGTCAACTCTGCTCCTTCATGCGTGGAGATTGAGCAACGGCAGTTGATGGCTTTTGACCTTCCTCCCGAAATCTGTAAAGTTATTTTGGCAGCTAGGCGTCCCTCTACTAAAACGGTATATGCCTGCCATTGGAAACACTTTGTATATTATTGTACAGAAAGGTCTATTGATCCTCTTTTTGCTTTTCTTTCTGGTATCCTTCTCTTTACACTTTCCCTTGCCCAGCAGGGTTCTGCCTTGGGTACTTTCAAGGGCTATCTTTCTGACTTATCGACATTCCTTCGGCTGCCTGATCAGCCTTCACTGTTCAAATCCCCCATTGTACATAGATTACTCAAATGGCTTGTACATATGTTTCCCCCTACACCCTTTGTTATGCCCCAATGGGACTTAAATCTGGTCCTCACATTTCTGATGTGTGCTCCATTTGAGCCTTTACACAACTGCCCCCTCCGGCTGCTCACCATCAAGACAGCCTTCTTAGTGGCAATAACACCTGCCAGGAGGGTGAGTGAGATGCAAGCTCCTTCATCAAAGCCACTGTATCTCACTATCTATCCAGACAAGGTGGTTCTCAGAACTCGTGCCTCTTTCTTTTCCAAGGTGGTAACCCCATTTCATCTGGTTAGAACATAACCATGCCCACCTTCTTTGCTCCACCACATCCCTCTAAGGAAGAGGATCGACTCCACCGACAGGACCCAAGAAGAGCATTGTCATTCTAGTTTGACTGCACAAAAGAGCTCTGGGAGGATGACCAACCCTTTGTGGGTACATCGGAGCAAAGAAGGGTCGGGCAGTGCAGAAGTGAACCATTTCACGCGGGGTCATTCTCTGCATCAAGATCTGCTACGCATTGGCCAGGAAGCAGCCTCCTGATGGCTTGCAGGCTCATTCGCCCCTACAGCATATTTGCCCCCTACAGTTTATGCTGTGTTTTGTGTCTTGCTGTGATTTGAATTGTTAGCTCACATTAATGCAGTGCATGCAAACGTGTCACCCCCTACGACATATTTGCCCCCTACAGTTTATGCTGTGTTGTGTGTCTTGCTGTGATTTGAGTTATTAGCTCACATTAATGCAGCTCATGCAGACGTGTGGCTGGATATTAAGAAAATAGTTGTGGCACAGGCAGATTAATATTAATGCCAAGACACTGCACATGCTGCCTGAAAAAAAGGAGACAGAAAATATGCAAACTGAAACAAAAATGTGAGCTATAAATCCCAAAGGTTAGTTTTTACGTGACGATGTTTAAACACGCACACACTGTGTGCTGTGTACTGCTTTCTTGTTTATTTGTGTTAAAGCAACCCAAATGAGTGTTTGTATTTGTATGTTGTGTGCCATATTCCTGTCCCTTTTTGCTTCTTTTCCCTGCAACCCACCCACCCCGTCCTTTCTTATTCACTCTCACCCGCCCTTGTCTCATCTTTTCCCCACCACCACCTGCCCTCGTTCCTGTCTGGATTTTACAACTCTTTCTGTGGCTTGTTAGGGTCGAGCAAAAAGCGCTCTGGCCCTGGTGTCTCTCTATGGGCTTTTAAACACGCCCATCAGTTTGATTGTTTCGTGGGCTTGCCTTTTTAAATTAGCTTAATTTCATTAGTGAAAGGCATGCCTTTTCCGATGTTTAGCCCTCCTCGAACGCACCGCCCAACTACTAAAAACATATAAGGCTCCATGTTTTCCGTTTAGTTTCTGGACTACTTTTTCTCTTTATTTTGCAGGAAGCTTGGTCTCGTTGGGCAGTAGTCAAACACTTTGCATGACATCGACCCTGTTACGCGGCTATTTGCACGGTTAAATGGATAATTGCACCTTTGCTGATATGTTTCACTGCGAGCGAACTTCTGTTTCCTTTTGTGCGTCTCCGTCACGCTTCATGGTGGCTGTGGGCTCGCTTATGTAAAACTGTGTAACTTTTCAGTTTATGTGGCAAGAAAAGTCCAGTTATGAGTTTAAATTGCAAATAGCTCTAACTCGAGCAAACACGAGACCCGTTGCATTTCAAATGCTTGTTTTTTTAAGGGATCTTTCTGCTGACTGCCACAGAGGTTTGTTCACAGCTGGTACTTGCGTACAGCGGGGGCTGCCGCTCCATTAGGCCTAAAGTTATCACGTACTCCGGCCCCAAAGCCCCCTCTCCCTTTGAGCCAACCCATTTGCTTTTATATTAGAAGGACCTTCCATTTCACCCCGTTTTCCAAATTTACATTTCAATGAGATCACACAGATCCCTATTAAAGGGTGTATGTAATTAATGTCTGCTTTTTGTGTGGGGGAGGTGGTTGTAATTCTGTGCCAGTGATTACATACTAATGATCGCATTTATTGTCATGGAAGCGCTGTTGTGCACTATTCAAGATCTGCACATGGTGTCTGTCTTCAGATCCCAACAAAGATTTCTGCGGGTAAACATTTCTGTGTTCAGAAGCTTCTCAGACTTTGCTTCACTTAATTATCCTAAAACACAGGGTCACGGACACTTGATCGGCTAGTCACAGGTCATTAACACAGAGCGTAGAAGCACTCCATGCCTGTCAAGCATCCTGGTTCAGTCTTAAGCTACAACATACAAATAAATGCCTTCTGGGAGTCGCAGTCTTTGTGTGCTCCAGCCCCGTCCAACAATGATGTCCTGCTGAATTTACATTTAGTAAATGCCACTGCTAAACATGGCTAAAAGACAGTAGCATTAACAATGCCAGAAGCTCTCGGATTGCAGAGACCTATTGGCTTTGCCAGTGCTTGAGGGCGCTAGAGGGAGTTAAGGCTCAGAGGCGCTGCGTACTCCTTCATTAGCAGGACTTGAGAATTCCAGACCAGCGTGCTTGTTTTTTTTTGTTTTTACTCTGCGTAATGGGAATAAAAGGCTATACCAGCCGAAGATTACTGTGGTGTCCTAAAAGACATAGACATGAAAGAACAAGCATTGGCAAAGCCAATAGGTCTCATCAGTCCGAGAGCTATAGGCGTTGGCAATGTTAAATCATTTGTGTATGTCAGTAAAAACAGCCCCCGAGCCGTAAACAAATTCATTTATATTGCCAATACCTGTAGCTCTCGGAATTGCTAAAACCTATTGGCTTTGCCAATGTTTGTTACTGTATTGGAGTTTTTCCCTTACCACACATGTAAGTAGTCTGTACTGTTTTGTGGATTCAACCTTTTGAAATCAGTGTCATCAGTGTGTATTCAGCTGTCGAACCCCAAAATAGGCAAAACGTTTTTTTCCAATGTTAACAAAACATGTTGCTTTTTTTGCAGTGATTGTTATAAAGCACACATGAATTTCAAGGAGAAATAATACAAGGTATATAGAGTCTTCCCATTGGCCTTGTGTATAATTGACTTACGTTATACTGTTTTAAGCATTGTTCATTTTTCCTCCCATCTAAGTGTTCTCTCGCAAATATCGTTACCCCTCAGACTCACTCTATCAGGACCGTAGACTGATTTACAGGAATAATAATGTATTAAATATAAGACTGCTACACTCAGATTTTCTAATAAAAATTCAAGGGGGTCATTTATTTGGACATTGTCGGGGTGGTCACCCTGCCAACAGCCTAGTACCTTGTGAAACCGTCACAATTTTGCATTACCCCAAATTAATTTTTAGCCTTTCATTCTAAAGCACCTGAAACATGATGCTTTAAATATGCTTGCCACTGCTTTTTTTGCACTCTGCCTGACTACATTAAGGTTGTGCTGCTGTTGGGTGGAGATTTTTATCTACCCAGTTGTCCCTATGGCAAATAGCTTAATTTGTCAGTCCAGAGTTTTTAACAGACGTCACATTATATTATTGAACTTGACATTTTGCTACTAACCTTGTAACTGTGCTCAAATCCCCAGCAGTAAATTGTAGTTGGATAAGAAGCCAGTGTTCGCTGAAGGTATGACACATAACAATAGGAGACCTTACTGCTATGGATGTCATATGGGAAGTCTTGCCATGTTTCACCACTGTCTCAGTGCCTGGTGACCGAAATCTTTTCTCGGGCACTACACCTGGCATTGAATGTTTAAAGCCTGGGGTGTTTGGCTGCTATCTATTTTGACTTGTTAGAAGGGGTCTATTGTATCAAAGGTTTTGCCCATTCTGTGTCTCAGGGTAAATGTGATTGTGCACATTTGCCAAGGTTCGGATGAGCCAGCCATTTCATCAATTAGTGAAAGATTGCTGCCAAAAGATCAAACATTTTTTAACATTCACAGGTTTTTAACAGTGCATAACGCTGTTAGATACGACTTAAAACATGCTTTTAAACTCTGCACTTTCAGCTCAAGAACTCAAACACTGGCTTTTCGAGTTGACAAATGAGCATTGAAACCATGAATTTGTTCTTAAAGAAAAGATTTATTTTGTACAGTTCCGTGCATATCATTTACATATTATGTTTGTGGTCGTGAGCACTGCGCCACATGAAAATATAATACAGGTGATCGTACTATAGCCTTTCTGAACTCTTATTTGGTACTAAATGATCTAGATAACACTAATCCACTCAAGTAGTCAGCCGTGAGCAACAAGATTTCCATTCACTCACTAATCAGGTACCATTTTGGAAGTTGTTTGTGTGGACTGTTTCAGGGTGGATTAGATGTTCTTCTCTCGTTCCTGGGTCAGTATTCTTCCCCATCAGAATACAACCACAGACCTTCAACTCTAGGCATAGGATCTTACAGAGACTTCCCACTCAGATGTAAAACAGACAAGAAAACTGATCACTTACCTCTGTTCATTGCCGCTCGCGACTTAAGCCAGAAATTGTTGCAGATGTGATGAATCTCACCTGAAAAGTTAGATATACTTAAGGTGTAGAAAATTAGTGAAGGCGTTCATCCCTCTTTAAACATTACCAAAAAAAACTAAAAAAGTATGAGCTGCAAAATAGTATAACGTCGGGGTTCTATGGGCAACTTGTTGCTGTCCAGCTACACATTAGGGACTACTGCCTTAAACGATGGTGTAATCAAGTTTCACAAGCAACTCTCAATATCTAGTTCTTAAACCAGGATTAGCCACAGTATTTTACATTACTGAATGCAGTATTTATTTTTAAACATTGCTTGAATGGACTGTAATTCTGGGGTACTGTTTATAAGGAGGTAAGTATATCATAACAAATCGTCATACAACAAAAAATATTTTGACTGCCTTTTTAAACCCACTTTCAGACACTTTGGCATCATTCCGATTTTGGGGATTAACTGTGTGGTTGTACTGCAGAGAAAATATCAGTTCTGCAGGATGTGTATGTTCCATGTTACTTTCTACCGGCCAGCATGGGCAATAAGCGGTAACAGATCTTGATTTCCATTGGTCTAGAATGCAAATCCCAGAATATTTTGTTTCCTGCAGAGATTTTACCAGATTTCTCTTTTTAAAATGGCTGCAGAAAAACACGAGCCAGGTGGGGTGCGATATGTGCGCATAACATGTAATCCCGATTAGGGGCGGTCGTAGGCGGTTGGCAAACACGCATTTGTGCCAAAGTTGCAAATACTGTAAGAATGGTCTACGAATAGTGCGTATGTCTTAAGAGCGGAAACTGCTTTTCCACAAAAATTAAGACAACTGTAAATAACATGCTGAGACATTGTGTCTCAGAATCAACAAATTGTTCTGTCCTATAAGGCGGCTTCAATAGAAGGAGTTCTTTTTAGTTCAGGCTCCACGTTACTGAATCAAGTTGGTAGACATATCAGCAGTTTTCATTATTATTTAGCAATATTTACTGATTTATTTATTTCCAGCTCCTGCATATACATGGCAACAAACTGCAGAGGATTTGACAATTGTGGTAGTTCTCCCAGAAGAAAGTACAAAGGAGGATATAAAAGTCACGTTTTCTCCCAGTCATATTAGTCTTCAGTTCAAGGGTACGGCTTCTTTCTTGAATGGCCCGTTGCATGGAGCTATTGACCATGAAAGCAGCACATGGACCATGAACGACACATGCAGGTACATTGTTTTTTTAAATTGTATTCAATGATCACAATCAAGAAAAAAACATTTCAATATGTGTCTGTGTGTGTGTGTATATGTATGATTATCTGTGTATATATGTGTGTGGGTATATGTATATATATATTTGTGTAAATGTATGCGTGTATATGTGTGTGTGTATATATATATATATATGTTTTAGTACTTACATTTTCTTTTATGTTTTGTCTGAAGCAATCAAGAAATCTGGTTACCTCCAGTCAGTCCACACAGCAGTGTTTTAACATACATTAAGAGCAATTATTTAGAAATCCAGTTTCACCCACCATCGGATATCTACAGGGTGGACGACATGCATAGATACTGCATTTGTAGCACTGTATCAACGCGTTACGTTTATGTGTAATGTTCAAATGGCATGCTCCTTTTATTTTGTACTTTTAGTCCCAGTCGTTGTCACAGTTCTATCTGAGGCACCCATACAATCTTGATGATAAGTGAGTGCTGTCTCAATATTTTGCACAGTGGAACGAGTCTGCTTACTTCTTGAGCTGCAGCCCTGTAACTAGTGAGGATGTGTGTTCCTGCTGCTGTCTTTACATTGTCTGCGCTTCTGCGTGCCAAAGAGGATCAAATTTGTCCTACCTGGAATCTCCTAAACACCTGATGTGCACTGATAAGTATCTCTTTGCAGGGTCAGATAGATGCCCACCTGCATGCCTGAGCAGTTATTTAGCTTCTAGTTATCAACCAGTAATGATGCTTTGGAACTGCCTGAAGCTGGGTATGCACATCTTTGACTCGAAATTCGAATCCACTGTTGTTGACAGTTCTTAGATTGTAATTGTTGGAGGGATGGTGCATAGTCTATGCTTTGCTTTGACATCTGGGCTAATATAAATCTGCTCCTGTGAGCATGAGCCTGCTTCCAGAGTCCTGTGCTTTGCAGCTGTGCTGGGCAGTTTCTGTCCTCTTTTTTTTCTTGCTATTACTGCAAGGGTTTTGACATCGAACACGGCTTGTGATTCAGTAGCTTGACAAGTTTGGTTCACATACTGCTTTATGATCGCTGCTCCAAGAACATAACAATCCAGCCCTTAAATCCACCCTCACACTGCAATGCTGAATATGCAGATATAGCACAGAGCGGGCGACATTTTAATATTCAGAGATCAGAGTCAAATCACTTTGATATCATCAGCACGGTTCCTGACATACATAACCTATTTATCTTGTTGGCAAATCCACAATGAGGTTTCCATTCAGGGCAGTGGTGATCTACAGGCACCGTATTTTCTGTGCTTGCTCAGACCCTAGTTGTTACCTACATATGGTGTAAGGCATTTAAATCCAGGTCTTAAAAATTGTCACATGAATGGCACATTAGTACGTTTATGTCTTTTTTTAAATTGTTTTAAATATTTTTATTGAGTTTATATAGCAACAACATAAAGCCCAACAGATCGTAGAGGAGCCACATAAACCAAGCATCGTGTCAGACAATTGTACACAACATAGCGAAATCTCTTGGTCGAAGTACACTTTTAAAGAATCAACACAGCACATTTGACAAATGTACATTACCCATTATCGGTATCGTCCCCATCCATTTTCCCCTCACCTTATTATGTTTATGGGGGCAGCCCCTCGCTTCATACACAAGCTTTTCTTGCTGAGCACACCAGTCCACTCCTCTGCACCACTTTCCTACCGCTGAAGCCGTGTCTGACTTCCAGCCTGCAGCAATGTCCCTCTTGGCCACCAAGCAGGCCGTTCCGACGAATGCCCAGTCTGCTCTGTTTGAACCCACTCCATCAAGGACCCTCAAGAGGATGTGTACTGGGGCAACTTCCAGCTCCTCCTGCAAAACCCCAGCAATCTCAGCTGTTACTGCCCGCCAATAGGACACAATCTGCGGACAGGTCCACACCATATGAAAAAAGTCTGCGTCTGGGCCTGCGCAGCGTGGACAGTCAGCCTGGGGCCGGAGGCCCATTCTATGGAGTCTCGCAGGAGAGAGATAGGCCGCATGGAGATAATATTTTGCACAACCCGGAGTAGGGAGGTCATGGATAGTGTCCGTGGAGCCATCAGAGCGTCTCTCCAGTCGTCGTCATCCACTGGACCCACCCAGCGCTCCCATCGCTCACGGAGCGCATCTAAGGGCTGTGTTGTGTGTGTTGGCAATGTACAGTATATGCGCAACACTCCCCCTTTGCCCAAGTGACCCATCAGCGTCCTGGCCTCCACGGGGCTAAACTCAGGGAGGACCGTCCCTGCCTGAACGTGTACATGCAGTGCATGGCAAAGCTGCAGATATTTGTGGAACTGGGAGGGGCAAGGGAGAACTGCTGCTGGAGCTCTTGGAATGACCACATATGAGTACCTGCCCAGACATCTCCGAGCAGTGATATGCCAATAAAATCCCATTTATGGAACCCCTTGAGTGCTAAGACATCCTTAAGCCACGCTCCTTGCCACAGCGGGGTCTGCTGCGAGAGACGCCGCCACCACCCCATCTCCGACTGTGCCGCCCTCCACCCCATCAGCACCACCCTCGTAACTTCCGGGAGTTTGCGTGGCAGTGGGTCACCATATAGCAGTTCCATCAAACTAGGAAAGCTGAGCGTCACCAGCTCCAGCCGATAGGCCGGATCTGACCAGCCACCTCCCAGCCAGTCATTAATCACCAATAGCTGCATAGCAAGGTAATAATGGTAGAGGTTGGACATCCCCAGTCCACCCTCGTACACGTCTCCCTGGCAAAAGCGAAACGCCACGCGAGGGTGGGAATTGTACCATAGGAACTGTCCTTCTTTGAACCATTTCCTGGTGATAAGGTAGGGATAGTTCTGGAGCAGTTAAGAGGTATCGGGGGAGCACCATCATTTTGGAAAGCGCTATCCAGCCCAAGACATTGAGAGGCAGAGACCGCCATCTCTGGAGGTCCTCCTTGACCCTCTGTGTCAAGGGTTCAACATTGAGGGACCAGGCCAGTGCAGGCAACATTGCAATCTGCACGCCCAGGTAGCGGAAGCTGTTGCGTCAAATCGGAATGGTACTCCGCCAGTCATAGCAGTCCCTGGCCGGGTGGAGTGGGATCAGGAGCGATTTACTGGGGTTAAGCACCAGGCCGGAAGCCTCTGCGAACTGCTCCAGCAGGCGCATCACTCTAGGACCGCTACAAGCTGGGCTTGCTAGGAACAAAAGCACATCATCCGCATACAGGGCGATACAATCCTCTTCTCCGGTGGGCCATGCCCAGCCCTCAACCAAGGGGTCCTCCCTAATAAGCTTCGCCAACAGCTCCATCGCCAAGGCGAACAGGAGCGGGGATAGCGGGCATCCCTGGTGCGTACCCCGACGAATAGGGAACCGGTCAGACACCACCCTGTTCACTTGCACCCGGGACGTTGGATTGGAGTACAGGAGTCTTACTAGTGCTCGAAATCGTGGCACCAGCCCGACTTTTAACAGCACCCTCTGAAAGTAGGTCCAGTCCACTGTATCAAAGGACTTCTCGAAGTCCAGGAGGAGAAGCGCCAGCTGAGAGGTCAGCAGGTTCCGGTTGGCCAGGGCCTCATGTAGTCATCTGACACAGTGTCTGGTGCTCCTGGTCGGCAGGAAGCCGCATTGATCTGGGTGGATCAATGAGGGCAACACCTTTTTCAGCCTAGTAGCAAGGATGGTAGATAGTATTTTCAGTTCGGTATTAAGCAGCGAGATAGGGCGGTAAGACGCACAGCACTGCGAGGGGTGGGCTGGTCTTCGGGATCACCACCATGGTGGCCAGATCCAAATCAGGGGGAGACACCCCTTTCTTTCGGCCTCTTCGAACATGGTAAGCAGGTGGGGGTTAAGGATATCACAAAACATTTGGTAGAGCTCTGCTGGGAAACCGTCGGGGCCCGGCGTCTTCCCAGCAGCCAGCCCCGAAATGGCTTCCTCGACCTCATGCAGGCCCAAAGGCTCGTCAAGGTCTTCCTTTTCCTTTGGCGAAATCACTGGAAAGGACACGTCTTCCAGCAAGGGGGCTTCTCTCTCAACCTGGGGCCTGGGCCGCTCCTCATAGAGCTTCCTGTAGTAAGTGGCGAAGCTCTGCGCTATCTCATATGGGGTCCAGGAGATGGCACCAGAATCATCGACGACCTCCGGCACAATTCTATTCGCCATTGGTGCAGTGGCGAGCCAGTGGAGGAGCTTGCCATTCTTGTCCCCCACACGTATATGCGGGCTACGGACGCACGCCACATATGTTTAGCTGCCTCCATGTTAGTATGCTGAATCTCTTCCCTCACTAGGGTTAACTGCCGTGCCGCCGATGGAGATATGGTATCGCTAAGCTGGCCCTCTCAGCGCACAGCTCTGACCTCCAGGGCCGACACTTTCTGAAGACATGCACGTTCCCGCACCCGAAGGAGATGCTTAGCATGTCCCCTGAGAGTGACCTTGCAGGCCGCCTAGATCGTACCCGGGGATGATACGGACCCAAGATTAAAGGGGAAGTAGTCTGAAATATGTTCCCGGAGAGCTTGGGTCTAGTCAGCGTCTTGTAAGTACTACGTTTGGAGTGGTGGACCCCTCCTTTAAGTCGGAGTTCTGCAATCTGGCTCCCTGCCGCCGGCACCAGAGAACATGTCTCCATCCCGGTCTCCCCGCATTACCACGCATCAGTGGGCCAGGCTCAGGAGATCAGGGGGGACTGGCACGTTTATGTCTTTTTTAGCCTGTTAGATCAGTTGGCTTTAATTTCCTGAAATGGTCTCCATTGAAGCCTGTAGGTAAAACAGAGCAAACCTGGGACCACTCAGTTACATTTCCCTGATGTTAGAAGGTAGCTACAAGAACTTCGGGCTGTCAGGCAAGTTGATTGACCATTGGCATGCTTAGGACTAACTTGCTGAGTGATTACATGTATAGAGTGCACACTGCCTCAGCAAATCTCTGGGATCTGAAATAAGACTAGACATTAAAGTAAAAAACATGTCTTAAGTTTTTTCGAAAGACACCATGGAATCAGGTTGTCTGAGATGCATAGGAATCAGATTTCAAAAGGTGTGGTGGGCCTTGGATGGAGGAGTGTTAGAAATGGGGTCCTTGGTTGGCAGTCATGTTTACCCCCTGTCCAAGCAAGGACCCTCACTCAAGTCAGGGTAGAAGAGAATAACACTCAGTTAACCCTCACTCACCCTTTTGGTAGGTTGGCACGAGCAGGTAGGCTTAACTTCAGAGACCAAGTGTAAAGTATTTCTACCAACACAAACACACAGTAATATAGTAAAAACAGCACAAAATGACTCAACACAGGTTTAGAAAAATAGCCAATATTGATCTAAACAAAACTCTGGCATACACAAGTCATGAATTTTTAAAGCTTAAACTAAAAAATAGCACTTAGAAACACAAAATGCTTCGATGAGGTGATAACACGGCGTCATGACAGTCATTCCCAACAATCCGACGCCAGTGGCACCGGGGTGCGGAGTCACAGAGACCCCGAGGTACAGTACCTTAGTAAACTGTGAGAACAAGTCGGTGCTCGAAGTCGGGGATCACTGCGTCGCGGAATCTGAGGCGCGTCTGTTTCAGTGCTGCAGGACAAAGGAGCAGAGGCGTTACGAAGAGGCGTTGGGTCCTTGCTGCGGAGCAGTGGAGGTGAGGCAGCGTCAGTACGAAGCGTTGAATCCGCACACTTCGGGCATAGTCGATCACAACATGGTGTGGCGACTTCCACGGAGTCGCAGACTTCGGCAGGGCTGCAGTGGTGTCGGGCCTGCAGTGGTGTCGGGCCCGCAGTTGTGTCGGGCCTGCGAGGGTCGCCGCACTTCAGCGAGGACCACGAAGTCGGTTGCAGGCGGCGTCACAGGATTCGGCAGTGGTGTCATTCCGGAGTCGTCCGAAGTTGATTTTCTTGGATTTTCACCAGCTTCTCCTTTCAAGCGCCCAGGGACTGTATCGGCACCACTTCCCAGGGCAGAAGTCTCAGTAGAGAGTCCAGGTGCTGGTAGGGGAAGTCTTTGATGGCCCTGAGACTTCAGAACAGGGGGCAAGCTCAGTCCAAGCCCTTGGAGAGTCTTCTCAAGTAGGAGTATACCACAAAGTCCAGTCTTTCTCCCCTTTCACAGGCAGAAGCACCAACTGCAGGATACCTCCACAAGGCACAGTCACAGGCCCCTTGATTCCAGAAGTGATCTAATTTTCTGGGGTTTTGGGTGCTCTTCGTATACCCCTTCTGCCATTGAAGTAGGCCTACTTCAAAGGAAAGTCTCTCTTGTTTGGGAAATCCTGCCTTGCCCAGGCCAGGCCCCAGTCACACACCAGGGGGTTAGCCCTTTCAGGTGTGAGTGACCACTCCTCCTCTCCGCCTAGCACAGAAGGCTCATCAGGATATGCAGGCTACACCCCAGCTCCCTTTGTGTCACTGTCTAGAGAGAGAGGTGCAAACAGCCCAACTGTCAAACTGACCCAGACAGGGAATCCACAAAGGAGCAGAGTCACAGAATGGTTTAAGCAAGAAAGTGCCTACTTTCTAAAAGTGGCATTTACAAACACACAATATAAAAAACAACTTCACTAAAATATGTTTTTTTCAGTTGTGAGTTCAGAGACCCTAAACTCCATATTTCTATCTGCTCCCTTAGGAAATCTGCGCATTAATAATATTGAAAGGCAGCCCCCATGTTAACCTATGAGAGGGATGGGTCTTGCAACAGTGAAAAACAAATTTGGCAGTATTTCACTATTAGAACATTTCAAACACATAAGTACATGTCGCACCTTTTACATACACTGCACCCTGTCCATGGGGCTACCTAGGGCCTACCTAAGGGGTGCCTTACATGTATAAAAAGAGAAGGTTTAGGCCTGGCAAGTGAGTACACTTGCCAAGTCGAAATAGCAGTTTAAAACTGCAAACACAGACAATGCAGTGGCAGGGGCTGAGACATGATTACAGGGCTACTCATGTGGGTAGCACAACCAGTGCTGCATGCCCACTAGTAGGCATTTGATTTACAGGCCCTGGGCACAACTTGTGCACTTTACTAGGGACTTATTAGAAAATCAGATATTCCAATCATGGATAAACCAATCAACAATACAATTTACACAGAGAGCATATGCACTTTAGCACTGGTTAGCAGTGGTAAAGTGCCCAGAGTCCTAAAGACAACAACAGGTCAGAAAAAATAGGAGGGAGGAGGTAATAAGATTGGGGATGACCCTGCAAAAGGGGAAAAAGTCCAACAAGAAGGATCTGCCCTCTTTAAATTATGTCTTAAAGCATGTTTAATCAAAAAAATAAAAATGCATTCTTCTCCTGTCCCTATTCAGAATATTTGTCATTGGTGAAAAAGGATGTGTCAAAGCCTCGCTTTTGAGACTTGTTATATTTGTCAGTGCTCTTTAGCCATGCTGTACAGCATCCCTAGTGGTGTGCAGCTTGGCTAAATAAGACAAAAAGCGTATGATGTGCTTGCTTTTTTTTTTTTTTTTTTTTTTTGCTCTTACCAGTTGAAAATGGAGAAAGGAAAAGAAAACGCGCAGGAGATTTTTTTTAAATTTTTTTTTAAGCATGGGTGGCAGGGAAGCATCACGGAGGAGCTGATTTGATCCTTGATCCTGAAACATCCTGAGTATTTGGCCCATCTGTGATTTTGCAGCAGATTGAAGCCATCAGTTCAGGGTATTGTTGGGTCGTAGCTTGTAGAGCGCGCCGCTTTCTCATGCACAGTGTATTGTGTTGTGCAATTAGAATGCTGAAGGGTGAGAGATTCACTGGAATGCGGTTGGAGTAGGAGCTGTCTGGGTGATGTACGGAGAGGAGAGCTGTTATACCTGTTACTAAAATATACTAACTTATACATTCCGGAGGTTCATCCTTTCAGTGGCGACGAGTAAAGTGTAACAGTATCTCCACGCGTGCAGAGGAGCCGCGGAGTCCTGACAGCAGTTTTCACGATGAGCGTTGCTGACAGCTCATCCTCTTTGTGCGCTTTGATCCTTTACGACGTGGACAAATATTCCAGGAAGCTGTTGCACTTTGAGGATTTTTTTTCTACAGCTGCGTGATGTGGTTTTGGCAACATTATTAGCGTACGTTGGTGTACACCGTTACACGTACGTCACGTACGGCGGCCATTTTTCATTGGGATTGTACTAAGGGTGTCACGGTGACACTCAAACCATAATTGGGTGACATTTTGAATTGGGCAATCTTAAATCTGGTGGCTTCACATATTTTAACTGGAACATGTGCAAATTGATTTTAATTTATCTTCAGTGACACGCACACATTTTTTTATGTACTTTTGGTGAATTCTTTTCGGCATTATTTTTTTTACAAGTTATTAATTTTAAACAAAGCACTATACAACATCCTATTTTACCACCTACACGATTTGTTCCAAATCCTGCTTCACTGGATTCTGACTGGGAACAGTGGAAGGAAGCTTTTGAACTATATTTAGATGCATTAGAAGGTGAATATTTTACTCACAAAAGAAATTTGCAATTTTGAGACATTGTTTGGGAACTGAAGGTCGGAAAATACTTAAACACATTCCAAAAGAATTTGTATTAGTAATTGAAGGTAAAGGGGATGGAATTGAAGATGAGTATGAGACTGCCATCAAGTCGTTAGACTCTAAATTCAAAAAGTGCAAAAATGTCACATTAGACAGACATAACTTCTATAGGAGAGTGCAAGTGGAAGGTGAATCAGCATCCAGTTATGTAGGAGCTTTAAGGATCTTAGCTGTTTCTTGTGATTATAAGCAAGGAAATGATAAGAGATCAATTAGTGGAAAAGACAAATAATTAAAGTAAAAGAAGCTTTATTGTCTACACCCAATTTAACGTTACAAAAGGCAATAGAAGTAGCCACCAGAATTTAAAGTACTGGGTCCTTCATGGAATAAATGGCCATTACAGACAATAAAAATCAATCTAAACAGCAAGATGTGGTCGAGATAAAAAGTAAAAACAAAAAAGATCACTAAGAAGGACACTCAAAAACAGAATACTAGCAACATATCAGAGAGGAAGTATTCAAGTAGACCAACAGAGTGCTACAGGTGTGGCAGTATGTCTCACATTGGCACTGCTAAAATATGCCCAGCCTTTGATAAAACTTGTGCCAGATGTCCTAAGAAAGGACGTTTTGCGAGGGTATACAAGTCGAGTCAATCAAATATGAACTAAGTGAATAGTAGAGATTGGAACAATACCTCACCATCCAGCAATGAAGATGAAATATTTCTTGTTAGTGAGGCCAAGTCGCCAGTTTAGGAATTGAATGTATCAAGTCCAAGAAGGCGTTATTTCCAGGTGGCGATTAATGGAATAGAATGAAGAGTTATGGCAGACTCAGGGTCTCCATTCACGCTGTTGAGTGAGACAAAATGGAATTAATTGTTCAAGAATCAAGGAGCTACTTTAAGACATTCCAATATTCAGCTGGTGGGGTATGGTGGGAAGTCTATAGAGGTTGTGGGAGAGTTTGTTGCTGAACTAAAATTCAAATGCAATGTGTCTCAAGGAACAGTATATGTAGCCAAGCATGATGCATGTCTTCTTGGATGGTTTGCCCAAGGTAATCTAGAGATAGTGTTGGACCCGAACAATCCTGAGCAAGCTGTAATGAAACGAGAATACATGCAAGTGTCTACCATAAGGAATAAAACATGGGAACACCAGTACCCTGAAATATTTGAGTGGAGTGGGTTTATTCAAGGGTTTTGTCCATAAAATTTAAATCAGAGAGCACGCCCAACCGAAGGTACATAAGGTACGTAAAGTACCTTTGACCTTGAAGGAAGATCTCAAAAAGGAATTAGACAAACTGTGCAAGGATAACATAATTGAGCCTATTGAATTATCAGACTGGGTTCCACCTGTAGTTTTGGCCCGGAAGGCCACTGGATCGTTACAGATGTGTGTAGACATAAGAGACTTGAATGATCAAATATGGGTAAATCAATATCCTCTACCCAACATATCCGAAATGTTGCAGTCCATAAAAGGAGGAAAAATATTTTCCTTATTATATATGACATCGGCGTATCATAAGATTAATTTACATCCCAGTTCTAGACATTATACAGCCTTTATAACTCCTTTTGGCTTATTTCAATTTAAGCGCATGCCTTTTGGGTTAGCTTCGGCTTCCGCTGTTTTCCAAAGAACTGTTGAAAGCATATTCAAAAACGTGCAAGGCGTGAAAGTTTTTCAGGATGATATTTTAATTTACGGCAAGGATATGTCAGAGCATGATGAGAGATTGGGTCGTGCATTAGATGTGTTGAAGATGAAGGGAACAACTCAGTCCTAGCAAATGCCGCTTTGGTCTAACATCCACAAGGATTTGAATTATTTGAAGCGGGCGTTAAACACAAGATTAGGTTAGTGAAGGCGATTGATGATTTTGCTTGTCCCAAAAATGAAGATCAGTTAAGGTCCTTTATGGGTTTGATTGAGTTTTATGCAAGATTTGTACCGGGCTGTTCAGAGAAAACTTTCAATTTGAGAAACTTGTTGAAAAGAAATTCCAAGTTTATTTGGGATGAGTGTTGTGAGGGGTAGTTTGAATGTACTAAGAAGGAAATTGCTCAGGCTGTACCACTGAAACCCTTTGACACTAAAGATCAAACTATAATCATGACAGATGCAAGCAAGAAAGGGTTGGGTGCAGTTTTGATGCAGAAGAGAGATGGCAATGAGGAAGTTATAGCATTTGCCTCTAGGAGTTTGAGGGGTGCAGAAGCTACATATTCTGTGATTGCACGAAAAGCCTTAGCATGTTGGTGGGGCATAAATCATTTCAAACAGTGTTTGCGGCACTTGGTTCACTGTGAGGACGGATCATAAACTGCTTGTACAGTTATTCACGACAAAAGGTGCTGACAAAGCTACTCCTAGAATTGCTAAGTGCCAATGAAAACTTTGTGAGCATAACTTCAGGGTCGAGTATATTCCAGGTTAAAAAAAAAATTGTTGGCAGACAGTCTGTCTAGATTAACGGGGTCATGTGAAGAGGAAGTGACAATTGGAACAGATATTGAGTATGGTTGTGTGTTCTATAAGTGATCATTTGGAAGGAGCTTTATCGGAACAAGAGTGGAGCGATGCGTGTTAAGCCAATCAGGATGTTAAAATTGTAATGCAAGGGGTTATAGTGGGGTAGTCCAAATGGAATCCTGGGGAAGAGCTTAGTAACAAGTACAAGCATGTGTTTGACAAGTTATCCATAGTTAATAATTTATTGTTCTGTACGAAATCTTTAGTGGTACCCCTTGGGATGGGGAGTAAAGTTTTGAGTTTGGCACACAAGGGTCCCATTGGAATGCGAACCATGAACAGAAGGATTAGAGAAAGTTTCTGGTGGCCAGGTGTTGACAAGAGTATAGAACATTTTGTTAGAGAGTGTATGAATTGTGCTATCAAAGACAAGCCCCAAGTAACTGCTCCGAGTCCTGTGGATGCTGTTAAGGTTCCAGAAAAAGCCGTGGAGTAAGCTAGCAATTGATATTATTGGATCAATATACCTATTGGGTGGTATTCCGGAGTATAGAATAGTTTTAATATATTATTATAGTCGTTTGCCAAAAGTAACGTTTATGAAGGTACCAAACGCTTGCAACATAATAAAGTGGTTGGAATATATTTTTGTGAGGGAAGGTATTCTGGATGCAATTTTAACGGATAATGGTGAACAATCTACATCTGAGCAATTTGAGAATTTTTTGTGTGTTTTTGGGCATTAAACATACCATGACTTCTTTGTGTCACCCAAAGAGCAATGGCCTTGTGGAAATACTGAACAGAATTATAAAAGATAATGTACAGTTGTTTAAGGTGAATGGGTTAAATTGTAAATCTGAAATTGAAAAGTTGTGGTGGGCAGTACGTACCACTAATAATACTGACACACAAGTTTCGCCTTTTGTATTACTGCGTGGTCTCATTCCTTCATCCAAGTTAGTAAGAGAATGGATGGGTCAGTTTGTGGTACAATGGGATAAAGTTGATGATGTGATGAGAAAAAGGGAGTGTGCACAAAAGAAGTATGTCCAAGATCATCACTTGATGAGAAGTCGGAGATTCATATGGAAGGAAGGGGATGAAGTGAGAGTGAAGTGTCCAAGAATTATTTCAAAAGGTCAGTCGAGATTTTCTGAAAGGAAAAATATAGTGCAAGTGGGTGACAGTGCTGTGAAACTGGAGGATGGAAAATGGTGAAAATGGTGTAAATGGTGGAATAAAGGCAAAATTTCATTATCCAGAACTCTGGGTCACAGAAAATTTACCAGTGCCACAGTGGGAAGGGAAGATCCTATTACATGCAAGTTTCCCACCAGATCTGTCAGACCACCTAAGAAATTTGAAGATTACGTCATGGACAGATATTGAAATTTTTTAGATAAATTGTTGTGATGTATATACGTTGGGTACTACTACTACTAGGGTATTACAGTATGTTCTTGTTATTTGTTTTATTTTGTATTCTTTAACAATTGTATGTTTGATTATAAGGGGTAAGATGTGTTGGGTCGTATCTTGTAGAGCGTGCCGCTCTCTCACACACAGGTTATTGTGTTGTGCAATTAGAATGCGGGAGGGTGAGAGATTCGCTGGGAGGCAGTTGGAGTAGGAGCGGTCTGGGTGATGTACGGAGTGGAGAGCTGTTTTACCTGTTGTTACTGAAATAAACTAACTTATACCTACCGGCAGTCCATCATTTCAAGTATCACCCGTCATGAGCCAGGCTAGCTTGAATCCAGTGGCACAGTGAGCAAGGGACCCATATCTGGGCATACCTTTCCCACTAAGGGCAACTTTAGCAACACAAAAGGATGATGGTCGGAGTGTTGAAACCCTGAAACCAGTCCCAGGATGCTTGTTTCTGGTTCAGGGAGGACCTGGCCGGGCAGTTCGTGCTGGACTGTTCCCATGGGGAACAGGGTCAAGACTGATTTGCATATGGCTGGGCTCAAACTTGATTGGCATGGCAAGCAAAACAACTGATGGATTAAACCCAGATCTGTGACTGGGGTGAATGTTTGATTTGCTCTGCATTCCGTCCATCATCTGTTATTTTTGCACTTTCTAAAAGTGTCATTTCTAAAATAATAATATTAAATCGAACTTCACCAGTAAGCAGGATTTTCTATTACCATTCTGACCGTACTAAACATGACATGGCTACTTTTTTCAGATCAGAATCTACCACTCAAAAGTATATGTGGGCAGTTCTAATGCTAGTCTGAGAGGAGCAGGCCTCACAGTAGTGGAAACGAATTTCTGAGTTTTTCACTACCAGGACCTGTAAAATACATAAGTACAAGTCATCCCTTTTACTCGTATAACACCCTGCCCTATTGGTTACCTAGGGCCTATCTTAGCAGTGACTTGTTTTTAGAAAAAGAGGGGTTTAAGACTTGGCAAGTAATTTTAAATGCCAGGTCGCGGTGGCAGTGAAACTGCACACACAAGCCTAGCAATGGCAGGCCTGGGACATAGTTAAGAGGCTACTTATGCGGGTGGCACAATCAGTGCTCCAGGCCCACTAGTAGTATTTAATTTACAAGCCTGGGGCACATGTAGTGCACTTTACTATTGACTTACCCAATTGGCACATTTAATTTAATTGTATGAGTCAATATTACCATGTTTTTAGGGAGAGAACAAATGCACTTTAGCACTGTCCTAAAGCCAACATAAATGAGGTCAGAAAAAGAGGAGGAAGAAGGCAAAAAGTTTGGGTTGATCCTTTAGAGAGGGTCCTTTTCCAACAAGGACCATTTACTACATACAAATGAGGCCATTCCTGGTCAGCCAGTCCCCTTTCACATAGACTTAACAGACACAATTTTCAAAAGGGTGGGATGCAAACCATGGGCTCAAATGGCACTTCTCAGTTTCAGAAATGTTCTAATCAAGAGCCCCCACTCCACTTTCTGGAAATAGTAAATCAAAATCAGCTCAGATATTATCTAAGGGAAGATTGAACACTTTTTTCTTACCCAAGGTAAATGGTAGTCGCAAGAAATTAGAAAAATCGAGGAGAGGGTGACCTATCACAGACTGTTCAGTCTCTGACAGGCTTAGATGAGTCCTGTCTTGTCCTGGTATTTGTTCAGCGCTGCTGGAGAGCTAGTGCACTTCTCTTCCAGCTGGTGATGATGTGATGTGGCCTGGGAGGTGTAGTCCTGGTCTCTCAGGAAGAACACAAGTCTGTGGTGTCCTGTGCTGTGGGTGAAAAATTGTGCGTTGTAGCACTTCTTCTTCCTCCTTGCCCTCCCCAGCTGCTGATGTGGCCTGGAGGTGTAGCCCTACCCTCCCAAGCAGAAACAATGTCCATGGCGTCCACCTTTTTTCTAGGACAAACTGCTGTTAAGGACTCAAGCTGTATTTCTGCTGAAGGTGGGAATGCCTTTATATGTAGGACAAACCATCACCTTCCTCTCTGTCTCATCCCTCGAACAAGGTTGAGAGACTCCATCGTTTGGACCTAAGAGGGTACTCTGCTTTTACATTAATCGCATCGAGGAGCATCTTGTGTTCTATTACCTCTTTGTGAGGCTCTTGGAACGAAGAAGGGCAAGGTGATGCAGAAACTGGTCATCTCTCGATGAATAGTCCTCTGCATTAAAATCTGCTGCTCACTAGCTGAGAAGCAGCCTCCAGAAGTTCTAAGAGCTCACACCACCAGGGCTGCAGCTGCTACCACTGCGTTGGCATGCAGATTGGCTTTCCTGGATATCGGTCATTAGTGCACCCATTCACGAAGCACTACACAACAGTCACGCCCATTGAGATGGGTATTTTGCCTGCTATGTCCCGCAGGACTTTTAAGCCTGAGCCATTCCACAAAATCCATTACCTTAGTGGTTACTGCTTTGGTATCTATTCACAAGGTGACTAATCTGTGGTTACTACCATGCAAAGGAAACATTATTTACCTTTGTTATGCTTTTGCTGGTGGATACTCTGTCTTAAAAAAGATTTCTCACTGCCCTCCTGCCTCACCTTTTCTGTGATATGGTGTATCCATTTAAAAAGATTTCAGTTTAGGAAACTGCACACTGGTTCTTTCGATTCACCCATGTATCCATGTGTGAGGGTGACATGAAAGGGTTGCATTGCACTTCTATGTGGGTCCGTTCATCACTTCCCAAGTGGAATTGTGTTGATTCTGAGTTTCATTTCACCATCTATTGGTGTACAAGAGCACTGTTTTTCGAGTTTTCTGGATCCAGTCTGGTGACTGGGGGGGAATCTGTGATTAGATGGAGTGTCCACCAGAAAGAATGTTACTGGAGGTAAGTAACTTGTTCATTTCTGCACGTGCTTAAAATTTAGTTGAACATGTGAGAACTATAATCAAAATGCCTTCAACTGCTAAGGCAGACTCTCCTAGAGATGAACTATAATGCAGTGTTTCTGAAGACATCCTAAATAGCTCTGTATGCATAAAAAGCAGATTCCTTGAAAGTATTGACGGCAAACAGTTGCCTACTGCCTGCTAGGGAGAGAAAGGAGGTGTAAGCAATTGCTTAGAACATGGAAAGATCAGAGACTATGCAACAGAGAATTGTTAATGGACGCCAGCAGTGGGAAGGAGGGAAAGAAATAATGCACTTCAGGGCAGTGCCTTACAACAGAGACTCGAAAAAGGGCTGCTGTTGTTAAGGAAAGGAAGGCCATTTCCAGCACTTGTTTCAAGGGAGCACTATTCTCCTAAAACCCTGCCAGATAAAGCATAGTTTGAGTCATCAGAAAAATATGGCTTGTTACATAAATTAAATAATAATACCGAAGGTTCAGAGATACATCAAAAATACAGAACGATACGATGGTCATTTATGTTGCAATCCAGTCGATGTCCTGCTGGGGAAAAATGAAAAAAAGATAATTAGACAGCACAATTAATGGGTAGTGTACAAACCAGGGGCATCTACAGGTATGGGACATAAATTCAAAGAGACCAAAGGTCAGCAGCGATTCTATCAACAATGCTTTGCCAGCAAGTATGTCCATTTGGACCACAGTCATTTTTAACCTCGTGACAGCGAAGTCAGCGGACACGGAAGCGATCTCATGCGATAGCAAGAGGGAGGGGATAAAGCTTAAAAGGCTCTACCACTGTCTCCAAGTGAACGCCTGTTTGCTCCTACAGATCATACATGCCCAACCCCTGGATGTCAAAGATGTATTTTTCAAGCACAGTGCACAAAGATAACCTCGGCGAGATAGGTCCTAAACTTTATACTAAAAGGCATAGAGTTCTTAGCGAAACCACTAAATATTAGACCAGTGACCACCACAATCTTTAGGCACGGTAGTTACAAAAATAAATCAGTCAAGTGGCTTGTGAAAACAATTAATTTCGGTTACAGTTTATCAAGAAAAGTGTTTTTAAGAATTTGGGGGTACACTCTACAAGGAAGAAGTATTGTTCGTTAGCAGTTCAAAACAATGTTACTAGCAGTCATTTGTGACACAGCAAATCGGCATCAATTGCACACTTTTATCAAACATGTCTTTGTTGATAAGCAGTTAAGTAAGTAACTGTGGGGCAAGATGTATCTAACCATTTATTTCTCCTCTTTGCACTTCTCATTCTAACCCTGTTAAGTGGGGTATTGCTACATGGTCAGTGCACAGCATGTGAATCTAGAGTGTGTTTATGCAGCAAAAAAGAAGTTACAAATATATAAATGTATGAACTTTCCTCACTAGTAATCATAACAACGTCTGAATATGGTGATCATGTAGTGGGGCACTATGGGATCAGTGTCAACATCATCAGTAGTAAAAGGTTTATTTAAACTACTATGGTTTTCAGACCCAACCTCTAGAAGTCATAATAATGAACGTCATTTGAATTTACAATAGCTGCAAACCTACTGTTACAAATAAGTAACTTGTTTCTTTTTAGTCATTATATGTGAATCCTCTCGTTGCAATGTAGGACATTATTTCCTCAAATTATTGTAGAGGATGTACTACCATTCCTCCATGGTTATGATGAGCAGTGACTTGCTTGCTTACTAGCTCGCTCAATTGACGAAATTAGGAGTGGACGTTAAGGCTGTGTTACAAATTGGGTCCCTAATTGGCAGAGGTACGTGCATAGGGACAACAATCCTAATCGGGGTAAGTCAGATACACACCCTACTTTAATCTGTGCTCAACCTCTGATAGCTTGGCGCAGAGTAGTCAGGCATAACTTAAGAGGTAATGTGCAAAGTATTTGTGCAACACACACACACATATAGCAACACAATGAAAACTCCACACAGGTTTGAAAAAATAGAGAATATTTATGTGAGTTGAATGAGACCAAAACAACAAAAATCCAATCAGTAGAATAAAAGTGATTCACTTTTCAACGCATCAAATGGAGTGCTTTGACAAGACTCGTCTTAAAGTCTTTACGGTAATTTGGGTAATGCATTAAGACATTGCTATCCCAGAAGTCAATGTATTTCTTGTAAGTCAATTGCGACCCATTGGGGTATTGTAATTAAGAATAAAGTGTATGCCTCCCAACGGTTAGGAGCGCTGTGCAAAAACATCAGGACCACTCGGATCCAAGTTAAGCATTTAAACACACTGCTGTGGCCAGATACAATGAAATACCAGGTTAGATGCAGACGTCACCGCTTAGCGCAAAGTCAGGCTCAGGAGCAGCTCAGAGGGCAGGCAAGGTGCAGCTCATCGTGATTGCCTGGGCAACTGGGTGGGGCACTTCCAACAGCAGTGCCTGTGGAGATTGGCGAAGGCACGCCCAGCACATCAGAGTTGATCACAGCAACCTGAAGGTCTCCTTTGGTGCAGACTGCAGCAGAGTGCCACACTCGCCAGGGAGACCTCGAAGGGAATGACTCACTTCTCTCAAAGCAGGGTGGGGATGGCAATTATGAGGCGAGCTAGGTTTGAACCACTCATGATGTCTTTGATATCCCTGAGACCACTGGGAAGGAAAGGGGGCAAGTCAACAAGCCCTTGGAGTCTCTCTGGGGTAGTCCTTGGTACTTTTGGCATGGCAGATGTTAGCAGGCATCAGGGCAGCACTTCCTGGGAACAGTCAGGCCCTGCATGATGGCGATTGTAGGAAGTTGGCTCTGTATGTACTATTTCAAAGTAAGAAATAGCATGCACAGAGTCCAAGGGTTCCCCTTAGAGGTAAGATAGTGGCAAAAAGAGATCATTCTAATGCTCTATTTTGTGGTAGTGTAGTCGAGCAGTAGGCTTATCAGAGGGTAGTGTTAAGCATTTGTTGTACACACACAGACAATAAACGAGGAACACACACTCAAAGACGATTCCAGGCCAATAGGTTTTTAAATAGAAAAATATATTTTCTTAGTTTATTTTAAGAACCACAGGTTCAAGATTTACAAACAATACTTTAAATGAAAGGTATTTCACTCAGGTATCTTAGGAACTTTGAATCATCACAATAGCATGTACAGTTTTGGCAAAAATGGCAATAAGCTATTTTAAAATTGAACACAGTGCAAAATAAGTACTTGTTAGTGTCACAGGTAAGTAAAGCACTTACAGGGTTCAAGGTTGGGTCCAAGGTAGCCCACCGTTGGGGGTTCAGGGCAACCCCAAAGTTACCACACCAGCAGCTCAGGGCAAGTCAGGTGCAGAGGTCCAAGTGGTGCCCAAAACGCATAGGCTTCAATGGAAATAGGGGTGCCCCGGTTCCAGTCTGCCAGCAGGTAAGTACCCGCGACTTCGGAGAGCAGACCAGGGGGGTTTTGTAGGGCACTGGGGGGGGGGACACAAGTTAGCACAGAAAGTACACCCTCAGCGGCACTGGGGCAGCCGGGTGCAGAGTGCCAACAGGCGTCGGGTTCGCAATAGGTTTCAATGAGAGATCCAGGGGTCTCTTCAGCGAAGCAGGCAGGCAAGGGGGGTTTCCTTGCGGTAGCCGCCAACTGGGCTAGGAAGAGGGCAACCTGGGGGTCGCTCCTGCACTGGAGTTCGGATCCTTCAGGTCCTGGGGGCTGCGGGTACAGTGTGTTTACCAGGCGTCGGGTTCTTTGAAGCAGGCAGTTGCGGTCAGGGCGAGCCTCTGGATTCCCTCTGCAGGTGTCGCTGTGGGGGCTCAGGGGGGTCAACTCTGGCTACTCACGGGCTTGCAGTCGCTGGGGAGTCCTCCCTGTAGTGTTGGTTTTCCGCAGGTCGAGCCGGGGGCGTCGGGTGCAGAGTGGAAAGTCTCACGCTTCCGGCGGGAAATGTGGGTCTTTAAAAATTGCTTCTTTGCTACAAAGTTGCAGTTTCTTTGGAACAGGGCCGCTGTCTTCGGGAGTTCTTGGTCCTTTTAGATGCAGGGTAGTCCTCTGAGGCTTCAGAGGTCGCTGGACCCTGGGGGACTCGTCGCTGTTGCAGTTTTTCTTGAAGTGGGGAGACAGGCCGGTAGTTGGTGTCTCCGTCTTGTCTGCAGGGCTTTAGGTCAGCAGTCCTTCTTCGTCTTTAGGTTGCAGGAATCTATCTTCCTAGGTTCTGGGGGCCCCTAAATACTCAAGTTAGGAGTGTGTTTAGGTCTGGGGGGTTAGTAGCCAATGGCTACTAGCCCTGAGGGTGGCTACACCCTCTTTGTGCCTCATCCCGGTGGAGAGGGGGGCACATCCCTAATCCTATTGGGGGAATCCTCCATCTGCAAGATGGAGGATTTCTAAAAGTCAGAGTCACCTCAGCTCAGGACACCTTAGGGTTCTCCTGACTGGCCAGTGACTCCTCCTTGTTTTTCTCATGATCTCCTCCGGCCTTGCCGCCAAAAGTGGGGCCATGGCCGGAAGGGGCGGGCATCTCCACTAGCTGGGATGCCCTTTGGCGCTGTAACAAAGGGGGTGAGCCTTTGAGGCTCACCGCCAGGTGTTACAGTTCCTGCAGGGGGAGGTGAGAAGCACCTCCACCTAGTACAGGCTTTGTTACTAGCCACAGAGTGACAAAGGCACTCTCCCCATGTGGCCAGCAACATGTCTGGTGTGTGGCAGGCTGGCAGAACTAGTCAGCCCACACTTGAAGTCGGGTATGTTTTCAGGGGGCATCTCTAAGATGCCGTCTGGGTGTATTTCACAATAAAATGTACACTGGCATCAGTGTACATTTATTGTGCTGAGAAGTTTGATACCAAACTTCCTAGTTTTCTGTGTAGCCATTATGGTGCTGTGGAGTTCGTGTATGACAGACTCCCAGACCATATACTCTTATGCCTACCCTGCCCTTACAATGACTAAGGTTTTGCTTAGACACTGTAGGGGCATAGTGCTCATGCACCTATGCCCTCACCTGTGGTATAGTTCACCCTTCCTTAGGGCTGTAAGGCCTGCTAGAGAGGTGACTTACCTATGCCATAGGCAGTGTGAGGTTGGCATGGCACTCTGAGGGGAGTGTCATGTCGAGTTAGTAATTTTCTCCCCCCAGCACACACAAGCTGGCAAGCAGTGTGTCTGTGCTGAGTGAGGGGTCCCCTGGGTGGCATAAGACATGCTGCAGCCCTTAGAGACCTTCCCTGGCATCAGGGCCCTTGGTACCAGGGGTACCAGTTACAAGGGACTTACCTGGATGCCAGGGTGTGGAGACAAAGGTACAGGTTTAGGGAAAGGACACTGGTGCTGGGACCTGGTTAGCAGGCCTCAGCACACTGTCAAATCATAACTTGGCATCAGTGAAGGCAAAAAGTCAGGGGGTAACCATGCCAAGGAGGCATTTCCTTACAGCGATCCTTTCAGCACAGCATCGTTTACTTGAGCAGAGTTTTCTTGGAATCCAGAAGTGTACTGATTTCGGGGTGTCAGAACCCCAGTTCTTACACTAAACCGTGCCTTTGATGTAGGGTTGACTTTGAAGGATTCTTCTGAAGAGAGCATGTCCCCCTTTCAACCCAGTACTGGTTCCGGACCATCAGTAGAGGGGAATTAACGCTTTGTGTGGGGATAGGCACTTTCCTCTTGAAGTGTTGGTGTGAGCTCCCTTCCTGCCTTTCAGCCCAGAAAGACTCATCGGTATGCAGATAAATGCAGATGCAGTTGAGTCTCCTGTTTTGTGGGTGTCTGTAGGGAATGCACATAGGTAGCTGTCACCCAGCCCAGACCAAACGAGTACTGGCAACAGGCTATCAGGCACAAAGAGCAGTAAGAGCAGAGAAAATGCCCACTTTCTAAAAGTGGCATTTCTTAAGCTAGTAATAATACATAAGACTTTACTAGTAAAGAGGATTTATTATTACCATTCCAATGACATGAAACATGATGCAGTTACTCCTTACTGCTTTGGAATTACAGTTTAAAAGTATGTTAAAGAATTCCCAGTGTTGGCGTATGAGAGGAGCAAGCCTCACAGTAATGAAAAAAGTCTTTGGGAGTTTATCATTACCAGGACATGTAAAGTTTAAAAGTACATGTCCAGCTGTTTACTTACTGGCACCCTGCCCTTTGGGCTACCTATTGTCTACCTTAGGGGTACGTTTTTTGTAAGAAAAGTGGAGTTTAAGGTTTGGCAAGAGATTTTAAATGCATAGTAGAGGTGGCAGTGAAACTGTGCCCACAGGTTGTGCAACGACAGGCCTGAGACACGCGTTTAAGGGCATACTGAAGGGGGTAACAGTCAGTGCTGCAGGCCCACTAGTAGCATTTAATGTACAGGCCCTGGGTATATGGCATACCACTTTACAAGAGACTTACAAGTAAGTTAAATATGCCAGTTGTGGATACACCAAAGTTACCATGTTTAGGGGAGAAGCACATGCACTTTAGCACTGGTTAGCAGTGGTTAAGTGCTCAGACTCCTCTGGCCAACAAAAAGATACAGTGAAAAAAGGAGGTGGAAGTCAACGTCTGAGCGAAGACCACCCTAAGCATGCGAAGTCTAAAACGCTATATAGGCTTTTCAGTTTAGCCCAGGAATCATCCCTCTACCCACACATAGTTTTAGTGCTCCTGCACATCCTCGCAAGAGCAACCTTTCATTACCAAACAGCTGAGTTACATATATGGTTAGGGTGTAGTGTTTTACTCTGTTTTGACACCCTCAGAGCTAAAAGAACAAAAGATGTTGAAGACTTTTTTGCTGAAAAATGATATGGGTCATGGGCAACTCCTTCTGGGCCTGTCTTTAACTCCCACCCACCATTCAAGTATTAGCTCTGTTAGGGGAGCAATGCAAGGGAATAGACCCCCAATCTGGACCCCTACAGGGAAACTGTATTGCCTCCTGGATACCAGATGTTATTTTGTAGGAAACAAAAAAAAAAAGCTCAACCGGCAAGGCATTCCAGTATGATCTATGTCTCTCTCTGCCCAACAATAGTGTTTCCCCTTCTCTTGAGGAAACGGACTGGAGTAACCTACCATTCAGCTCATTGTAAGATCTGATATGAGTCCTGCATATCGGAAAAAGTTGTTTTTTTTTCGAAACAAATGTAGAAACAGGATGAATAGCAAAGCACTCTTTTACAGGGCATATTTTTTTCTGAGGCCGCTATCCCCTTCTTAATTTAAGATCAACAGGAACAGGCCAGGCAACTTGAACTCATCCTTCATCGGAGGGAAGATGAGACCCACTAAGTCCAATTAGGTTTTTCTATTGAGAGTTTAGATGAACTGCCAGCTAGGATGTAGTTGCTGGGCCAAACGTCACTCTGGCAAAAATGGCAGTCGATTAATCTAGAAGTTCCTCGTTGCCCTGCAGCAGTATATTATTATACTGCTTTGTTGTTGAGTATTATAGTATGCCAGACAAACCTGCTGCAAGCCATCTCAATAAACTTCATGTCTCCAAGCATCTGGTATCACTTCTCTTCCCAATTTTTAGGGGTCTTTTCTCCTAACATTCCTATGGAGATGGCTGAGGCACATCTAATACACCACAAAAGGTAGAAGGAATGTTTGTATTTTGTCTTACTAATGATCAGTCGGTGCCCTGTTTTGGTCAAGCAACAACATTTAGCTGAACAAAGTCATATCATTGAAACATTAGTGCATTTTATATTCAGAACCAGAGCTTTAGCTCGGTCAATGAACAGGTGGGTTACCTCATAAGTGCGCCCTCTGTTAAGGCAAGCAGTAAAAAGTGTAAAAAAAAAATCGTCTGCCCAGACAATGCAAAAATTAGGACAGACATACAGACTCTAACTAAACACACTCATTTTAAGTCCTGTTACTGAGTGAGTGCACTCAAACTCACAAATAAGGACTCACATGACTGAACTCCCACAAAAAAGCACAAAGTTGTTGGACTGCTTAAACCATCCAATCTGTGTTTCCTTATAATAAGTTAGCCTTTTCTCCCAAAGTTTGGCATTCACTAAGACATCCGTGTAATTTATAAACTATGGACTTCTACAAACCTACCCCTTTCCTTTTCATGAGTAGTAGTGGCCACCCATATGCCAGGAGTAATGAATTTTGTTGGGAAAAGTGTGAAACCGCGGAATGATAGAGCGTCTGCTGTTCACCATTAACGTGGGTACCTTCTGCACATAAATGTGAGAAAATGTATTTTAGCCCTATTTGACGTTTGTAGGGCATTCTCGATAAGAACACTAAGTGCGATGCTTGAAGCCACATCTCCCTGTCAAGTGATACGTGATAAAAGCACAATTAAAGATCGTTCTAGGCCATGGGTCAGTTTGTTACCTCTGCGTTTTGGGGTTCTACAAAACCTGTGTACGTCAGGAAATGTTTGAGAAACGTTTTGGCATATTTCTCTCTTAGATGAGCCTTAAATACAAAAAAACTACAGATATGAACTTTGTTGCCAATTTATTTTTTTCCAATTTGACTTCACTTTTTTAATTCACTTCTAAATTTGTTTGAAAAAAGTTAGCCAGTCTACTTTACCGCCCCCTTGTTGAGTTCAGAATATTGCTTATTTTGCAGGAATGTATAGTATGTGGGTTCACCCTTGACGTATTAACAAAACACACACACACAATTTATTGCCATTCCCTTTTCATTGTTTCAAAAAAGGTTCTATTTTAGGAAATGTCATCCACCCCTTCCAAAGTAAATCATAAGGTCTGAGTTTCTTTATAAGCCCCTGGGAAAGTTACATATATTTAGTCTGGGTGTCATTGTGGGGCAAAAAACGTATGAAAGCTTAAATGTGACTAGTCCCAGATGAAACCAAAGGCTTATAACTGTAGGGGTAACGTCTCAGCATCTTCAGATCAATGAATGGAACTGTGACTATTGCGTATGGATCTCTGTCAGATTCACTTATATTTTATCTGGGCCATCGTGCACACGCATGTAGTACACAATATTACAAAAGCCCCTTTTGTTTCAGGTTACCAGTAGAAATAATCTGGTTTGTTTCAATTTAGGGTGATCTTTTACAAATGCCACTACTTTGGTTGTGTCTGAAACCGTACTAACTGCCGGGTAATATATATCACTCAGGACTGTAAAGTAATTTTATTAGTCCGCTGTGTGTTCCCATTTACACATTATTCAGCCCAGTTTTTCATGTGCACGAGACAAATGTAGGCATTGTGACCTTTGCATTCTTTCTCGAGCTCCTTCATTCCTGTCTATATTTCCCCAGTAGGGCTATGTATACCCGTTGCTTGTTTGTATAAAACACAGATGCTATTCCCTTAGCAGACGTGTAGCTTTTCCTAGAAAAAGCTGTTCGCCAGCCTCCCATGCTCCCGAGAAGCCACCTGTAGACTCTGAAGAGCTTTTCTTCTTCGCTCTCGTGCTTTATCCTCTTGATGATTAAGGAAAATCACAGAAAAATCAGAAAGTGCTATCAATCGAAGGAGTGCATTTGAGAGCCTCATGCCCCCGTGCCTTTGCATGCTCTCTCCTGATTGGCAGAGCTCCAAGGATCGGCGGAGTCCGCCACCACCAGCCCCGATAGGCTCTTCTTGTGGAGCGCTGCTGCCCTCCTGAGCCAGCGCACTGCTGCGCGGGCTCCGTGTTTCTGCCTCAAATGCCCGATGTTATCTGCGGATAAAACACGCGTCGAGACCTTTACACTGAAATATCAGGAGAGCACTGTGCACAACACGGAGCCGTCCACTGATTGCAACGCACTTTGCGTCGCTCCTCGTGACAAGATCACTTAATGCTGTCGGTTGTTTGACGCGACTCTCCGTTTGGTTTCGAAATATTCCTTTTTCTATAGTGGCTCCTGATTAAGAGACTAATTATTAAAGTTTCTGAAGACCGCACTCATGCACTGTCCGTTAGATTACTTTTTCGTCGTTATGATTATTGTTATATTTTGTGTACATTCTCGTTTCTTTATATTCCCTGGAGCACCTCATGTTAGGACTTCCTATCTAGTGTAACGTCCATGCAGTGTTTTTACGATCCATAAGCGTTTTTTGCACATCAGCTCGGTAAATAGTCGTTATCTGGTGTGACGGGTGCTCGCGTGACCTCCGGGTTCGTTAGGTATTGTTTGTGGTTTAGGGTGAGCAGTTCACCGCTAGAAAAGCACTTTGAACTTCCTCGCCTCGGTGTACTGTACTTGAGCGAAGAACATTATTAACTCTAATGAACAGGGGATGAATGACAGTCACGGCCCGCTCTGCCTGCACCTGAGCTCATGTTTTGTTTGCCATGAAAAATACAACTTTTAAGAAAAGGAAAATTGAAAATTCTCAGAAAAAGAAAGCGGGCCTGTTTTTAGATGCTTTGAAACTGAATTATGTAGCGTCGGTGCACTATTCTGAATGTTATATTTCCAATTTCTTGGGTGCTAGTTTTGTTTGAAAGCTTACTTGTTAATCCCAAAACGAAAAAAAAATATTTCTTTATCACCCGTGTTTCGTAAAATTATAAATATAGTGCTCTTGTTTTAGAATTGTCCAACGCTGTAGTAGGTGACAAAGCAGAAAGACCTCTTCAGGTGTGACCTTTAATTAAAATTTCACCCTGGCTCGCCTCGGATGGTAGATTTTGTTAACAACATCCTCCCATCTCAACAAAAGGTCCTTCTTAGTCGATGTCCTCGCATTAATCTGCTGATTAAAATCACAACTTCACCAACAATCCCAGGGCTGCCTTTTCAGTGGTTTCCGCAGCTAGAAATCCCCTGGATGCGTTCTCATCGAGGTGTAACGTATTGAGAGAAATAACATGAGTTTCAATTATAGGCTTTTATTCTGCAATGCCCTACAACTCATGCTTCCGACACCATGTTTTTAAAGTCTTGCACACTCAGTTATCATATGGCACGTTAATCAAGAGCGGACCGCGGGTCAGCACCTCCTTAGGCCATTCATTTTTTTTTTTTTTTTTTAAGTGTCCTTCACGTATCGGATCAGCCAGAGGTGCAGCAGGTGTAGCGGCACTGGGGCCTAGAGACACGAAGGACCCAACGAACCCTGACAATTGCTATATTTCACTACCCTTGAAGCAGTCCAAGGGCCATTTTTCCTTCCTTGCACCAGGGTCCATTCGCTCCTGTACAGCCATTTAAACATGAAATGTTTGCATTCTGCCGTGCCAGGTGATTGACAAGGCTGTGTTTATCTTCAGCAACCACCAGTGACTTCTACTAAGTGGCAACACAGATGGAAGAGGTGGGCCATGCTGAGTAGAACCCAGTCCCTTCACTGACTTGGTGTTCCCTTGGCGGCCCTTCTGCAGGTACCAAAAGGTCCCTCCAAGAAAGCAGGGGCCGCTAAAAAACACAAATGTAGAAGTACAGCAGTTCTCAAGATCCACGCAGCTCTTTATTTCTTACCCTCTTGAGTATTTTGGTTGTGTAAAATAATTGGATTGGTTTACGTACACTTAACCACAAATTGAATAAATAAACATGCATGCTATTTGTGCTTTTGAAAAACAAAGTACATTATTAACAGTTTGTGTTCGTGAACGTGTCTGTTTAATGAACAGAGCTATCTGCTTTGTTACATGTGCGTATTTTCTTGTGTAATGCAGAATTAACCTTCCATGCTAAAATGGCTGGAACTTTTACTTATCTGTAGCTATTACGTGGCCGGGCTTGAAACCATGGGATTAACTCCATGGAATGACTGCCGGTGGATGGCGGCTGATCAGGCAGGCAGGCAGCGCCATTGCTTACTTTGTAAATACAAGCATTTACAATGCAACGGGTCTCGCGTTTGCTAATGTTAGAGCTGATCGCGTTGTAAATTCCTAACCCGACTTTTCACCTATCGGGCAAAAGTGCATTTATGTACATAACCCGAAAAAGTGAAATCAACTATGTAAAGCGCTCTACTTCTGCCAAGCGAGATCGCGCTCGTAAATTAGAGAAAAAGAAGTCCACGAGCCCAATGGAAAACAGCGAGCCTCGCATGTTTTCTGTACTTGGTCGCTGCGCTCGAGGAGGGCTAGCCACCGGAAAAGGCATGACGTTAGGGTCCGTAAATTTCACGGACTGTCCGTAATTTCGCCCTGCTGTCCGTTGTCCATGATGAAAGCTTTAAGGGACGGTCCGTAATTTTAGCCTTTCACCTAAAGGGCAAGGGAGGCAGGGCGAAATTATGGGCAGATCAGTTTCCCCAGCTGGACTGGAAGGGAGGGAGTCTCCTGTGCTCTGAGGTAGGGGCAGACAGATAAGAATCAGACCTTCTTGCCAGGGGGTCTCCTTCCCTAAAGACATGCAAATGTGCCCAACTGGTAAATCTGCAAATACAAAGGGGCTTGAAAACCTGCATTGACTTTATTAAAACGAGTCACTTGAAGTTTTCTGGTGGCGAAGATATTTCTTTCAGAGAGGTATTGTAATGGTGTTCCAAGGTGAGCTGTGAAGTGTGTGGTTTTAATGGAGTGTTATACATTTTTTTTATCACTAGGTATAAACTGTATGTTATTCAAATCTGTATTTGAGCAGCACTTTTTTTTTTATTTAACCAAAATGTATTTGCGCATTTTCTAGCATCCTTTATTATGATGCAATTGTATTTTTCACAGTTCTTTCAGGTACCTCGGTACCTCATAGTACTAACAAACATTGGCAAAGCCAATAGGTCTCATCTACGAAAGAGTTATTGGCTTTGCTAATGTGTTTTAGCCATTAGCCATGTTATACACCAGAGTAGCTGCTGTTCAGCATGGCTTAAAGCTAGTGGCATAGTGGTGTGGAGTGGAGTAGAGTAGCATGGGAGCAGTGGCGTAGAGCCCAGTGGTGCAAAGTACAGTGCAGTTGTTTAGAGTGCGTTAGCGTAGAGTGCAGTGGTTTAGAGTGCAGTGGCATGGAGTGGCATGGGACAGAGTAGAGTGGCTTAGAGTGCAGTGGAGTAGAGTGACATACAATAGAGTAGCAGATAGAGCAGTAGTGTAGAGTGGTGCAGTGGCATAGATTGCAGAATAGACTTACATTGCAGGGAGTGCAGTGGTGTAGTGTAGAGTGGTGCAGAGTAGGGCAAAGTGCTGTAGAGTGGAGTGATGCAGAGTAGAGTGGCATAGAATGCAGTAGTACGTAGTACATTGGTGTATAGTACGGTGGTGGAGAGTGCAACACTGTAGAGTGTCAGTGCAGTGATGTGGAGTAGAGTGGCACAGAGCAGTGGCTTAGAGTACAGTGGTACAGAGTAGAGGGCAGTGGCGTACAGTGCAGTTGTTTAGAGTGCATTGGCGCAGAGTGCAGTGGCATAGAGTGGCATGGGGTAGAGTTAAATAGAGTGCAGTGGAGTAGAGTGGCATACAATAGAGTAGCAGAGAGTGCAGTAATGCAGAGTGGTGCAGTGTCATAGAGTGTAGTGGTGTAGAGTGGTGCAGAGTGGAGTATTGTAGAGTGGTGTAGAGTAGAGTATAGTGCCTAGAGTGCAGTGGCATAGAGTAGAGTGGTGTAGAGTGTAGAGTTGCAGAGTAGAGTGTCAGTGCAGTGGTGTAGAGTGGTACAGAGAACAGTGGCATAGAGTACAGTGGTGCAGAGTAAAGGGCAGTGCAGTTGTTTAGAGTGCACTGGTGTAGAGTGCAGTTGCATAGAGTGGCATTGGGCAGAGTAGAGTGGCATAGAATGCAGTGGAATAGAGTATATTGGTGCTAAATGCAGTAGTACAGGGCATAGTGGTGTAGAGTATAGTGGCGGCCAGAGCAGTGTTGCAGAGTGTCAGCTTGCAGTGGTGTAGAGTGCATTGAACTAGAGTGCAGTGGTCAGAGTGGTATAGAGTACAGTGGCGTAGAATAGCTTGTTTCAGAGTAGAGTGCAGTTGCATAGAGTGGAGAGGTACAGGGTAGAGTGCAGTGGCATAGAATGCAGTGGCACAGAGTGCAGTGGCATAGAGTAGATTATTTCACAGTAGAGTGAGGTGGCTTAGAGTGGAGAAGTGCAGGTTAGAGAGGAGTTGCATAAAGTGGCATAGAGTGTGATGGCATAGAGTAAAATAGTGTAGAGTGCCGTGGCATAAAGTGCAGAGGTGCAGAGTAGATTACAATGATGTACAGTGTATTGATGTAGAGTGCAGCGGCATGGAGTTGAGTGTTACAGAGTAAAGTGCATTGGCATAGAGTGTATTAGCTTAGAGTGCAGTGGCGTACAGTGCAGCATTGCAGAGTGGCAGAGAGTGGAGTTGTGTGGATTAGATTGGTGTTGCCTAGACTGGAGTGGTATGGCATGCAGGCGAGCAGAGCGCAGTGGTGTAGAGAGGCGCAAAGTGCGGTGGCTTAGAGTAGAGTAGTACAGAGTAGAGTAGAGAGACATAGGGCCAGATGTAGCAAATTCCCAAATTGCGACTTGCAATTTGCGAGTCCCTGCAACTCGCAAATTGCAAGTCGCAATTTGGGATGCAGAAAGGTGTCTCAGACACCTTCTGCGAGTCGCTATGGGGTCGCCAAGACCCACCTCATTAATATTAATGAGGTGGGTCGCATTTTATGACCCCATAGCGATTCAGGGCACTCACGGGGATGGAGGCCTGCTGTGTAGTCAGCAGACCTCCATGTCCGTGACTGCTTTTAAATAAAGCAGTTTTTTTTTCCAAAGTGCAACCCGTTTTCCTTAAAGGAAAACGAGCTGCACTTTGAAAAATAAACCGAAACCTTTTGTTTCGGTATTTTTCAGGGCAGGTAGTGGTCCATTGGACCACTGCCTGCTCTGAAAAATTATTTTTTGGTCCAGACACAAAGGGGAAGGGGTCCCATGGGGACCCCTTCCCGTTTGCGACTGGGTTACCATCCACTTCAAGTGGATGGTAACTGCGCTTTCATTTGTGACCGCAATCGCGGTCGCAAATGAAATTGCATACCAGGGCGACTCGCAAATAGGAAGGGAACACCCCTTCCTATTTGCGACTCTGAAATGCATTTTGCGAGTCGGTTCCGACTCGCAAAATGCATTTCACATAGCAAAGTGTCTTTAGCGACTCGCAAACGGCGATTTTCGCCGTTTGCGAGTCGCTAAAGCTTTGCTACATCTGGCCCATAGTGTGAAGTAGCTTAGAGAGCAGTGGCATAATGTGGACTGGTTCCGAATGGAGAAGAGAACAGTGGCATGGAGTGGCGTAAAGTGGAGTGATACAGAGTAGAGTGCAATTCTGATATATTCTGAAGTCTATTTAAATGTTGTCATGTGATAGAAAAAACTCTTTCCTAACCCCAGTATCCAGCAAGATTGTTGCATAAATCCTCTCACCTTGAAGTCAGAGAAAGGAAAGTAAACACTAAGTTCCCACCGAAGACAGAGCCTGACATTTGACTTTGTTCTTTGAATGCACAGCAAATATGATAAGATAAGAACAAGATTTACAGGCCTGTTTACAGAAAGGGAGCACTCGGCAGGATACTGTAAATAAGGTTTTGGCAAGGGAAGGGACAAATTCAAGCTGCATAACCTAAAACAAATAAAGCCAGCAAATTGAAAGCAACAAATTGTGAGTTACAAACCACAAGGCCAATGGCAAGCAGTGGACAGAATGCATTCACAAGGAAGCACTATGAATTAACTTAAAGTGACAGCTGTGGGATACTTTGTGGGGAAAGTCGAGTATTTTAGTCCATATCTTGCAGAGGTGTGGCTACATCAATCATCCAGGTAGTATGACAAGAAGACCTGGAGTGGTTTCCATGTTGCAGGATAGGTCTGTACACCCATTCTATCAGTTTGCCACCATTTCCTATGGTACAGAGCTTCTGGCACACCTCTTGTAGGGTTAGTGCTAGGTAGCAGACATGAAATAGGGCATTTAATGATTATTTAAGGTGGTTGTAAGTAAGGAGTTGACCGGTGTGAAGATGGTAGTCTGCCACAAGGGTTTGGAAATTTAGTAGCTCACTGTTCAGAAACAAAGTCCCCAATTTTAAGACACCTGCAACATGCCACTGATGGAGTTGCTCTGAGCACAGCCATCCTGTGCGAGTGGGAAGGCTTAGCAAAGGTAGTGCAGGAGCATAGGGTTTCTTTGTGTCAGTGAGTTTACAGGTTCTGGCAAGGCAAGAGAAAGCCATGCATGATAACCCCAGATGGTGATCCATAGAATGGTCAGTAGGAAACGATGAGCAGTGCATTAAGCCTTCCTTAAAAGTCTTTACTGGTAAACCCCATCTCATGCAGGGAGGTGGGCAGAAAGCCAGTGAGCCACCCATTGGACATCTGCAGCTGAATAAAAGCATTCTAAGTCCAGAAGATCTAATCCACCCGCAGTCACAGTTAGCTTTAGAGTGGAAAGAGCTCCTGATGGTGCCGCATCGACCAAATCAGATGAGTGGCCTGTCTGAAGAAGGAATGAAGGACGAGCAGGGGAAGGTACGCAAAATAATGCTATCATTGGGGTAGCACACCATCTTCGCTAGTGCCACATGGCCTCTACAGAAAGCAGAAGAGAAGACCAAAAAGCAAACTGGGCTTGGAGGGACCGTTCGCTCTGCCGAGATTTTCATCCTGGAAATCAGTGTAAGAATGGTAGATATTAATCACTAGGTATCAAAAGGTAACTGGTTCCCAGTTCAATCTGAGATCTAATTGTGTACGAAGGCGAAAACAGTGCCATATGTTAAAGAAACACTAATTAAATTTAAAAATTTGTAAATTTTGTTTGTGCAATTTACATCCCAAATATTTTGAAGATTCTATGTGTACTTGACACTTAGGGATAACCCAGATCTCTAGTTTAGCTTTTGCTCAATTTCAAAACCATATAAAGACATGGACTAAGCGGGCAATTGCCTTGCACAACCTTGCGAGGGGTCTGGCCCCTGCTCACCCTACACAAGCACTAACAGCAAACCATTGCACCAGAAGAGTTTGCCAAGGTGGATGGGTGTTGATTGTTCAACCACTTGACAATGCCCCTTCTGTTTCGCTCCTGTGTTCAGACAACTCCCCAGGTACCCAATACCTTCAAATAGTCTTGGTGGACCCATCTTGTCTGATTTTAGGAATTGTCCCTCCTTGTTCTTCTCTTCTTTATTTATCCATTTGTTAGCAACAACCCTTTGAATTACTTGACGTGGATCTTCCATTTGATCTCGATTTCATCCTACTCTTTTATTATCTTTGATTGGTAGTCCGGGCTCCCATTTCTGAGATAAATGTAGAGTCCCAAACATGCACTATAGTGCAGTGAGACTACAGACAAGTTATGTGTACATCATATCCTGTCATTAGGTGTGAGACTGTCACCCACACCATCTGCCCTGCCTCTTTAAAAAAAATTAGGTGGAATGTCCATGGGCGGTTGGGGTAAGCCAGATGTTTTTGTTCAATTTGTTTAAACTAGAATAAGGTTAATTACCTTAATGTTTCCCAAACTGTTTGCCAGGGGTTTTGAAATGTTCAGAAACATAATAAAAATGTTGCTGTTACTTTCTCTTCAGGAAAGATCAGGTAGATTTGGGTAGGGGTGATGGCCTTGCCGTGAAGGGCATTAATTTACTACTGAACAAGGACGTAATGTGGCACCTGAATGTAGCACACCAGGAGGCAATCACAGTGAATAAATAGTGCTATGTTAAAAAAGAGTACATAAATGCACTGACAACATAGTGAGACATGGCCTCTCTTGCGTGTGTCTGTAAAACTGATGTTTGTTTCCCAGAATTTTTGTCCTGAATTTTGACACTTTGTCCTGAATTTTTGTCCTGAATTTTGACCCTTTGTCCTGAATTTTTTACAGTCCTGTCCAGAATTTGCCTCAATGCCAGGTGGTCACCCTACATGACGTATGCTTGCCTTCGACTAATGAAAGCAAGCAGATTTTATTAGGGAAGCCCACAAACCAATAAAAAACACTGACGTGAAGTTGATAGGGCTCCGAGCCCTTTTCTAAATACAAAAGAGTCTCGCTGCGATACGCATGCGCGAGCGCATGCAACGCAGGCTCGACCCTAAAAAAGGTGCCGGTGCCCAAAGCCCTCCTCTTAAACATGCAGCTGCTACAATTAAATGTGCGAACAAGGAATACTGAGGCGGCGTAATCTTGAAGCCATCTCGGGCCTCTTCAATCCATATAAAGCCACTGCCTGCCCCTTCAGCTCACTTTAGCAGCTTTATGCTTTCTCCCTTTGTGACGCTTTTTCGTTTTTCCCTTCTTCCTTCTTTCCCATATGTGTCTTTTGCTCACAGTAAATGCTTGAGGCAGAAGAATAAACCCCGGCCCTCAAAAGTAAGTGCCGGTGCTCAGCACCGGAAACAACAAGCACACATTAAGCACTGGGCAGCGCATAGGGCTACACCTGTAGCTTTTGCACTTACTAGGGGAGCAGCACTGTGCCTGCCATTTTTCTCCAGAAACTCTATAGCAGGAAGGTGGGGCTTGTGGCAGCATGTTGTCCATGACTGATGGGATGGCTGTTCTACTTCTCCTTTCACCTGTTTTACCTTCTGGCCTCCTCTGCCCTCCTCTCTGCACCACGAGTGGGAGCTTACAATAGAGAAGGCCAGAAACAGAGAAATGTAAGTGGAGGTGTGAGCCTGGGTACATTTAGCGTCTTCTGGAGCCCTGGGCACAGTGGTGGCCGGCAGCTTTAGGAGGGAGGAGGCAGGCGGGAAGCACATACACACACTCATTCTTTCACACACAGCCATGCATGCATGCACGCACACACATCCATCAACAACACTCATACCATTCAAACATGCACGCGCGCACCAAACATTCAATTTAAAACATCACACACACACACACACACACACTCACTCTCTCTCTCTCCCCCTCTCTCTCTCTCTCTCTCTCTCTCCCTCTCTCTCTCTCTCTCTCTCTCTCCCCCCCCTCTCTCTCCCTCTTTCCCCCTCTCTCTCTATCTCTCCCCCTCTCCCTCTCCTTCAACCTCCAGGTTCCAGGAGGGTTGGGACTGCTGCCTTCCCTTATTGGCTGACCTTAGGTCAGTCAATAAGGGAAGGCAGCAGTCCTAGCCTCGTCACAGAGTGGGATGGGGTCAGTGATACTGCTGACCCCACCCTACTCTGTGACGAAGTCACTGATTGACACTCACCCTGGGCGCTTCAGTGCTTAAACCTGAAGCGCCCAGGGCGAGTGTCAATGGGTGATGCTTTCCTCGTCACCCAGGGGAGGGCCTTGAGGCACCTTTGCTGAGCCGAGGAGGTCACGCCCATAGGAGCTGTGACCTCCTCAGCTCAGCAAAGTTCAGCTCAGGCAGCCAGGAGTCTGCGCAAATCGCGCATGGCTCACTCCTGGCTGTCTGAGCTGAAAATGAAGAGTGTCTGTCAGGCTAGCCTTTGTTCAGCCTGACAGACACTCTTCATGAGGGACAAAAGGTGGGGGGCATGGACCCTCCGCCCTAAAGGACGGGCTGCCACTGCCTGGGCACCCTTCCTGTCGCGGTCTATGCTCCAGTGTTATGGACTGGTTTTTGCACCATCCAGAATCCTGTTTATACAGCAATGTGCATCCTCCATAGTTCATGTCTATACCCCAGGCCAACCTTCATGAACTCTCAGAGCACCATTAATAGGCAGAGGTCTGAGCCAGTGACTAGTGTCTTAACGGGAGTCGATGGCAACAGAACTGTGGCACTGTGAGCACAGGATGAACCAGTCATCGTGCCTTGCCACCAGGTTTGGTCTGGACACTTTCTTTTGGAAGTATGAGCAGTGCTGCATTAGCAGAGTGCCTTGTCTTGCATTTCCAAGGCCAGTTACATCATGCTTGAGCCTTGCTCCTTCCTGAGTCACTGGTACAGGCTTTGCACACATTGGGCTCTAACACAACTGTCTGCCTGTCATTTGTTGTCAACTCTGCTCTTAAACTTTCCTTCTAGTTTCCGGACAGGTACTCAGTATTCAGTTAAAGGGAGGAGAGGTTAGGCTCATCTTTTTGTGAAGGCTTACTTGTTTAGGAATGTTGGGTCCTGGTAGGACTTTTGCGAGGACATCTTGGACCAGTGTTGGCCCCTGCTGGTTTAGTTTAATTTAAGTTCATTTTACATTTCAAATGTTATTCTCTTTAGTTAGGCTGCTTTTAGCAATGACTATTTACTTATTTTATCAGCAGGCATTTTCTTGGAGCATAGAGAACGCCCCTGCTGGTTTATTTAGCCTTTTCACAATATGTAATGAGTACTTTCTGTCCAAGGTTAGGAACATTGTACACAATATGCCCGTTCAGGTGACATCATCGAACTCCTAGCCACAGCGTTGTATCAGGACTGTGCTTCCAGTGCAGTGTGATTTTCTGAAATAAGTGATGCACTGACCCGGAAGGGGTAGACGGGGCTCTGGCCACGGCCATCCTTACACAAATGCTGTTTGACATGCTGTTCAGCTGGCACTAACCTACCTGGCCCAAGAGGCTTGCCACACACACTGCAGGCTGCCTCCTGACACTGTCATCCGGTATAGAGCTAGGGCTAATCCTTTAGATTGGGCCAAGAAGAAGGGTACACCCTCTATGCTTTCGAATAAAGTTTTAGGGTTAGGTAGGAAATTCTAGAACCTCTAGACATCCTAGAATCGCATACCGCATGGTTGGTTTGTCTATCTTCTTTACCATGCTGATTATGAGATGCCTAATTATCGCAGCTCATTCGCTTTATGCTAGACTGCGATTATTCCAATAAATGTTTTGGAAAATGTATCTTGCATCTCTTTGTGTCTCGCCTTGGCATGCATGAGTAAGACAACAAAAGGGTAAGATCTGTTTCACAACTTCCCTGGGGAGTTCAGTGTGTCATGTTCACGTTGCCACAATCACCTACCATCCCTGTTTGTTTGGGGGTTCAGGTGAGGTGCTGTCAGCTATCCAGGAATTGGGCCAACATACTGTGGACAGACTCAGTCTTCCGCATTCCTACGTTCTGTTGTACTAACATAGAGCCCTTTTATCATGGTAGAAACCGCATATCAGAACCTAAATCGGAACACCTGTCTGATCTTCCCATGTCTCTCCCTTTATTAGCCCCTCTTGTCACACTCTTTTATGTTTCTGTTCTAACTACATCTTTACATAGGATTAGTCACCATTGCATTCTCTCTTCAGACCTAGTGGCACCCATTTATAGCTGCGCCCGAGTTGGAGATACTGTTCAGCTGTGTGGACCTTGCATTGCAATTACCACGACTGAATGAGTAATCCTTATTCCTGCAGGTTGCTTCTCTGCTACTTAGAGCTGGTGGCATGAACAGAGTGCAACTTTGGAGTAAGTGGGCTGCCGGTTGGGAGGAAAAAGTGTGAGGGGGTTACCTTTTTTAACTACCAGCTTTGTCAATTGATAGATTCAGGGGACGCGCCAACCAAGTCCGGACCTGTCAAGGGGCGGGACCTAATGGCCCCTTTAAATCTGAAACGCGCACCCGGTTCCGCGGGACGCGCCAACCAAGACCAGACTTGTCAAGGGGTGGGACCTAAAGGCCCCTTTAAATCTGAAACACGCGCCCGCTTCCGCGGGACCCGCCAACGAAGACCGGACCTGTCAAGGGGCGGGACCTAAAGGCCCCTTTAAATCTGAAACGCGCACCCGCTTCCGTGGGACGCGCCAATCAAGACCGGGCCTGTCAAGGGGCGGGACCTAAAGGCCCCTTTAGATCTGAAACGTGCGCCCGCTTCTGCGGGACCCGCCAACCAGGACCGGACCTGTCAAGGGGCGGGACCTAAAGGCCCCTTTAAATCTGAAACGCATGCCCGCTTCATGGGACGCGCCCAGGCCAAGGGCGGGCCCGTCCTGCGCCCTTCATCGCCAGGAAGAGACTGGGCTGGGCCCCCCCCCTTTTCAACTTTGCCATCAGGGGCTCGGCGGGTAAGACTGATAAATGGAGAGCTGCTGCCGCTAGGAAGAGCTAGCACTATTTTGGGTTTTAAAGCCATTTTTATCTAGCACCTCTTTGTGTATTGTTGCCTCATATACGCATTAGGAGACGGCGAGAAATTATAGTATCATACCTTCAGGGCTCCTCTGCCAGAAAGCTGTGACTGGAAACATAAAAATATAAAATAAGAGTTTTAACTTTATTTAATATTGGGCACAGGATCTTGTTAAGAATCATTTGGCATTTTTCCTTTGTTAAAAGAACAGCCCGTTTTGATGGGGAAACGCAAAGGAGTCTGTGGGGGAAGGGATCCTACTCAGGAGTTTCCCCCCCCCGAGGCTGATAACCAGCTATTTAACCTCAGTGATGGGTGCTATTGAGTCGGAGATAGGGAGAGTGGAAGCTACCCTAGAGTCATCCCTCGAGAAAATAGGGAAGAGTGGGGGGTAAGAAAGGACTCTCCCTGCAAAATTTCCACCAGGCAAGACAAGAACAAAAAATCCTTGTGCAATAACAGACAAGGACTATAGAAATAATGTAATCACTCCTACGACCCCAGAGAGTCCACCCTCAAAGAAAAGCAGGCAAATAATCCTCCTCCCCCCCAACCCCCCCCCCCCCCCATGCTGCTGCTCCCTCCTCAGATTCACCTCGTCCTTTTTTAAATGGCCACGAGGTTTACCTAATTTATTTTAAAAAAACAACAGGAAAACAGATAAAGGATAGAAAGATCTTGGACTCTTCCAATAATTGTCTTTCTGAGATTGAGGACCAACTCAGGGCCATAAAAAAGTTATGTTCCCTGGTTCTAGAGAAAGTGGCCGCTCTTGAGGAAAAGATTGTTTCTATATCAATATCAGCGACAACGAATCCCACACTTCCGAGGGCTGAATCTCAGAATACTCATATTGCCTCTGCATGCTCACCTGTCTTTGCAACTTACCAATATCAAAATCGCAGGCCGACCCCTGTCCAGAACCCAGTCCCAAACCCCCCCAATCTAGAGGCAATGCAAAATTCCACAAATGTACAGCATCAGCAAGGCATAAATAAATGGGAGGGTCCAGTGGGCCAGTTAATTCCGAGAATCCAAACAGCTTGCCCAAGGATCCCATTGGCATGTGCTCCTTATATCTTAATCCTGGAAAATGTTCCTATATTAGGAAACACCCATCATGAGTCTCATGCATCATTGTTAAATAAAGTCATGCACTGGGTAGGAAAGAATTTGGGAGGGAGGACAAATTTCCAACAGGACATCTTAACCATAAGATGGGTCCCCTGGATCGGCCCATCTCCTAAAGTCTCACGGGGTGACTGTATTATAAACTTCAGGAGTCCCTGGATAGCCAATGATTTGTATCATATTTTTTCAACTGTAAAGCTACCTGCAGGGTCTATAAGAGTACAACGATTATCTGTGTTCATCCCCCCATCACCAAACTCATGTCACTTCGACTCAAACCATTCGAGGAAACAGAATTCTAGTAATCTCGGTGTCTCCAATTCTCTTGATGTTGTCCTTCCACTGTCCAACAGATTTGAGCCTTTGGCTTCACTGGAGCAGATAGATAGACTACCAGCAACTGGGCCCCTTTTGCAAGCCCCCTCGGAGATAAATACACTGCATCAATCTGTCTTGCAGTCCAAGGGAACCTCTGATACACACAATACACAAGACATCTTCAGGGATCATTTCTTGGAATGTGGCAGGCTTAAAATAAAAAATTGGAAATCCTGACTGGTTAGAATTAGTGACGGAAAATCTTTTTATCTGCTGTCAAGAGACTTGGCTGGTAGAGCCTCCGCATATTAATGGATATACCACATATAGAGGGTCATTCTAACCCTGGCGGTCGACGACCGCCAGGGCTAAAATGACGGGAGCACCGCCAACAGGCTGGCGGTGCTCCAATGGGCATTCTGACCGCGGCAGTACAGCCGCGGTCAGAAACGGGAAACCGGCGGGCTGCCATGGGGAATCCTCCATGGCGGCGGGGGGATTCCGACCCCCTTACCGCCAGCCTGGCTCTGGCGGTTTTGACCGCCAGAACCTGGCTGGCGGTAACGGGTGTCGTGGGGACCCTGGGGGCCCCTGCAGTGCAGGGGCCCCCTAACAGGGCCCCACTAAGATTTTCAGTGTCTGCATAGCACCCTTCCCACTCCGCCGGCTCCATTCGGAGCCGGCATCCTCGTGGGAAGGGGTTTCCTGCTGGACAGGCGGGCGGCCTTCTGGCGGTCGCCCGCCCGCCCAGTGGGAAACTCAGAATAACCGCGGCGGTCTTTTGACCGCGCAGCGGTATTCTGCCGGTTCCCGTTTGGCTGGCGGCACCCGCCGCCAGCCAAACTTGGAATCACCCCCATAGTGTCCCGGCAAGTAAGAATTCCGTAGGTAGGGCTAAGGGAGGCCTGGCCACCTTTGTATCAGTAATGGCTGGGGGTGGGAGGGCGTGTAGACGCGCATGTTGTGGGCATATTCCCCTTCTTTTTGGTCTTGTTATTGAAATTAACAGAGCCATTTGACATATTACTGATCAATTATTATAATAACACCTTTGATAATTTAGACACTAGTGTGGTTGGTAGTCTGGAGATGATAATATATAAAACAGCAAACACCAGCAAAAAGGACTTAAGAATATTCTGGGTCGCTGACTTTAATGCTCATCTGTGTGAGCCAGAATATTTGGACTGCTGTGGACTTATGAATGAAAATGATAGCCCCATCCAGCATTTTAAGCACTCTCCATATGCGAATGCTCTTAACTCCTTGATAATAGCCAATTCTGTACTGTTCCCCATACCAGCTGTTAGAGGGATACCAACATTTATAAGAGGAGAATGCCTATACTACTATTGATTTCATCATCTATTCCAGAGAGTTATCTTCTCTTGTTGGGCAGTTTAGGGTGACTCCAACCTGTGTTGGTGACCATAACCCTTTATTTATTGAAATAAGTTTGGACCTGAAGAGTGACTCGAGAAGAGAGAAGCGACACCCTGATATATTTTCAGCCCAAAAAGGCCTTACAACCAAATGTGGAAAAATAGATAGTAAAAGTTTTTTTAAAGATCTAATGGTGAAAAGATGGCCAGATGTCATGATAACTGTGGATGAAGACAGCCCCCCCCCCCCCCCCCCCCCCAAAAACTGTTTTTGCATTTTCTTCCTTGACAAAATATATGGCTGAGAAATTAGTCTTCTGGCACTAATAAAGCATATGGTCCGAAATGGTTTAATCCTGCATGTACCGCATCCTTAAATAACTTAAAGAAAATAACTAACGCATCCCCCCTAGATCGACAAGCAGTTAAAGTTGCTAGGAAGAACTACAAGGAAGCCCTTGTTAAGAGGAAATCCCAATTAAGTGAATCAGCTTGGGAGGAATTGATGGAAGCTAGCGTTCTGGCGTGTGGTTAACTCTCCACTGTTCAACAATAAGCATGAGACGTCTATGGACACTGTTATTCCAGCCCAAACCTGGGTGAACTATTTTACAATTTTTTTTTCACTAGAGTCTGACCTTCAACTAGATAAGACAAACTGTTCAAAGATAAGAGGAATTGATCAATTGTGTGTGGCTTTTGGCAATGCCATAAGTGTGGATGATGTAAAGCAACCTATACAAGATTGTCCACCTGAGAAAGCCCCTGGCCCAGACAAAATCCCTGCCGACCTATATAAAGCGCTTCCGGACTTCTGGGGGCCATTGCTTACTAACGTTCTGAGATCTGTTGTGACAGGCCCATTAGTAGACTCCTGGAGAGAGGCGGTCATCGTCCTGATTTTTAAGAAGGGGGACAGGGCAGATCCTCGTGCTATCAACCAATTTCTTTATTGGACAGCTCGGTTAAAATTCTAGGCCGAGTTATTCTAAATAAGTTGGAAAACTGGGTGACAGAATCTCACTCTCCTTCAGAAGTCCAATTTGGCTTTCGGCCCGGTCTGGGCACAGTAGAACAAACTCTCAACTTGACTCTCATTGTACAAAAATATACTAAAGTCAAAAGGGGGTGTATACATTTAGCATTTATGGATCTGTCTTGTGCCTTTGATACAGTTAACAGAGAAAGATTGTGGACGGTCATGCTGAACATGGGTGTGGACAAAGATATATTCATTCTACTTAGTAGACTCCACGCCTGCACCGGGTCCGCTACTCCCAGGAGGGTGGTTTAACAGAGAAGTTCTCCTCATTAAAGGGGGTTAGGGCTGTGTGTTGGCCCCTTTTCTTTTTCTTTTATATATAAATGGGCTTGAGAAATTTCTCTGCGAATCGGGGAAGGACTCTCCAGTTATCAATAATTCCCCAATTCCTGTTTTACTGTATGCGGACGACACTGTACTCATTTCAAGGACAGCAAATGGCCTCCAAATTTTATTGAATGCTTTTAATACATTTATGGGGAACCTTGGACTCAAAATAAATAGATCTAAGTCATATGTGATGAAGACCGGGCCCAAGCTAGCAAAAACTAAAAAAAAAATTGTTTTAGAGGGGCATGAGATACTCCAGGTCCCACATTTTACGTATTTGGGTGTCCCCATTGATGTAGATTTTAACTGGAAATTTTTAGTAAATATACGCTCAATACAATTCCAAAAAGCTATAGAAGCAGTTTTTAGGTTTGCGAAAAGACTGCAACACAAACCTGTTAAAGAAATGATGACTGCCTTTTCTACCAAATGTCTTTCTATCGCGACATTTGGAGCCGGGGTCTGGGGATATGCATAATGTTCGAGCCTCCAGATTGCAGAAAACAAGTTTTTAAGAAGTCTATTAGCAGTCCCTCAATCTACACCAACAATGTTTTGCCACAAAGAAGTAGGCTTGAGACATATATCCAGTTACATTAAGCTTCAACCTGTATTATTATGGTTAAAAATCTGGACAAAGCCAGAAGCTTCTCTATGCAGAAAGGTGATTCAGGACTGTCTCCTCTTGTCACGATCCTCGGATATACCTTGGCTTAGATATGTCCACTTCTCCCTACTATCTTTAGGATTAGGAGAATTTTTTTCTCAAACCTGATATTTTAACAAAACAGGATATCAAAAAGGTAAAAGATATATACTGGCAGAAATACCATGACCCGGAGTCAACTCCGGGCACGAGTAGAACACAGGTGAGAAATCAGACACAGCAAATGCATCCAAAGCTATATCTGACTACCATTAGTCTTGAGCGACAAAGGTTCCTACTCACGAGGTTACGCTTAAATACATTACACTTCTTGGTAACATTCCCAGTACGAGGAACCTGGTTCAAGAACCTTCCCCCATGTTGCGGTGATGGAAAGACACTCCACGGCACATTGCACTTTATGCTTTTTGGCACTCTCTATGATGTCCCGAGAAAAAGGTTTTTACGCCCGTTATTTTTATCAAAAAGTATTAGAACCAGCCAGATTGCTTATTCATACATACATAACTTGGGAAATGTGGATATAATTCAGGCTGTGTTAAATTTTATATTTGCTGCTTATGGAATTCGAAATATGTATTAATAATGTTTTTAGTAATTTTATGACAAAGAAACTTGTCTGATTTATTTATTAGATGTCTTTTATGATCTTTTTTTGTACCGAATAAAGTTAATTGATGATGATGATAGATTCAGGTTGCACAGGGCACTAACTGCAATTACATATAGGATACACACTAACAGTGGTCTAATAAGGATGCCCTATTAGCATCTCTGTTGTTTAAATAATTTGTTTAACAAACCTTGTTTACTCATTGTTCAGTGAAATTCAATTTTCACTCAAGTAAAGTCAACATTATGCAGTCCTGAATTATGGTAATGGCAGTGTCCTTTTGTCCAAGGTCAGTGTTGTCCTCCAATGATTTCTGGATGCTCCCTGGAAATATTGCCTTGCTAATAAGCTGAGTACCCCAAATCCAATTTATTAGCCTTGGGTTGAAAAAAAGAAAAGAAACGCCAGGTAGTTGGTTTCTAAATGGTACAGCCCTACTTGCCAGCTTATAACACCTGTGGATGTGGAACCATGAAAAGTATAAACATTTGAAACATTTTTCTTCCCTAAAACCTTAAAGATCAAGCCTGAATTTTGGATTACGTTGGCTAGCCAAATAATGTATGTGGCATTCTTTGGTGTCCCTTTGAATTTTTTTTAAATTGATATCCAATGAGCCCTGTCGAAGCAGGTTTTCCAGATGACTTGACTTCGAGCAGTGTCATACAATGAGGATGTTTTGTCCTGCCTAATCTTAATTCCCAAGCACAAATAAATATTTGAGTTCGGCCTTGTGAAACAAACTTGTGTAGTTGAACTGAATTTACCCATCACTGGGATGATTTCTTGATTAAAGACTTGTGCACCTTTAGAATTAAGCTTGAATGAATTTAAGCTATTTCATATACTGTGTTTAAACATGGATGAACATTACTAACCAAAGTTATATCCTTTGGAGAGAATTTCAGCACTCATGCAATGAAAAAACGTCATTCGTTCCAGTTGTCAAGTTATTCTGGTGGGCCCTCAGGCTCTGACTTTGAGTCTGGAATTTTTCAGTACCTCATTTGGACAGCAGTTCAAGTTGAAATATTTCCTAGGCTGGCTTTCTGAGGCACACCATTCCAATCCAAACCATTCATGACATGCTTTCTGCCTCACAGTGGGTGATACTAAGAAGTGACAATATGAGATGTCATAGTGAAGATCGTCTGTGCTTCTAAGTCTGACTTGCCCAGCACCATTAGGCCTTTGGGCTCAACATTGCTTTAATTTGCCGTAGCTGCTGCTAGAATAACTGCATGGTGGTGACTAGATACAGTTCGGCACACTCATAGTACTGCTCTTCGGTACTGCATGAGCCCTCTCTCGTTGTCCTCCATGGTGTAGATTGACATTCAGCCCGGGGCACTGCAGGGCTTAAAACTGATGCGCCTAGGTCCGAAACAATTAGTGACATTCCCCCTTGTCATGGGGGACAAAAGATGGGGGTGGAGGGCATGGCACCCGAGCCCCACTTCTTTCAAGATCAGCTGGCTTGTCCTCAAGTGTGCTTTTAACTGATCACTGGTCCTGATTTTGACCTATAAATTCATTTAGAGGTCAAAACACATTTGACTAATATACAACTCAATTTAAATCACCATTTTTATTTAAGATTCTTTCTGAGTCTAGAGTAATTTGTTTTATTTTCATACACACGTATCACTTTGTCATGTTTGCTGCACTGTGTGACCACTTCCCCTGAAGTACTCTGTTGTTGGTAATGAATGAATAATTTTTTTCCAGCAAATTTATTTAAGTGTATGCATTAAATATAGAAAGGATTCATGGCTAGGCTTTTTTTTATGTTGACGATTTAGCACAGTTGTGGATGAGTTGGACATTCTCCATAATTACTATTGTTTTACTAAATAAGTCCACTGTCACCTGTACAAACGTAATTATTTTCTGTTTATATACCTCCACTGATTTTCATATATTTCATCTACGTGCACATTTCGTATTTATAAGCACATATTGAATTTAGTGTTTGCACATATATAACATTAGCTTTTTTATAGTTTGATATTAGTTACATATTGTAGGAAAGTACCATCTTGCCTGGCATGTTGCCCCCACTTTTACTGGTGTGTCAGTTTGTTTTTGCCTGTCTCACTGGGATCCTGATAGCCAGGACCCCAGGGCTCATAGTTTGTGGCCTGAATGTGTTCCCTGTGTGGTGCCTAACTGTGTCACTGAGGCTGTGCAAACCAGAACCTCAGTGCTTATGCTCTCTCTGTCTTTAAAATTGTCACTGCAGCCTAGTGACCATTTTTACCAATTCTGTCTGGCACACTGGAACACCCTTATAATTCCCTAGTATATGGTACCTAGGTACCCAGGGTATTGGGGTTCCAGGAGATCCCTATGGGCTGCAGCATTTCTTTTGCCACCCATAGGGAGCTCAGACAATTCTTACACAGGACTGCCACTGCAGCCTGAGTGAAATAACGTCCACGTTATTTCACATCCATTTTACACTGCACTTAAGTAACTTATAAGTCACCTATATGTCTAACCCTCACTTAGGGAAGGTTCGGTGCAAAGTTACTAAGTTTGAGGGCACCCTGGCACTAGCCAAGGTGCCCCCACATAGTTCAGGGCAATTTCCCCAGACTTTGTTAGTGCGGGGACACCATTACACACGTGCACTACATATAGGTGGATACCTATATGTAGCTTCACAGTATTAACTCTGAATATGGCCATGTAACATGTTAAAGATCATGGAATTGTCCCCCCCATGCCAAATTGGATATTGGGGTGTCAATCCCATGCATCCCCAGGGCTCCAGCACAGACCCAAAGTACTGCCAAACTAGCTCTCTGGGGTTTTCACTGCAGCTACTGCTGCTGCCAACCCACAGACAGGCTTCTGCCCTCCTGGGATCTGGGGCCGCCCAGTCCCGGAAAGGCAGAACAAAGGATTTCCTCTGAGAGAGGGTGTTACACCCTCTCCCTTTGGAAATAGGTGTTGAGGGCCTGAGAGTAGTAGCCTCTCCTGGCCTCTGGGAATGCTTTGAAGGGCACAGATAGAGCCTCCTTGCATAAACCAGTCTACATCAGTTCAGGGATCCCCCAGCCCCTGCTCTGGCCCAAAACTGGACAAAGGAAAGGGGAGTGACCACTCCCCTGTCCATCACCACCCCAGGGGTGGTGCCCAGAGCTCCTCCAGTGTGTCCCATTCTTCTGCCATCTTGAATGCAGAGGTGTGAGGGCACAATTGAGGCCTCTGAGTGGCCAGTGCCAGCAGGTGACGTCAGAGACTTCTCCTGATACGTGATTACCTGACTAGGGGGCCAATCCTCCTCTGAGGGCTACTTAGGGTCTCTCCTGTGGGTTTCTCGTCAGATAACGAATGCAAGAGCTCACCAGAGTTCCTCTGCATCTCCCTCTTCGACTTCTGCCAAGTATCGACCGCTGACTGCTCCAGGACACCTGCAAAACTGCAGCAAAGTAGCAAAAAGACTACTAGCAACATTGTAGTGCCTAATCCTGCCGGCTTTCTCGACTGTTTCCTGGTGGTGCATGCTCTGAGGGCTGTCTGTCTTCACCCTGCACTAGAAGCCAAGAAAAAAATCTCCCGAGGGTCGACGGAATCTTCCCCCTGCTAACGCAGGCACCAAACCTCTGCATCACCGGTCCTCTGGGTCCCCTCTCATCTTGACGAGCGTGGTCCCTGGAACACAGGAGCTGGATCCAAATGACCCCGACAGTCCAGTGGTCCATCTGTCCACATTTGGTGGAGGTAAATCCTTACCTCCCCACGCCAGACAGTAATCCTGTGTACTGCAGCTGCTAGGGCTTCTGTGCACTTTTGCAAGGAATCCTTTGTGCACAGCATAGCCCAGGTCCCCAGCACGCCGTCCTGCATTGCTCAACTCGCTGAGTGGACCACCGGCTTCGTGTGACTCTCCTTTGTAGTGTTGAGATGACCGCTGTGTTCAGTTTTCTTGAACCCCTGTTCAAGTGCTTCTGCGGGTGCTGCCTGCTTCTGCGGGGGCTCTCAGTGTTGCTGAGCGCCCCCTCTGTCTCCTCATCCAAGGGGCGACCTCCTGGTCCTTCCTGGGCCCGGGCAGCACCCATTTTCTTCAACCGCGACCTTTGCAGCTAGCAAGGCTTGTTTGCGGTCTTTCTGCGTGGAAGCAACTCTGCATCCTCCTGCACGCTGTGGGACATCTTTTGTGCAAAGGAGAAGTTCCTGGCATCTTCCGTTGTTGCAGAATCTTCAGCTTCTTCCACACGGAGGCAGCCATTTTGCACCTTCATCTGGGGTTAGTGGGCTCCTGCCCCCCCCCCCCCCCCCCCCCGGACACTTTCGTGACTCTTGGACTTTGGCCCCTTCCTTTACAGGTCCTCAGGTCCAGGAATCCGTCTTCAGTGCTTTGCAGTCCATTGTGGTCTTTGCAGAATCTCCTATCACGACTTTAGTGTGTTTCTGGGGAAGTAAGGTAACTTTACTCCTACTTTTCAGGGTCTTGGGGAGGGGTATCCTGGACACCCTTAGTGTTTTCTAACACTCTCAGCGACCCTCTACACACTACAGTAGGCCTGGGGTCCCTAAGTGGTTCACATTCCGCTTTCTTAGTATATGGTTTGTGTTGCCCCTAGGCCTATTGCATCCTATTGTATTCTACAGTGTTTGTACTACTTTCCTAACTGTTTACTTACCTGATTTTGGTTTGTGTGTATATTTTGTGTATATTACTTACCTCCTAAGGGAGTATATCCTCTGAGATATTTTTGGCACATTGTCACTAAAATAAAGTACCTTTATTTTTTAGTAACTCTGATTATTGTGATTCTTATGATATAGTGCTATATGATATAAGTGGTATAGTAGGAGCTTTGCATGTCTCCTAGTTCAGCCTAAGCTGTTCTGCTATAGCTTCCTCTTTCAGTCTAAGCTGCTAGAACACTACTAATCTACTAATAAGGAATAACTGGACCTGGCAAAAGGTGTAAGCACCATCAGGTACCCACTATAAGCCAGGCCAGCCTCCTACACACACTTACATATATATATATATATATATATATATATATATATATATATATGTTCAATTGCATGTGTAGCTGCACATACACATGCTGTGCATATCCCGCCATCTAGTGTTGGGCTCGGAGTGTTACAAGTTGTTTTTCTTCGAACAAGTCTTTTCGAGTCACGAGATCGAGGGACTCCTCCCATTTCGGCCCCATTGCGCATGGGTGTCGACTCCATCTTAGATGGTTTTCTTTCCGCCATCGGGTTCGGACGTGTTCCTCTTCGCTCCGTGTTTCGGTTCGGAAAGTTAGTTAGATATCTGAAAATTCGACGGTATTGTTTGCGTTCAGTATCGGGTTAGTTAATGCAGATCGACACCGAATTTGGAAGAGCTCCTGTGGCCCTTCAGGGTTTCGATTCCCCGGCGGGGCCTGGTCGGCCCGACCACATGCGTCTACAAGACTATGGGAACGGACCCCATTCCGCTTCTGCCCCGAATGCCACAACAAGTATCCTTACACAGATCAACATTTGGTCTGTAATTTGTGCTTGTCTCCCGAACACAAAGAGAATACCTGTGAGGCCTGTTGAGCGTTTCGGTCGAGGAAAACGTTGAGGGACCGGAGAGCAAGAAGGCTTCAAATGGCGTCGGCGCCGTCAGGACACCACGACTTGGAGGAAGAAGAAACCTTCTCCATTGCTCACTCGGACGAGGCCGAAACAGAACAGGCGCCGAAAACCGTGAGTCAAACAGCCCGGCCAAAACTCACGTAAAAATCATCAAAGCCCAGGGGACGCCACCGGCGGCAGGCCATGGCTTAACCCGAAAAATCGGTGACCGTCCATCGGCACCGAAAAAGGCCACACATGTGTCGAAGTCATCCGACTCCTGTCGAGATACCAGCACAGAACAGACTCGGCCTGAGACACTGGTTCAGAACAATCTCGACATCGAGATACCGGCACCGAGAGATCGGAACAACGAAACTCAAAAAAGTGGCTTCGGAGCCGAAAAAGACTGTTGAAAAGGTTTCGATACCGAAACATCCGGCTTCGGAGCCGAAAACAAGTTCCTACACCGAGGAATAAGGGCTTTCCGCACAAATGCAAAGCAATAAATTCGGACAAGAGCTAGAAGCAGGGGAGCCAGATTATACACAGAAAAGGCTCCATATCCAAAAGGAGACGGGGAAGATAAGAACTCTCCCTCCTATAAGGATGAAAAGGAAACTTGCTTTCCAAGATAAAGATAAACAACCACAGGCAAAGGTGGCAAAACAAGTAACTCCGCCACCATCACCACAGTGCTCACCGCAACCATCACCAATTGCTACCCCACCTATGATGCAGTCTCCAACACACACAGGGATGAGCCAAGATGACCCAGATGCATGGGATCTTTATGATGCGCCTGTGTCAGATAATAGTCCCGACTGTTATCCAGCAAGACCATCACCACCTGAAGACAGTACGGCTTACACACAGGTCATGTCCAGAGCAGCTGCTTTTTACAACGTGACACTGCACGCTGAACCGATTGAAGATGACTTTTTATTTAATACTCTGTCGTCCACACATAGCCAGTACCAGAGTCTTCCGATGTTACCGGGAATGTTGAAACACGCAAAGCAAGTATTTCAAGAACCCGTAAAAGGCAGGGCCATCACTCCTAGAGTGGAGAAAAAGTACAAGCCTCTCCCAACAGACCCTATGTACGTCACGCAGCAACTGACACCTACTCAGTAGTAGTAGGCGCAGCACGTAAAAGGGCGAGTTCACACACCTCCGGAGATGCACCACCACCTGACAAAGAAAGTCGCAAGTTCGACGCAGCGGGGAAAAGAGTGGCAGCACAAGCAGCCAATCAATGGCGCATTGCCAATTCACAGGCTTTGCTGTCAAGATATGACAGAGCCCACTGGGATGAAATGCAGTACTTTATTGAACATCTGCCCAAAGAATTCCAAAAGCGTGCACAACAAGTGGTGGAAGAGGGCCTAAGGATCTCGAATAACCAGATACGATCGGCAATGGACGCAGCAGACAGAGCTGCAAGAACTGTAAATACAGCTGTCACAATTCGGATTCAAGCCCGAAATCCAACAGGCTGTGCTTAATATTCCTTTTAATGGACAGCAGTTGTTTGGGCCGGAAGTAGACACAGCTATCGAGAAGCTGAAAAAGGATACAGATATGGCCAAGGACATGGGCGCGCTCTACTCCCCACAGAGCAGAGGCACATTTATGAAGACACAATTTAGAGGGGGGTTTTGGGGCCAAACCACAGAACCCTCAACCTCACAAACCAGGCCCACATACCAGAGCCAGTATCAGAGAGGAGGCTTTCGGGGACAATACAGAGGTGGACAGTTTCCCAAAACTAGAGGCAAGTTCCAAAGTCCAAAGACCCCTCAAAACAAACAGTGACTTCAGTGTCACAAATCCCCAACACATTACACCAGTGGGGGGGAGACTAACAGATTTTTACCAAAATTGGGAGGAAATAACAACAGACTCGTGGGTCAAGCCATTATCCAACATGGTTATTGCATAGAATTCCTACAATTATCACCAAATGTACCTCCAAAAACACACAACATGTCCAAACAACACATGGATCTATTACAGCTAGAGGTCCGAGCGTTGTTGCAAAAAGATGCAATAGAACTAGTACCCAATCATCAGAAAGGAACAGGGGTTTACTCCATGTACTTTCTCATACCCAAAAAGGACAAAACTCTAAGACCCATATTAGATCTCGGAACACTAAATCTTTACATCAAATCAGATCACTTTCACATGGTGACACTTCAAGACGTAATCCCCTTGCTCAAACACCAAGACTACATGACGACATTAGATCTCAAGGATGCGTACTTCCATATACCCATACATCCTTCACACAGGAAATACTTAAGGTTTGTAATCCAAGGAGTACATTACCAGTTCAAAGTGTTACCATTTGGGATAACAACAGCACCATGGGTATTTACAAAATGCCTTGCAGTTGTAGCGGCACATATCAGAAGACAGCACATACACGTATTCCTGTATCTAGACGATTGGTTAATCAAAACCAACACACAAGAACAGTGTTTTCAACACACAAAATACGTCATAGAAACCCTTCACAAACTAGGTTTCTCACTAACCTACCAAAAATCACACCTACAGCCGTGTCAAATACAACAATACTTAGGAGCAACAATCAACACAAAAAAAGGGATTGCCACTCCAAGTCTACAAAGGGTACAAGCATTCCAAAACGTAATAAAAAGCATGCACCCAAACCAGAAGTATCAGGTAAAATTAGTGATGAAACTACTAGGCATCATGTCCTCACGCATAGCCATTGTCCCAAACGCAAGATTACACATGCGGCCCTTGCAACAGTGCCTAGCAACACAATGGACACAAGCACATGGTCAACTACAAGATCTAGTGTTGATAAACCGCCAAACACACACCTCGCTACAATGGTGGAATCATATAAATTTAAATCAAGGACGGCCTTTCCAGGACCCAGTGCCTCAATGCGTGATCACAACAGATGCTTCCATGGTAGGGTGGGGAGCACACCTCAACCAACACAGCATCCAAGGACAATGGGACACTCAGCAGAAACAACTTCACATAAATCATCTAGAACTACTAGCAGTGTTTCTAGCATTGAAAGCATTTCACCCGCTAATAGCCCACAAACACATTCTTGTCAAAACAGACAACATGACAACAATGTATTACTTAAACAAACAGGGAGGCACACACTCATCACAACTGTGTCTCTTAGCACAAAAAATTTGGCATTGGGCAATTCACAATCACATTCACCTAATAGCGCAATACATCCCAGGAATTCAAAACCATTTGGCAGACAATCTCAGTTGAGATCACCAACAGATCCACGAATGGGAGATTCATCCCCAGATACTACAAACCTACTTCAAAAACTGGGGAACACCGCAAATAGACCTATTTGCAACAAAAGAAAACGCAAAATGTCAAAGCTTCGCATCCAGGTACCCACGGCCTCACTCCAAGGGCAATGCGTTATGGATGAGTTGGTCAGGGATATTTGCTTATGCTTTTCCCCCTCTCCCACTCATTCCGTATCTAGTAAACAAACTGAGTCAAAACAAACTCAAACTAATACTAATAGCACCAACTTGGGCACGACAACCTTGGTACACAACACTACTAGACCTGTCAGTAGTGCCTCATATCAAACTACCAAACAGACCAGATCTGTTAACTCAACACAAACAGCAGACCAGACACCCGAATCCAGCATCGCTCAATCTAGCAATCTGGCTTCTGAAGTCTTAGAATTCGGACATCTAAACCTCACACAGGAATGTATGGAGGTCATCAAACAGGCTAGAAAACCTACTACAAGACATTGCTACGCAAATAAATGGAAACTATTTGTTTATTACTGTCATAATAATCAAATTCAACCATTACACGCGTCTGTTACACACATTGTAAGCTACTTACTACACTTACAAAAATATAAGTTAGCTTTTTCATCCATTAAAATACATCTCACAGCAATTTCAGCTTATCTGCAAATTACACATTCAACTTCACTATTTAGGATCCCAGTCATAAAAGCTTTTATGGAGGGTCTAAAAAGGATCATTCCACCAAGAACACCACCAGTTCCTTCGTGAAACCTCAATATTGTATTAACAAGACTCATGGGTCCACCATTCGAACCCATGCACTCTTGTGAAATGCAATACTTAACTTGGAAAGTAGCCTTCCTAATAGCTATCACATCTCTTAGAAGAGTAAGTGAAATACAAGCCTTTACCATACAGGAACCCTTTATACAAATACACAAACATAAAGTGGTTCTACGTACAAATCCCAAATTTTTGCCAGAAGTTATATCACCGTTCCACTTAAACCAAACTGTGGAACTCCCAGTGTTTTTTCCACAACCAGACTCTGTAGCCGAAAGAGCATTACATACATTAGACATAAAAAGAGCTCTAATGTACTACATTGATAGAACCAAACAGTTTCGCAAAACAAAACAATTGTTTGTAGCTTACCAAAAACCTCATACAGGAAATCCAATATCCAAACAAGGCATTGTCAGATGGATAGTGAAATGTATTCAAACCTGTTATGTTAAAGCTAAGAGAGAACTGCCTATTACACCAAAGGCACACTCCACTAGAAAGAAAGGCGCCACAATGGCCTTTCTAGGAAATATACCAATGACAGAAATCTGTAAGGCAGCCACATGGTCTACGCCTCATACATTCACTAAACATTACTGCGTGGATGTGATAAAAACACAACAAGCCACAGTAGGACAAGCAGTACTAAGAACTTTTATTTCAAACAACTTCAACTCCTACAGGCTAAACCACCGCTTTTGGGGCGATAACTGCTTACTAGTCTATGCACAGCATGTGTATCTGCAGCTACACATGCCATCAAACGGAAAATGTCACTTACCCAGTGTACATCTGTTCGTGGCATGAGACGCTGCAGATTCACATGCGCCCTCCCACCTCCCTGGGAGCCTGTAGCCGTTGTAAGTTGATTAAAATTAAACTCGTACATTTGTAAATTTGTAAATATAATACTTTTAGTCACATTATGTACTCCATTGCATGGGAATTATTACTATATACACAACTCCTACCTCACCCTCTGCGGGGAAAACAATCTAAGATGGAGTCGACGCCCATGCGCAATGGAGCCGAAATGGGAGGAGTCCCTCGATCTCGTGACTCGAAAAGACTTCTTAGAAGAAAAACAACTTGTAACACTCCGAGCCCAACACTAGATGGTGGGATATGCACAGCATGTGAATCTGCAGCGTCTCATGCCACGAACAGATGTACACTGGGTAAGTGACATTTTCCATATAGATATATGTATTCATATGATTTATAAGATTTTATAGAATTAGGTGAATATGCAACAAGATTGTGTTGATTCTTGCATTTGTCATCATTCGATGTTTGACCTACCGTTTGACAATAATTAGAAAAGTGTATTTGAGCAGGATACAGACATATACAAGGCAGAATATGATCTTCAGCTTCCTGGGATACTGCGATCGAGCAAGCAGAAGCTGTAAACATACTTCGTGAAGTCACAGGCTGGCATCTCAGGGTCAGTTTCACCTTATTGGCTTGCTGTGTATGGCATAGCTACTGAGCACAGAGATAGACAAAAGCCTTCTTCATACAGAATAATTCTTCTGTTGTTTCACTGAGGTATGCAGGTGGAGATTCCACCTTAGGCAGTCATACAGGCTCTTTGTGATGTTAAGACAGCCTATCTAGAGGCAAGAAAGGAGGGATTGGAGAAGTGAGAATGACTGCAAGTTTTCCTGCGGAGAAATAAAAGAAAATGTTATTGTAATTAATCTTGATATTTAGTTTATAAATCACTTTCATTGTCACTTTTTTGTTTATTTTCAGGGTGACAACTATATACTCTTTTGCACTGGGATAGCATGTTGATCTTAATAAAAAAATATATATTTCCCTAGTATGTGTTCTTGAAGTGTGCTTATTCATGATGAAAATAGATTTGAAATCCATTAATAACAAATCATCCTCTGAGCCTCACAGGACTGATTATTTCCCAGAATGTGCTATCCTCATGTAATACTCAAGTGGTTTGTGGGTTACAGTCTGCCAGATTTACTGTCTCTAGTTGTTAAGTTGGCATCAAGCCCTCACTTCCATCAGAAGGTCAAGAAAACCTGTGTGAGGGCCCTATTTTGAGAGAAAACTTCCAAACTCCCTTAGTTAATAAGTCCTGATTTCTGACTGGCATACTGGGTATCCCTTATGTTCGTTGCTGAGTACAGCTTTACTGGCTCTTACAATGCCCACCTGCCATTATAAGACAATAGATAAAAAGTGGTCTCCACGGAGCAAGTGTAGCCTTAGACTTCCACTGCAGTAGTTTCCCTCATAAAAACGTTTTTCACAGTCAAGGATTATTCATACATTTAATGCATATTTATTTCAGAAAAGATCAACACAGATCCAAAATGATAACTGTTATTCTCTAAAGTGCAAAAGTGATACGTGAATAATTAGTGCACTGGTGATACGTACAACCCTATATACATGTGACTGAAAAGGGATAGTTTGATGACTGTAGAGACACTCGTTTCCCAGGTGTCAACAGAGCCACATTCCAATTAAAAACAGTCCACATCTGAAAATTGTTGACGTTTCGACCCACAATGCCAAATCAATTAGAAATGGGTCATCAGAACAGAAAACTTGAAGGAGACACCGGATGCTATTAGGATGACAGTCTTGTATCCTCCAGTAACCCATTCAGAGTTTGCAACAAACCTTTCATCCAAGAGAAAAGTGTCTGTGTAACCAATGCCAAAAGGTCCATCCAAAATCCTTGTTAATTCATTTAAAAAGGGGGCGGGGTCGGTAAACATCCATATATGGCCCTCGGTCTCTTTGGACTCGGTGAGGAATTCAAACCAAACACATGAACAGTACCAGATCTTCATCATGTGGGCTTCTTGTATCCATGCTAGCTTGCATCACTCTGCTGTGCTCTGTGTGCACAAGTAGCCTTTGTACTCCTGGTAGCTCTGCCATACATTTGTTTAATTACCAGTAGAGCCCAGCTCTGCTAGCCAGGTGAAAACCGAGCCCTCCCCAAACCTCGTATGTTCTATATTTGTAACTTAAGCTTCAGCGAATGACTTCAAAGAAGACAGGCACAGTGAGAGAACAAGACCAGATCCCAGGCAGGGGCTAGATAGGAACGGAAGACAGATAGCTATAAAGATTGAAAGGTAAAGTGAGGGTGAGGGTGAGGGGAATGATGTACCCTTACCTGTAGATATATCTCTGTTTCCATCGGCATATCTGTCCATCTATGCCCCTATGCATACAAGTCCTAGATGTCCCTATCTTTTTTCATGCCTCCATCTACTTATGCCCCTAAATATTTGAATGTCTGCCTCAGTCTTGTGTTATTGTCTCTGTCTTTATACCCTGTGGTTTGTTTCTCTTCCCCTGCTTCTGTTTCTGACTTAGGCTGCGGGCACTGTGTCCAGCCCCGCCTCTCCCAGCGGGTCTCTCAGCCGGTTGCAGCCCGTGCTGAAGTTCTGAGCTCAGGATCTGACTCTGCCTGCTCGCCTGCAGGTCTGTTTAGATCTCTCTTCACTATGCCTCTGTGGTTGACCCTCACTGATTAATGAGACATGAGGTGTGCAGTGATAAACTAATCTTATTGGTTGGTGCTTAGTGGGGGTGGATGTGGATGACAAGCTGTTGGATCTTTACTCCAGTAGGCTTCAGGAACATCTTGAATGTAATCCTTGCTTCGCGCCGATAAAACACTGAGCGCTTGATTTGTTGGGAGGGGGGGTGCGGGCAAGGTTTGTATACCAATTTTGCTAAGAAAGTTCTTACCATAGCCACATCGCTATAAAACAGACATGAACTTTAGGTAAGCTAACCAAGTGTCTCTAATTTGCCAGTCAGTCATATTTTTACTCTATTTTTTGTGGCAAATTTCAGACATGTAATATTTTTCTTGGTTTTCAAGTATAGAGGGCAATTTGATACTGTGTAGAAGTTGCAGTTAATTCCACTTTCTCACCTTGTGTATATGTTGGTAAGCGCTGTCAATTGTTTTCTTTGCCCCTCACTCAATGCATAACTCTAGTGCTACTTCTTTATCTGTGGAATGCCCACATTTTTGGTTTTCAAAATCTGATCTTCCTACATTAGGATGAATACACAGACGGTTGTGTCCTTACGGAGTGTGCTTGGCCTCCATCTCGCAGAGATCTCAAGTTAACTATCATTCTTAGTATATTGATGCCAGAATTGAACATGCATTAGTCGAGAGCTGACTCGTCCCCACATGACAACTGTACTCAAAACTCAAGAATATACCACAACAATATACTCAGACAAGACGAACTATACTTCGCACAGTATTATACTTTGAACTGTGGCTCCTGTTATAAGCAGATACATTTATTTATGGGGAAAACTGGAAATTATTCCACAAGGTACATATGTATATCGGACCACTTACAAATTGCTGCTTCTCTGTACATATAGGTCCATATATAGTGTGCTTTACCTGCTACGAATCGCTACAATAAGTGGTATGTGTATATTTATGTACATATAAGTTAATTAAAGTTACTCAAAGCCATAAACAAGGTACCACAAGATAAACGTGGACAGTGGACCATGCAAATATTGCTTCTTCTGTGTACCTATGGGTACTTATGTCGAGAGTTTATTCTAGCAAACATAACTTTACCATTGTCAGTCGCTTCTCCCCTCTAAATTCCCACCCCACACTCTTAATGTTGCTCCCCTCACCTCCCGCTTTGTCTGTAAAGCCACAGTAACGGGTATATTTTTGACAGTGAATGACTAAAGAGCAGACTTTTAGGGTTGCTTAGTTTTATCTCCTACATGCCACATACTGTGCACAAGGACAGGCCTCGGCATGTAGGCATATAAAGGGTTTTATGGAGCTGGGGGCAGGGATGGCTGCTTAACTCACTAATGGGCATTTAAATCAGAAGGTGCACTTAGTATGACTGAAAAGGATATGTCTCTTCTCCTGAAGGCTCATAAGTCTTTTCTCTGCGGTACTCCAGGCTAGAGCATGTTTTGGGTCCCAGTCCTGTGGAAATTGTTAGGTCTTCGCAAAACTTTTTGCTTTACATTCTTACACAATTTTAATCTTTTTACAGGCTGTTTAAAGTTACCTTAGTGAAATTTTAAAAGTATTGAATTCAGTGTACATTTTTCTGATACCTTAACATATGAGTTTGCTTCTCCTCCACTATTTTTTTTTTTATCTGTGTGAGTTTTTTTCATACAATGCTTTGCAAATAAAGATTAGTAGGTTGGCACTTGAATTATTAATTTTATTTTTGAAAAAATGGGGCAACCCAGTACCCTGGGACCTGGGTAAGTGAATAATGTAACAGAAAAATGTTTTGGTCTCTCTGGGGGAGGGATATGAATTAACCTCCACGACAGTGGTTGTACCAAAAATAACTTTCTGTATCCATGAAGTTTGTGAGTAAAGTATCACATTTATTAGATACTTAAATTCCACAATTTAAAGTAATTGAGGTGCTTCTGTATCACGGCACAGTGTGAGTGAATTATGTGTTAGTATAAGTGTTGCAGTGCTAGTTACATGAAAACTAAAACCAAACTGTGGTTAAAAGCATGAGGTCTCAAATAAGCACCTATAACCATAGGTACTGTGAGCCTGCTGAATTTTTCAAAAGCCAATCCACATTTTCTAATACAATGTCGACATTTCGACCCCAATCAAAGAAATGTATTCAGGCGAGTCATCATCAAGACAGAATATTGAAATCGGAAGCACTCAAATATACTCAAACAAATCCTAGTTGTGTTAACAATAAAACTATACCAATTCACCTTCCATTTCATGTAGCCCTGGTGTGTTGTTAATAATACCACTTTTTTACTTTACCATCTAATGGCTTCAGGCAGGTCTTAGATCGTTCCATGAGAATGAGCCAATTGTTTAAAGTCCTTTTTAAAACATGTTGACGTGGTCCTATGTTAAAATTAAGGATCTGTAGCCCTGATTTAATCAGGTTAAATGCTTTGGCTGGTAGTTCAGCCGCAATCAGTGGATTCACCATGCTGCTGAACTACCATCCAAAGCATTTAACCTGATTAAATCAGTGCTGTAGATCCTTAACTGTGCTGGAAGTAGGTAATGGTTGTTATTCCCACTACATTCTGGTGTCCAAAAAGCACAAGAGTCTCAGCCCTATCCTAGACCGTCGGTCTCTCAGTCTCTTCCTTAAGAAGGAGAAAAATGCTCACTCTAGCTGTATCTCCCCTGGACCCAGGATACTGGATCGTACAGTTGGACTTGCAGGACGCTGACTTTCACATTATGATCCTGCCTGCCCATGGATGTTACTTGTGGTTCATGGTAGGCCACAAGCACTTTCAGTTCACTGTGCTCCCCTTTGGCCTTACCAGCGCCCCTCAGGTGTTCACCAGGGTGATGTAGGATGTCGCAGCTCATCTGCGCAGATCAAGAGTTTCAGTCTTTCCCTATCTTGATGACTAGCTGTTGAAGGCAGGCCTGCACCAGGCTGTCGTCTCCGACCTCCAGACAATGGTGGTCCTCCTGCATTCGCTGGAGTTCACTATAAACGTACCGAAGTTACACCTGACTCCCTTTCAGATGCTCCCTTTCACCGGAGCTGTTCTGGACATGATGCAGTTTCTGGCCTATCTTTCTGAGTGTCGAGTCCAGGAAAGTCAGGCTATGATACAGATGTTTCAGCCTCAATCCTGGATTTTGGTGAAAATGACACTGAAGCTGCTGGGCCTCATGGCCTCATGCATCCTGCTGTTGACACATGTCAGATGGCATATGCGGGCTCTGCAGTGGGACCTAAAGTTCCAGTGGGCGCAACATCAGGGGAATCTCTCCAACATGGTCCAGATCTTTGGAGGGAACTACCTGAGATCTGCAGTGGTGGTTAACTAACTGCGATTGGGTCTCAGGAACATCCCTCTCCCTTCCCCAACCAGATCTGACAGTAGTGACAATAGCGTCACTCCTGGGACGTGGTGGCTACCTGGGAAAGGCGGAGATTACAGGCATCTGGTCTACATCAGAGTCCGGATTCCACATCAACCTGTTGGAGCTCTGAGAGCGTCAACTATAATTGAAAGCATTTCTTCCTTCTCACAAAGGGAAGGTAGTGCAGCTGTTCATGGGCAATACCACCACCATGTGGGGTAGAGTGGCGTTGTGGACCCTTTGTCAAGAGGCTCTGCACCTCTCAACATGGCTGGAACAGCAGGGCATAATCCTTGTGGTTCAGCATCTGGCCGGCTCTCTGAATGTCAGAACGGGGAAACTCATCCTATAATGCTTGGTCGATCACAAATGGCATATCCAAAGGTGGCGATAGGTCTCTGTCAGCAGTGGGACGAGCCTTGGTTATATCTGTTTGCCTCTTCAGAGAATGTGCAATGTCAGCAGTATTGCGCATTGGAGTTTTGTAATCAAATTTCCTATTAATAATAAAGAAGTGACACAATTCTAATAATAATTGAGTATTTATATAAACAAAATAAAACAGAATACAATACGGCCGTGAGTACAGCACAGTTCTGCAACTGAAGCCACACTCAACTCAGCTCTTACACATGGTGATTTTTATACCTTCAGTGGGCGCTTGAAACCCACCTCCTTCACAACACTTAAAATTAACAAAAACAATAATTCTTTAAGCGTTATCTGACTGCTTGGTACAAAAATACAGTCCTAGCAGATTTACTACATACATAGTATCTAACATACACAATGTCCTTCGATCCTGCTCTGTGACCTCTACCAATATGTTCCCCCTACACGTCTACAAGACTCCAAAAGTTTTACAACCTGTCACCTCCCTTCTGCCAGCCTTGAAGCACAAACATCTAACGCCATGTCCCTTTCAAGTCTGTTGTGATTTACCCTTCTCTTTCCTTCTGTCAGAAAGTAGCTCAAACTCTCCCTTGTGTGTGTGCGTCCTTCTAAGTTATATGTGGTATGCTAGGATGAATTGTAACTGCTTTACCCTACACCTGGCCTCTCTCCTCATTCTCCTTTCTGTCCCTGCGTTCCTTATTGACCATTATGTTCAAACGGAGGCCTGTACTTTTCACGTATAATATAGACTTCTGCATGTTTGTTTTAGAATTTGTGTGTTGACCAGAGTAGGCCCTCTGTAGTTTTCTTAAGGCCTATTACATCCCCCCCCTCTAGTTGAATTTTCAACTACCTGCTCACTTTTCCTACCCAATATACCCATTTCAGTGTAGGCATTTTGCTTCTCCTTCCACTCTTTACTACCTAATCTATTAGTAAACATTCCCCCTAACTTTTGACTACCTGATTTGCAACACCTTATAATAATCTGAACTAGGCAGTACATTAAAAGAATCATCACAAGGATTGGAAGAAGTCCTTTAAACAGTTCAGGTAACCAGGACGGCATCCATAAAAACAACCCTGGAAACCACTCGTTGGAGGCACCTCCCTCTTCTACCATGTTCTTCTGCAGATTGTGCAAAGTCTGTATAGCCTCTGTTATCGTTCCATTGTCCACATCATTAGCCGGCACATATGTGCAACAAGCTGTACCGATCATGGCACAGACCCCACCCTCCATTGCTGTCATCAAGTCTAACACATATCTATGTTGCATAAGCATTACTTGCACTGCCCTCAATTCTTCTTTGATTGCATTGAAACCATCTTCCGTTGCATTGATGGATTTCATCAGCTCCCAAACAAGTTATTTGCAACCAGCGAGCAGCGGCTTTGGCTTGAATGAATGGGAGGACACTTCCAAAAAACACCTGGGCGTTGTTGAACAGTCGATATGCCTGTGGAATATCTGCCCATGTTGCAGTGCCAAAATATTCAGCAGTTCTTCTCCTTCGATGATGGTGTAACAGTCGTTTTACAGCTCATAGGATGCTCATGTAACTTTGAAATATTCACTCCAGGAATTACTAAGGAAGGGTTGTGCACAGTGACTAAATAACAGAGACCATTCCATCCTGCGGGAAATCGAGTATATAGCCGTTCTCCACATTGCCAATAATAGTCCATTAGACTAGAGGTGCCCCATTGCATGTCCTCATTATATCTTGTGACAATACAATTAACGTTTGCCCCTACTGAAATTGTTCCATTACACTTAAAACATAAGGAGAAAACACTTGGTGTTCAACCCACTCGAAAAGTTGTAGGTGTTTCTACCCAGGTTAAACTTTGTATATTTTCATTCCATATTACCTGACAATCTTGTTGTATATTAATGCTTTTCCCACTTTCATCCCATAAGGAGAGAGCTCTATATCCAAATACTGCACCATGGTGCCATTGACCATGGACATATACTGACCCATTTACCCTAAGATAAGGTCTCTCTTGACAGTCATAAGGCCTAGGTGTTGCTGTATAATCTCTGCATAAGAGAATAGATCGTGAAGCCCCTAAAAATCCCTGTCCTATTATCCTAGCTTTCCATCTACCCCCCTTGTACCTTAAGGCCCCTGTCCTTGACATTGCTTCTATTTTAGCTTCTATGTCATTACGATCAGTCAAAACATTTGTTATGTCAGCTAACCCTCTTTCGCATCGTGTGATGTTTACTAAAAATGTTCCCTGCTGCACTTGTGAAGGTTGCATCCGAGCCCTCATTCTACATAGAAAAAGATGGATAAGACACTGTGTAGCCTTAGATGAAACTTCCTTAGATGAGTGCAATCTATCTGAATCACTAGCATGTGGAATCAAAGAACATACTAAACACGATTCATTAGTACTTTGCATACCTATTTCCATCATGTGTTGATACCAAGCATTGTCAGTCAATCTATAATGTATAACATGAGACCTATTTGTATACACATTTCTTTTAGAATATGTCACCTTTGAGCATGATTCTATACATGGACTAAAATACCATTTCAAACCAGCAGTAAATAAGGAAAAACTTAAAAAGGCAAACACAAAAACAATCCAGGAAAGTATTTTGGCGGAACTAATATGATGCTCCACTCGTTCTCTGAAAAAGTATACTGTTATTTCCCCACTGGCTCGTTTTCCTGCAAAAGTTCCTTTGCCAGTGGCAACTCTTGACACAACGCAGGAGCCAGTCGAATGTCCGACAAATGTATCCATGGTTTCCTGCCCTCCACTTTTACTGCAGTGGGGGTGCTCTGAGTGACCAAATACCAATTGTCCCACGGAAATTGGACTGATCTGCTGGGCTGCGGTGGTGCTCTTCTGCTGCTGAGTTACCTGTTTAGAGAAGAACTTAGCAGAGTTCAGCAATTGAGGCAAATACCCACTCATTTCCTCCCCCAACACTTCAACAGTTTTATGCGCATCTGTTCTGTGCCTTGCTATTATCAAAGGAGTTGGCATAGGGTATCCTGTCACTATCTGATGCGGTGTGAGATGGTGGTCACTTCCTGGCGTATTTCTCAGAGCATACAAGGCCAACAGAAGACAATGGAACCAATTTTTATGCAAAGTAACACACAGTTTGCTTATTTTATTTTTCAATAACCCATTGAGGCGTTTCACTGTTCCATTACTTTGGGGATGATAGACAGATCTCAGTTTATGCTTTATCCCCAGAGAAGTGCCAATATGTTGCAAAAGGACGTTTATAAAATGGCTGCCATTATCTGATCGATTCTGCTATTCCCCATCTTGGTATTATTTCTCTTATCCAAAAATTAGCTGCTGCTTTAGCATCATTATGCACACACGGACCTGCCTTGATCCACTTTGAAAAAGGGCAGACCACAACTATTAGATACCTATAATTGTTACATCTATCAATCATGTCAACAAAATCTAAATGTAGATTTTTAAATGGACCTGACAACCGGGGAATTGTTGATGTAATTACTTTTAATGTAGGTCTTGGGCTGTACTGTTGGCATACTGCACATTCAGCAATATACATTGTAATCATTTCCGACAATTGTGGAATAAACCAATCTGCCTGCAACGTAGCTAGAAGATATTCTTTGGCAGTATGCGCAGGAAGATGCAATTGTTCCAGCGCTGTATGCAAAAATACTTGGGGCATTACAGGTTTCCCCGTGCTTTCTTTTCTATAAATAAAATCTGTGGCAGATTGTATACATCCTCGCTGTTCCCGTAACTCCCTTTCATGTGTTGGTGCCTGTTCCTGCAACTCACGTAAATGTAATTGTGCTGTCTCAATGTACGAGGGGGGGAGTCAATATAATTTTGTTGTCTAGTTATCATTTCCTGTATACTCTCTTCTGTATTAATATAATTCTGAGATGCCTTAGCTACTTCTTTAGCTGCCCAATCTGCCAGAGCATTACCCCTGGAGATGAGGTCTTGCTTATTCGTATGAGCTGCACATTTTATTACTGCCACATTAGATGGTAATGTTAAAGCATATATCCCTTTTGCCAATAAATCTCTGTGCATCACTGGAGATCCATCAGATTTAAAAAATCCTCTCCTTTCCCACCTGTGAATGCTTGAATGCACAGTAGTGGTAATATATGCTGAATCAGAATAGATTGTAACGTCTAATCCCTTGGCATGTTGTAACGCTTCTATAATAGCCACTAATTCTGCAGCCTGCGCCGAAAAATGAAAGGGTAATGGTACTTGACTCACTATCTGCAATATGTCAGACGACCCTTGCTGTTCAACTTTTACAACTGCTGCTCCTGAATGCCTAATCCCTGTTTCCTGGTCTATGAAAGAGGATCCATCCACAAAGAGCAACATGCTCCCTGGGCTGGGATCTTCTCCTACTTTACTCTCTTCCTCTGGTGCATAATTGGCACATTTATGTACTTGTTCATCGTCAGTACCTGGGTGTGCAAAGAATGTTGTTGGATTAACTGTATGACATCTAACCACCTGTAGGGAGGGTAATGAAAGTATTACTTCATACCCAGACACTGAGTGCTTTACCCTGCACCTGTCCTCTCTCCTCATTCTCCTTTCTGTCCCTGTGTTCTTTATTGACCATTATGTTCAAACTGAGGCCTGTACTTTTCTCGCATAATACAGACTTATGCACGTTTGTTTTCTAATTCATGTGTTGACCAGAGTAGCCCTCTGTAGTTTTCTTAAGGCCTATTACAGTTTCCAAGGCAGCACTCATCTGGCAACACTTTTCATCTTGAGTGGAACATGAGACTTTTGTACACCTTTCTGCCTATACCACTTCTGCTCAGAGTTCTGAAGAAGATCAACAACGACTGGGCCAAAGTAATCCTTTTGGCTCTGGACTCAGCATGAAGAGTCTGATATCCTGGGCTGTTGAGTATTGCCATTGATCCTCCAATCAGGCTGCCCCCTTCGGTAGGATCTTCTGTCACAGCAGCAGGAGAATGTTCCACCCGAACCTGTCCAATCTCCACCTTCTTGCATTAAGATTGAGCAGCAGCAATTGACTGCTGTTGACCTTTCGCCCGAAGGCTCTAATGTTATCTTGACAGCCAGGCGTCCCCCCACCAAAACAGTATACGCCTGTCAGAAGAAACTTGAGGCATGAGGAAAAGACAAGCCTGTTGGACACCCTCCCACCCCCCCTCTGAAGTTCTATCATTTAGCAGGGCTCTAGTTATTTGTCGTCAATCTCTGCTTTCTTACGGCTGCCTGATCAGCCTTCTATTTTTAAATCCCCTATTATAAATAGGTACCTTAAAGTCCTTATTCATGTTTCCTCATTCCTTATACATTATGCCCCAATGGGAGTTGAATTTGGTTCTGACATTCCTGATGTGTGCTCTTTACGAGTCTCTTCGCAATTGTCCTCTAAGGCTTCTCACTTTGAAAACAGACTTCCTTGTGGCCATTACATCTGCCCTCAGGGTGAGTGAGCCGGAGGCTTTGTCATCTAAGTCACCCTACCTTTCCATCTATCCTGATCAAGTGGTGCTTCACACATGGCCTCCTTTGTTCTGAAAATGGTTATGCTTTTCCTTGTAGGCCAATTCATCACCATGCCTACTTTTTATGTGCACCTGTAACCTTCTAAGGAAGAGGAGAAACTCCACCACCTAGACCCTAAAAGGGGGTTGGCGTTCTACCTTGATTGTACCAAGGAGTTCTGGGTGGATGACCAACTCTTTCTGGTTATGTGGGTGCGAAGAAAGGTCGGGCAATTCAGAAGAGAATCATCTCTTGATGAGTCGTACTCTGCATTAAAATGTGCTATGCATTGGCTTAAAAGCATTCCCCTGAGGGCTTGCATGCTCATTATACCAGAGCCAAAGCTGCAACCACTGTGTTAGCACATGGAGTTCCATTCATTGAAATCTGTCAGGAAGCAACGTGGGCATCTCTGCACACATTTACCAAACACTGCTGCCTGTATAGTCAGGTCCCTAGGGACGGGCACTCTGGCCGTTCAGTCCTGCATGACTTTTTAGTATGATTTTAGTGCGCAGACCAGCTCCAGGGATGGTATTGTTTGGATATCTATTCTAAGGTAAGGAGCCTGCAATTAGAGGTCTCTATCAGATAGACAAGTTACTTACCTTTGGGAAGGCCTTATGTGGTAGAGACATTATCTAGTTGCAGATTTCTTACCGACCCACCCATCCTCCCTGCTCTGCGTACTGATTTCTAGGGGCAGGGCCCTAGTTTTGACACACTAGTGGTCAGTGTTCTCCATGGCTCTGTGCTTCTGGCGTGGAAATTAGTGGAAAGAAACGGACGTCAGCACGCCAGTCTCTATGTAATGTTATTTTCGGAGCGGATGCCGGATGCGGAGCCCATCTAGGCCACGCAATGTTACTGCTCAAGACAAATCTCCTGATCCAGACTGATGGGCTGGTGGAAATTCTAAGGTAAGGAACCCGCAACTAGATATTGTCTCTACCAGAAAAGGTATTACCGAAGGTAAGTGACTTGTCCATTACTCAGTGTACTGAGCAGGAAATGGACCCCTTCAGGGTTTTCCTTTGTGGAGTATTCCGATTTGCACTCTTGCTGGGCCTGTGTGGTGGGAAACGTCATGGAATACATTGCAGGAACAAACAAAGGAGAACCTCACTTGACTGTCAGTTGTCACCTTAAATCAGGAAATGATAAAAAGCACCTTGCTCCAACAAATTATTGACACTATAATTCACACAGACAACTTCTTGATAATGATCTAAAGCATCACACTGGAAATTGACATCATACACATGACCCTTAACTGCTGAGCCTCCTCACCCTCCCCCCCAAAAAAACCCACCCCCAGTTTGGGTAATTCATGCTTAAGCCTCCACAGCCTATTTCCACATAAGGAATCAAAGCCAAATTTGAGAGGATCGAGAAAATAGACAAACTATAGCTACCTTTTGAGTTTAGGGAGAAAGAGGAAAATAGTGTTCTGTATAAAATATTTCTGCGTATTGTCTTAGAAATACATACAAAAGGTACCCTCTCATAACCATAAACTAAGGAAAGATATTTTTTAGGCGCAATTCAAGTAACCTGCCTTTGAGTACAACACAATTTTCGTTTGTGAACCTAAAGAGAACCTCTCATGTTTCAGAGTTATGCCATCTATAAGTAATATAAAATAAGGCACATTCTTGGAAACTACATTCCCCTGAACCACCCTGGCACAACGAGGATCATTTAAACCCAGAACTGCCGACCGGATAGATCGTGGCCACGGAAGTGAATACCCTCGACAGCGTCCGAGCTGTGTCCATGTAATGGAGTAAAGCCAAACCTATAGAATTAGGCAACCCTAGGCCTATACAAGGGCCTGAAGAACTTTGACAGGAGCACAGTGAGTCAGGCAAGCTGATAGAAGAATTAAAGCTGCGGAAGAGCAGTTCACAAGCATTTCTGAGCTGGTAAGAGTCGTTTGCAAGCAGCTGAAGTTGAAATGAGCAAGGTCACGGGCTCTAAAACTGATGTTGGATTATGGTCCTTTCGTAGCTATTGAATCCCGTGGGGTTATACCTGTGCCAACACATGCTAAAGAGGGATATTTGCCTTGTTACTAAACGTTCATATACAGACCCACTGTGAGGTATGTACGTTTTTTAATTTATCAACAGGCACTCCATCACCAGAAATTAAGGGGCTTTACTTATTGGGTTTATTCCTTTTAGTTTCTATTTTCTAGTGTTTTACAGATTGGTACAGACTTGAGGAAGACCTTCAGATTAATGAAAGGTCCCCATGAGGAAGTTTGAAATGCGTGGGCGTATTTAGGAGGTTGATCCTACCATCATGATCCCCCGATGGTAGGATTTGAATAAGACCTAGAAGGAGACTAGAAGCAACTTCACCCCGACCTAAATGGGACCTCTGATTTGTTAGTTCCTTTTAAACAAAAGGGAAGAGGGACTTGAATCATTGACATAAGTGGTTTTTTTTTATGTTGAACACTTTTGTATTTGACAATTCATTTGTATGTCGAACACCTAGTAATGTAAAAATGGGTGTGTGACCAGCCTTCAATTGTACAGTGTGTTAATGTCTTGCAATTATTTCATTGTTTTTGTGAAAGTTTTGTGCTAGTAATGTGTCCTTGTTGCAAGTGTATGTGACACGGCAATTGCTTTTAATATGTCTTATTTTGTAATATTTATTGATGGTGTGAGTGTGGACTTAAGGATCACAGAAGGAAATGTTGTTCTAAAGGATTAATTACTTAATGCATGCTTAAAAAATATATTTTGTTGATTTATTGTTATGTGGGGGTACCTATTTATACAGTTTAACTGATCCCTCCCTCATTTATTCTTAATTGGATCAAACTCCGTTCTGCATTTTCCTAAAAAAAAAAAGGCATCATGGAAAAAATTTATTTGCTAAAGTCACCATCTTCCCAGTTTTCTGGAACATGTGGAGCTAAATTAAAAAAATTAAAAAATTACCACAGTTTTAGCATTTTTTGTGTTTTCAACCTACTTCAGGTTTGTGGAGGAGAAGCCCCTGGGAAACTGATGGGAGGTCCAGAACAGCTATACATTTCTAAAAAGTAGATGTCATTTCCGCAAGGGGTAATATCTGTAAATCTCTCAATGTTTTCCCAAAGAAACGTAGCTGTTGAATTAAGAAATATTGAAAATGTGGAGGAAAAACGGCTGTTGGTGACAATTTTGTCTGTACCTTTTTGTCACGATGGCCAGTGTACTCCAGTAACATACCATTACATCCGCTTAGTCGCGGTTATATAGGGTTTGGAGGTTGTCCAAGAATCTGAGGTTCCCAGACCCAGCAACTGAACTGCATTTTACAGTGGTTTTGCATTGTGTATCGAGTATAGACCAATTCATAGGGTGAAGTATGTAGACTGAAAAATGGCTATTAATGAAACCTATGTATTTCTGAAATGGGCACCAGATGTGGATTTTAGGAGAAGTGATTATTTATACATCTCTGAATTTCTGGGTACTCATACTAACATGATTCAAAGGGCATTTTTCAAAATGTCTTCTTTCCTATACACTGGCTTACATTTGGAAGGCACAAATGCAGCAAACTCTAGTTGGCAGTAATAAATGTTCTACTATTCTGTGTACCCACATGGCTTCCTATAAAAACTGTACCTCACTTGTGAGGGTAGGCTTAGTGCCCACAACAGGAAATGGTCTAAAACGCAACATGGATACATCACATTTTTCAACTGTAAACGGACCCTTTTTGCTGTTTGGGTAGCTGTAGATTTTGGGCCGTGCTCAGGGGGCACCTAGGGAAACTTGGCAAACCTACACATGTTTGATAGCTAGTCACCTAGGAGAATCCAGGGTGGAGTGACTCGCGTGGATAATTTTATCCAGAAGCCCTTCCAAACCTCAAACTTTAGCAATAAAATACAGATTTTCTTTACATTTTTATTACAGAAAATTCTGGAATCTGCAGCGAGCCACAAATTTCCCACCACCCTTAGGTCCAGATGTACCAAAGGTTTTTACCCATTCTGTGTCTATGGGAAAAAGTGTTCGTACATATGGCCCTTAGTTCCCTCGCATGTCCTGATAAGAACAGTACCCCACTTGTGTGGCTGGGCCAAGAGACTGCCCCACAAAAAGCCCCTAGGTGCTACGTTGAGAGCTAAGCAATCGAGATTGCTGCGGGCCTTTGCATAGGCATGTGGGGATGTGTCGATGCTGGCTGTATCTGGGTAAATGACTGCTACAAACATGAATTTGCAAGGAGCAGAATTTGAAATGAGCAAGGTCGCAGGCAGCCCTCCTGGCATATGGCAGCTGTTAGACCTGACATCCTTGATGTGGTCTTTTCCCCATCTGTTTGCCTTCACACATCCTGTTTTCTGAAATAGTTTTTGTTGGCTTAAGACTTTCTGACCTTTTACCACTGCTAACTAGAGCTCAAGTTGTCTCTCCCTTAAACATGGTAACATTGGCCTACACCTAATTGGCACCATTCATTTACCTGTAAGTTCCTAATAAATTTGTGGTACATGTACCCAGGGCCTTTAAATTAAATGCTGCTAGTCAGCCTGCAGCACTCATTGTGCCTTGAACTGAAGTAGCACCTTAAGACTTGTTTCAGGCCTGCCACTGCAGCATGCCATGCAGTTTTTTAAACTATTTCAACCTTGCAAAACAAACATTTGGCCATACTAAACCTTTGTGTTTAGTACACATACACCACCCCTAAGGTAGGCCCTAAAGGCCCATATGACAGGGTGCAGTGTATTTAAAAAGAAGGATATATGTATAATTTTTTTTACATTTTCTTCTAGTGAAAAACTCTTAAATTGGTTTTTAACTATTGCAAGGGCTATCTCTCTCATTGGGTAACTTTGGGTTACCTTATTACGTTCAGTAAGTACTAACCTTTAGTTAGCAGCAGGCAGAAATATCACATTTGGGTGGAAATTAAATTGTAATTTAAAAACCTCTTATTTGAAATTGGGTCTCTAGTTGGCAGAGGTATGCACTCTTTCCAAGTCAGGACCACAATCCTAATCAGGTCAAGCCAATGACATGACCTGAATTACCCTGTGCTCTCCATCTTGTACCTTGGCATAGAGCAGGCAGGCCTAACCTAAAAGGCAGTGTGTAAAGTACCTGTGCGACGCACACAACAACATCAGGACATATACTACAGAAAATTACTCCACATGAATGCAGAAAAATAAAGCTTGTTTATCTGGTTAATTTTAAGATCAGCACGATACAGATCGAAATCATAAATATTTGCTCTGCAGACTTAAAAAATAAAGCAAAATTGTTGAACAAATGCAGAGATCAAATGGGTGGTGCGGGGGAATCCTCAGCACGGGTGAGCTATGCTTTGATGGACTCCGGTACTACCCTGCTTGGGCTTCTCTTGGGGAGCAGGGTGCAGCTAAGCTGGGCAAAGCCACTCAAGGTGACTGAAAGAAGCGAGCGGCAAAGGAAAGCAGGGCCGCTCTGGATGGTTCATAGGTACAAATGGCAAAGTTTGGCAGGGCCGCTCAGGTTGGTGGAAAGTAGCACTGCTCCGGCAGTTCACATATGCTAGCTGCGAAGTCTGGTAAAGCTGCACAGGTTGAGATTGAAAGTAGCGAGTGGCAAAGGAAAGTAGAAGCCACTCTGGGTTTAGAGTCTTGGGCTACAAGACAGAGATCAACAGGCAGCAGGGCAGCACAGCAAAGCGGGCCTGCAGTTCCCGAGAGCAGTCAATCCTGGCTGCTTGGCAATCCTGGCACACAGCAGCCTTTACTCCAGCAGTGTTTCCTGGAGTCTAGAAGTGTACTGATTTGAGTGGGTCAGGGACCCATTATTTCTACTAGAAAGTGCCTTTGATATATGGGATGACTACAAAGAGTTCTTGTGAAGTGCACAGGTACCCCTTTCCAGTAAGTCCTGACTCCAGACTATCAGCAGGAGGTAATCAGCCTCTTTGTGAGGACTCTAGTCACTACCCTTTGAGGTGTAAATGTTTGCCATTCCTAACCTCCCCTGGAAGACCCGTCAGTATGCAGATGCATACAAATGTAATTGAGTATTCTGTGTTGTGGGTGTCCGTAGGGAATGTACAAGTGTAGCTGTCACCTATCCCAAGCCAGACCTGTATTGAAGATATGTTTTTTCAAAGTTTAGGCAAAGATAGAGGAAGCTCCGCGCAAGCTGCCCTAAAAAACTGGCGCCTACCCAGTTGATATATTAACATTACACTAAGATTTCGTAGGGAGCCTTATACATGTTGAAACTTCACCAGCTCATTAAATACCTGGACCTCAAACAGTATATCAAATCCAAGACCTTTATTCAAAACATTCAAACAACCATGTGTATTGATAATACAAGCCCATTGAAACACATTTTTTATACGTCCATCTCTGAATGCACAAAATCTACATTTCCAGCTTCTCCTGTAAGGTTGTTAATTGTTATTGATTGCTTTAAAACATAGAGCTTCCAGCCAACACATGTTTCTCGACGGAATGCCGCTTGTTCAGGGCTTGAATTCATTATCACTTGCAGTATCTCATCAGGCCCAATTGCAACACCCAAAATCAAACTCCGTGTTTCTCTCCTGTGCTCAACATCTCTTAATATATGAATAACAATGTGTCTTTCTTTTTCCTTCCATTTTCAAATTCCTCAATAATTCACATTACTTGGCACCACATCGCCAGTAAAACATAAGACACAATAACTTCCCAAATGTAACTACTTATATAGTTCTTCCACTAATTGTTTGTTCTAAAAAACCGCCAATAAATAGCGACTGCCCCATATTTTGGGCCCACATCCACACCTCCTGTAAATCAGGTTAATGTGCTACACGTCCCAGGCATTTGCAACCCCATCAGGCTTGTCAGATGGAGTGGCAGAGTGTCAGTCATAGAACGTATCTGACTGGAAAGAACTGAAGTAAAAAAAACTGTCGGAAAGACTGGCTCTGCAGTGGAAGGTCGGATACATATTTACACGCCCATTTAAGTGTGTGGCACAATCAGTGCTACAGGCACACTAGTAGCATTCTATTTACAGACCTTGGGTGTTAGAAATGGAGTCTCTGGTTGGCAGTCAGTATGCACGACGTCTAAGCAGGGACCCTCACTATAGTGAAGGCAATGGAGATACACACTTAAGATAACCTCTGCTCACCCCCTTGGTAGCTTGGCACAAGCAGTCAGGCTTATCTCAAAGGCGATGTGTAAAATATTTGTAATAAAACACACAGTAATACAGTAAAAACACTACAAGAGGCACACCACACCAGCTTAGTAAAATAGCCAATATTTATCTAATTCAAACAAGACCAAAACAACAAAAACCCAACATACACAAGTTAAAGTATGAAACCTTAATTTAAAGAGAGTCTTGCTTCTTAGAAAACAATGGATGTGTTGATGTTACACAAAGTACCTGGTTTGTGTCAAAAATAAAGCTGCACAGGCGAGCGTGCATCGAAAAAGTCAGCAATGTGCCGATTCATTACTAGCAAGTGAGGCCGTGCGTCATTTCCTCTCCAGTCAGATAGGCGATGTGTCTTTTCTTCTCTTGCAAGAGACCGATGCATCGATTTCTGGACAGGCACCTCGGATCCGGGCAGATTCACGTCATCTTTGACAACCAGCGACACTGTGTGTGTAATCCTGCTGCGGTGATGAGGAACCTCACTGCATGGGGCTTGCGTCGATTTCATCAGCCACAAGTGGGTGTTGCGTCGTTTCTCCAGCCGCGATGCAGGTGATGTGTTGATATCCCAGCCGCGATGCATGTGCTTTGTTGTTTTACAGGCAAGTGATGCATCAAATTTTTCCCTGCACGGATCCTGAGTGGGCACCACTTGGCTGGGTAGGAGTCTCAGCAGAGAGTCCAGATGCAGGAAGAGAATGTCTTTGATGGCCCTGAGACTTCAAAACAGATGTCAAACTCAGTCCAAGTCCTTGGAGACCCTTCACAAGCAGGAATATACCACAAAGTCCAGTCTTTGTCCTTTTTGGCAGAAGCAGCAACTGCAGGCTAAACCAGCAAAGCACAGTCACAGGCAAAGGGGCAGTACTCCTCCTCCAGCTCTTCAGCTCTTCTCCTTGTCAGAGGTTTCTCTTGAGTCCAGAAGTAATCTAAAAATCTAGGTGGTTTGGGTCCACTACTTATACCTATTTCTGGCTTTGAAGTTGTCAAGCTTCAAAGGAAAGTCTCTGCTGTTCTCAAGATCCTGCCTTGCCCACGCCTGGCTCCAGACTCCTACCAGCCCGCTCAGGTATAAGTGTCTGCTCCTCTGTCCACTCTAGCCCAGATGGTCCATCAGGATATGCAGGCTACAACCCAGCTCCCTTTGTGTCACTGTCTAGTGGAGATTCAAAAACAGCCCAACTGTCAGTCTGACCCAGACAGGGAATACACAAGCAGGCAGAGTCACAGAATGGTTTAAGCAAGAAAATGCACACTTTCTAAAATTGGCATTTTCAAACGGACAATGTAAAAACCAACTTTACCAAAATATGTATTTTTAAATTGTGAGTTCAGAGACCCCAAACTCCACATCTCCATCTGCTCCCAAAAGGAAACGGCACTTAAACTTTATTTAAAGGTAGCCCCCATGTTAGCCTATGAGAGAGATAGGCCTTGCAACAGTGAAAAACAAATTTGGCAGTATTTTACTGTTAGGACATGCAAAACACACCAGCACATGTCCTACCCTTAACATACACTGCACCCTGCCCATTGAGCTACCTAGGGCCTCCCTTAGGGGTTCCTTACATATATAAAAAGGGAAGGTTTGGGCCTGGCAAGTGGCTACACGTGCATGTTGAATTGGTAGTTCAAAACTGCACACACAAACACTGCAGTGGCAAGTCTGTGCCATATTTACAGGGCTACTCATGTGGGTGGCAAAATCAGTGCTGAAGGCCCAGTAGTAGCATTTGATTTACAGGCCTTTCGGCACATCTAGTGCACTTTACTAGGGACTTACTAGTAAATCAAATATGCCAATCATAGAAAAGCCAATTACACATACAATTTACACAAGGCGCACTTGGACCTTAGAACTGGTCAGCAGTGGCAAAGTGCCCAGAGTACCAAAACAAGCAAAATCCAGCACACAGTCAAAACATGAGAACCAGAGACAAAAAAGACCGGGGAGACTGTTCTAAGGACGCCAGGTCTAACACTGGATATATGCTATACCACTTTATATGGAACTTACATTTAAATTAAAAGTGCTAATTGCAGATACACCAATGTTACCATGTTTTAGAGGAGAACCACATGCACTTTCTTTAGCACTGGTTAGCAGTGGTAAAGTGCTCAGAGTCCTAAGGACAACACCAAAAGGTACAGAAACAAAACCGGAGGTAAAGGCAAACAGTTTGGGGTAAGACCAACCTAATGATGCCAGGTCTGACACCTCTTTACTGCTAAAGCCAGATTTTCCACAAGAGGAGCCCGGTACCTGTGGGGAGTGGAGCGTGTGTCTGCAGAGCTCGGTGCCAAAATCCATCAACCCTCAACCAAGAATAACCATGCTCACTCAGACTGCAGGTATCAGGAGTTTACTCAGAAAAACAGACGTGTATCGGCCATCTCCGTGGCCTTGACCACCTTTTGTTTTTTTAACTGCTGCAGGTGTCAAAAGTTTACTCGGAAAAACAAATGCATTTCCGCCGTCTCCGCAGCCTTAGAACACCGTTTGTATACAAAGAATAAACAGCAAAGAAAGTCTCAATGTAATCCCAAATAATCAGCACCATCTTAAAGTGGATAAATTACATATGATTAAAAATAGAGCATGTAATGAAAAAAACAATGAAATTACAAAACAATTACATAAAACTAGGTAAGTAATTAAATATATACATGTTACAGTTGGAGCAAGGTGCAGAAAGTTACATAATATACTTTAATGTATATAAGATTCAGTATATATAGATCTAATCGCCCAAGTGGGCAGTTACTGTACCCAATATTGCATTCACAAGAAACATTAGTGTAATTTCATTATAAACACATGGTAAATTATATACAGCCCAAGTGGGCAATTACTGTACCAAGATTGCATACACCGAAATCATATGTATAATTTCATAACAAATGCATAGTACATTTCATACAGCCCAAGTGGGCAAAATGATGACAAAAACCAGCTCATACTCTGAGGAGACCATTACATAATATACATAAACTGAATCGGACAAATAGGGCCGCGGAGATGGCTGAAACACATCTATTTTTCTGAGTAAACTCCTGACACCTGCAGTCTGAATGAACATGGTTATTCTTGGTTGAAAGTTGATTAATAGTCAGATTTTGAGCCACGGTTATAAAAATGCCACTGCAAGATAGTTGGTGCTGCCAGTGTCCTGGGTCACATGACTTTGAATGGTTCTGCTCTTGGGGGTTTGTGTGTTCTTGTCAAACAGTGATACACAGTGCAGGCAGAATGAACGGCAGCAGAGTTGATCCCAGAGCCACTTACATTTCAAAGGGGCTTGCCTCCAGCATACACAATGGAACGTGAGACTAGCCTTTTGTCACCTCAGACTTTATGGAGCCTTAGCAGGGGAAGGGAAAAACATTCCAGAACCAAAGGTGGGGGTAGCCTAGAATGTTCCTCCACTGCATAAGCTGACACTAGGTATAAATAATGCACCTTTAGAACACCACTTCAGTGCTCTTCTGAACCTGTGGAAGACTTCAGAAGAACTGCCTGGGCTCCCAGAGGGCTGCCCTGCTGCTTGAAAGCCTGACTTTCTGTTTAAACAACAAATTGACCTTCTCCTTGAACCCAGGAACACCAAAAGTGCCTCAAACGGCTAGTTAGCTGGTCTCTTGTGTGAGCTACCGGAACATAGCAAGCTGCAGAGGCCTAAACCTCACGCTTTCTGGAGTGCGTCCTAACTTCCCCAGGTGGTGCCACCCAGGCCCGGTACCCTTGGAAGTAGTTTTAAAGGTGCTTCTCCTGCCTAACCTTAAAACATTGGACTTAGAAAGTTTACACCAAAAAGAGCTGTGAGAACCAGCAGAAGACCATGACCTACCTGTCAGCCGATCTCCCCAAGCTGCATCACTGCTAGTCCTGACTTTGATGTAGCTCCTGCTACGTTCTTCCAGGCAACAGCAAATTCTGTTCAGCAGGACCTATTGACGAAGGTATCCAGCCGCGTGGAGCACTCGTTAGATACAGCTTACAGCTTCATCCTGCTGTAGATTTTTGAATTCCAACAAAGTGACACAGTTCATAGATAAAAATCTTCACTGCTACCTCTGCTAGTGGCTCCCCGATGAGGACTTCTCCTTCTTAGACACCACCTGCTGCCCTATCCTGCGGGACTATACCTTCTCAGGAACCTTTCTTCAAAAGTCCAAAGGTAAATTGAGACCATGCCCAATCTGCCTTGTGCATCTGACCTGCGCGCCATCCCAGTCAGCCTTAACTTTTGACTTTGCTCCGGTCTCCCGCAACCAGATACTTGTGGTTGGGGCTTTGATCCTTAAGGTGCTATTTTGCACTAAGAAAATTGAAAATTCATAACTCCAGTTCTACTGATTGGATTTAATTTGTCTTGATGTAATTTTATTTATTAAAATGTACTCTGTTTATCTAAATTGGTTGAGGATTTTTGTTATGCCATGTTTTCACTTTATTCCTGTTTGTGTCAGCAAGAGGACTGAAAGGAGGGGGAGCATGGTAGCATAATGTTAAGTATTTTCTGTGTGTTCTAAAACGAACATGTCATGACTAAGGAATGGCTGCACAAAAAATATTTGCCATTTTAAACCATATGAAGCTCAGAATATTTATTTTAGCAACACATTCGGTTGTTTTATTCAGTTTGTTTTAGCAGTTTTATATAGTGCTTCTTGGTCTAAGTACCTTAAAGTACAATTCATGAGCACCGGAATACAGTACACAATGTCAGATTTATTTTGACCTTATGTAATGTAATCCGGTGCTCATGTAAAGTACTCTAATACCTTGAGCCCAGCTTACACTATGTAAAACTGCAAAGAAAAATGTGTTGTTAAATAGTTTTAGTTTCATATGAGTGAACATGACACAGATTATTATAATTATTATGTTTTTTTTTCTATCTCTTGGCATGGTTGCTTTATTTGGGCAACACAAAGAAAATACTGCACATTATACCGCTGTGTGCCTCGTCTTTCCACTCCTCACTGATAGCCATCAGTATCCACTTGGGAGATTAAGTGATTTGCCCAGAATCACATGATGTAGAGCCGACATCAGGACTCAAACCTGGTTACCCATGTCCCAATTAGGCAGCTTTGATCTTGAGGCCACATTATCTACCTCAGTGAGAGACTTCCCTCAAATGTATTGCTGTGTGCTCTAGTGAAGAACGAACAGGTGGAGAAAGGAGGTGACACAACAGAGACCCACCCAGTGCTCAACAGTGGCATGGAGGGGCCTAGTTGGTGAAGGAGGTGGCACATGATGGCAATAAAGTGAGATTTGCCTGTCAATCTGAACTGGTGAGAAGGGGCCAGGCGGTTGAAAGAGGGACCACACCACCGAGCTAAGGCGGAGTTTGTTATCATTATTAATATTAGGAAGCTCAAATTTTAAAATAATGTAATTCTTCTCACTGGATGACTTGATGGTCATGACATTGACTTCCAGCCATCTTCAATAAAGAGAATCATGTTCTAATCAAGTAGGGTTAGCCTGATAGGCATACATTATGCACACTGTAGGTAATGTGCACTGTTATTATGTCCACACACTAAACGAGAAGTCTATCGTATCCAATAGCACTAGAGTCTGAAGGAGGGTTTCCCCTTGCATTCTGCTTTATTATTATGCTTGAACGCAGCAGCGATAGGAATACCTTTTCTTAACTGATTGAAGAGCAAGTCAAGCACTCTTTTGGCAGAAGCACACAACTTATGCCCAATCAAATGCTGTACACATGTCACCAACATGTGGGCGGAGCCAAAACCCCTCTTCTGTAATACTCCTGAAAGCTTGTTTTTAAGTAATCACATAAGATCTAGCAACAAAAGTGCTGTTAAGCTAGACCTAGTAACGATTTCATTTTAAGGCTAACATATACATTGAGTTTCCTGAAAATGTCAGTCCTCTTCTAAATGACTACCTAATGGCTTCACAGCAACACTTTATGATTTTCGAATCAAGAGGTAGGTAACATCTTTTTTTTTGTGCATATATATATATATATAGTTTAACTGCATCTGAGTTTTGGAACCTTTTCTTTCTGATTACCTTCTTCAATGCTGAAGGAGCAATGGCTTGTTTATTTTTTTAGAGGAATTAGAAGCAATGCTTTGTCTTCATAATAAACACCGTACTTGAGCCTCCTGCTAGATTAATGCTTATTTTGTTCCTCTATTTACAAAGGTTGCTTTATTCCCATAATACTCATGAGATGTTCTTCAAGATTAGAGACAACAGTTAAAATGGATAAGTAAACATTTTGAAATTCTCCTCTTTATTATTTAGTCTTGAGATTACATTGGTGAAAAAAGAAAGTTTGATGTGGCCAGAGGTAATTATTGGTGACAAACGAGGAGAATATGTTCTGGATCCAGATCAGTCCGCTGCAATTGCTGACCGTCTGATGCATCTCACCTCTGAAGACTTGGTAGGTCATTAATCAAGTTACTGTTAGCAAAGATTACAAATGAGCTTCTTGAATCAGCTATCAAAGGATACACAAGGTTACACAAAATTGATCAGAATTATTTTGTTTTTGATAACTATCATCTGGTTTAAACTTTAACCAGAGACATGTTTGTTGTCTGACAGGGCTTTTGTGTAATCTTTAAAATTATATATGGAGAAAAGTGCTTTCGATCTGTTCCTTCAGGCATTTCCAGGTGGCTCCATCCGATCCCGAGCTCCCAGTAGCTCCCAGACAACTTCAGAGTAGAACATAGCCTTGAGTTTATTTTTATCTAAGCACAGGGTCACATTTTCCATTTAAAGTTAAGGGAAGGGTTTGTTTATTTTAGATCATTACCCTCAAGTTGCAGAGAGCAGGGCCTGATATTGAGCAGTGCTCAATCAGATTTATGACCCAGGTTGGAGCTGGGGCAGAGAGGTGTAGAACTGACACACTGAAGTACTTAACTCTTAAATAAAAGTCCTTGTCAACTCAGTATTGGAGTGTAATAAGCAAATTATGTTTCTGGATTCTGTTAAATGGGAGAACATTCAAATGTAAAGTTACCTTAATGATTAAGTTATTTCTTCATTTTAATTTTCTCCTACTTCAAAGTGTCACATTTACAAAAAGCAGGCCTCTTGCTGCCAGTGGCCAATAGATATTGTGCCATATGTATAACTGAAAAAATATTTTTTTTAAATGGGAGAAATTTAAAGGGCAGAAAAATGTTCTATATTTTGAATATGTTTGCAGAACGTTTCTGCATTTGAATTTTCTCCCGTTTAAAAAACAAAATGGCTGTATGTTTGTGCTATATATGTAACTGTGCTACGTATGGTGAAAAAAGTATATACAACACAAACTCTCGGTCATTCATACACACGCATGTTCATACATCCCCAAACCCTGTGCTCTCATACACACACACGGCAACCCTGTCATAATCCCCATAATCAAAGTATTTTTTTCAAACCGTACTAATCTGGCTCTACAGACATTAGGTTTAAAGTGAGGAAGCTGGGTGTAGGGGTGCCTGGTAACAATGCGCAAGTTGTTCAGCCTTCAGAATCTAAGATAATTGGCACTGATTAGAAGTAGTTCTCGCTACAGAAAAGGTTGGAAACTCCAATATAGAAGGTGCCAACTTTGTTGCCAGTGCTTATTTGTATAATGGGGACAAACGCATTTGATAAATGGATTCCATAGGAAATAGATTGCTTTATTTTCTGCAGCATCCATTTTTCAGTTTTTGTCTGAGCATGCTCCACAGTTCACAAGCAAGCATTAACAAAGCCATCAGTACACAATAGAAATTTTAAGTATATTGACTTTGCCATGTCTTGTTAACATTGCTGCTGAGACAGATCTTCAGACTTGTTCTGAAGCCTCAAGGTAGGTTAAAATAGTTTGCTAGAGCCTTGGATGAAAACGTGTTCGAAACAAATCCAACTGAAACTAGAATATACATATCAATTAGGAGTTCATTTTAGTCAGTCAAAAAACGTGCCCCTTTCAGTTTTCCCCAGCGAAAATTACAAATTTGGTTGCAACAATTAAGTATGTGCAACTTCGGCCTCGTAGCTATTGTTAGATAAACAGTCACCTGAAAACCCTATCACTAGCAAGCACCTCAAAAGTTAAATGAGGCCCCATGCTAATGAATCAAAAATTCCTCACAGACCTGCCAGATCTTCTTCCTACATTGATAGATGTCCCAGACAGAAGAAGAACGCCTTTGTGGGATACAGCTGTCCAGCAAAATGTGGCAAGAGGGAGTTTTTTGTGCTTGGGTGACCTCGGGTCATGCAGAGCTGAACAATTCCGTAATAAAGTAAAATTTGTGCCCTGAAGGTTGTGCACTTGGGGTACAAAGTAATTAAAATCTTCGCGGACTATCTTCTGATGGCCACCGCGTTTAGAATAATTTGTGTTTTGTTGGGGCTGTAGGTCATCATCTTTTCTAACAGTGGTAAATCCAGTACTATTATTGCATGTTATCTGCTGTTAGACAGTATGTAGTGGTTGCAGCAGTCTACTGATCTCTCCCCCACAGTTATATAAACCAGACCGTCCACGTTTCTGTCAGTCTCCCGTTTATACGGCGGCCATGAAATTAATGCTATGTCACTCTCTGCTATTCCTCTTGCTCTGTGTAGCTCTCAATCCTCTTCTCCAGAAAAAATTGATGAACAGTAATTGGGAGCATCTTCTGACCCGAATTAAATTTTCTTTCCTCATTTATAGGAGGAGAATTTCACAATTTAAGTCAGGTTAATAAAATATGTAGATGAAACCTAGCTATCCAAAATGTTTAGTCTCTTATAAGTATTACCATCTTGATGAAATGACACAGTATCTGTACATTCAAGTTTGATATTCAGTTACAAATTTTAATTACTGTAAATGACGTTCTGTATTTTGGAAGAGTAAATGTACATGGAAAAACAATGGTTAATATTGCAAGCTTAGAGCAAAACTATTTTCTAACATGTTCACAGTAGGGGTTGAATTGTTGGATTGGAAATACTTTCCCTTCTTTCCAATGTGTGGGCAGCAGTGTGTACATTTGCCAGTCTTCTTGTTCTTTGAGAGTCAGTTTGTCTCTGCAGATCCTCAAATTTGGTTGCCAACACAAAGTCTGGTATTTAGGCAGTTATATGTAGAGGGGCATCTGTAAGTTCGAGATGGCGCCCACTGAACAAGCAGCAGGTTTGAAGTTTATTCCATAGTACTGTGGACATTTCCCTCCTGTTCCGAAGGCCACCCATATCAAGATCAGTGGTGAAGGTCTGGAATATCAGAAGATAGGGTGTGAAAATTTGGTCTGTAGCAGATTACATTTAAAAATTCAAGTCTAACCTATATATGTAAGAGCAATGCACAAAGTACTAGAAGTGTTTTGAAAGACTTTCTCTGGGACTAGATAACCTGTTTACACCAGATTCTGTTCTGGTTCTAACATCAGTTACCTGTCAGCTGCAAAAGACACCACATTCAGCAGGAATGTATTTTCTAAAAATGCACTATTAAATCAGGTCATAAGGCCTGCTGTGCTAAGCAGATTCCAGTGACTTTAAAGTACCACACTTGCATCATGGTGCTATGGACTAAAGAAGCTTCATCAAACAGATACCTACACTACAAATGAGATCACTTCTAAACAATCCTAGTTCTTCAAAACAAGTTGGTCAAGAATCAGATAGGCCTGCCAAGCACCTCCATTAAGATCTTATTCTCATAATGGTACACTTTGTTTATATAGTGTAATATTTTTATTGAAGACATTAATGCAGCTGCAAATTAATTGTGGAATTGAAACTCACAACATAAATCCACTCTACTCAGTTGAATGATTGCAAACGCAAAAGGCATATGCATTTTTTTAATTTCTTCATTTCACTCTTCATTGTTGAAACCACCACCCTTTGAAAGAGCTGGATGAGTGAAAGAGCAATGTAGAGCAACCTTCCTTTAGGCTTCATTAATGGTAATCGAACATCTGAAAACTACTTATTCCAGCCCTCCATGAAAGTATTTCCATTTTAAATGCTTTAGTTCAGTGAAATATCTTATATAACCAGCCTCCATTACATAGGTAGCCAATTTTGTTTTTCCACATTTAAGATTGTGTTGACAGGACCCACCTTCCACTGGACCCATATCCTTTTCCTAAGTTTCATTAATCTCCATTATTTTCAGCATCATCACCTCATTTAGAGCGACATATAACATCTATTCTCCAACAGAGGATGGCCTCGATATTTTTGCATGCTGTGGTGTAACATGTCAAAAGGTGATTAGAGGCTAGCTGCGGGCGTGCAATCAGAACAGCAAGAAAAAGTTGGATTTAACTTTGGATGTTATGCTGATAATACGTAATTGGGTGTTGTATGCTAATGAATAATAAGCCATCACAGATATTCTTTCCAAAGCTACGCCTAGTATGATCTGATCTCTGGACATTAAGCAAACATATGTACATGAGCCGCTCAGCTGGTGAAGCTGGCCTCTAATTTTATTCAGAGTAATGTGAAAATTGTTCAAATTACAGTAATGTTGTGTTCTAAATTTGACAATGGCTGTAGTTGTATGTCTGTTTCAGAGGTTGTTGGAACATCTCTTCGATTATATCCAAACCCAACCAATTTGACCATTGTATAGCTCTCTGTGCCACATAAAAACATGCTTGGAAAAAGAGCTTATTTTAATATTTGCAGAAGCAGCATTGAGCAGTTTTTTGGCAGTGAATCGGGTTCTGTTTTAGTACTATTTGAACCAGTATTTCTCTAATCTGCAAATACTTCTAGAACTCCAACTGTGAGATATCACATTTGGAGGTGATATCAGGGAAGGATTTTATCGAACCTTGAGAATATACTTGATGCAAACATTTTACATTTGAATTGACCCTAATGGAGCAATTGTGTATCCTACAAGTTTCAGGCAGCAAGGTGGTGTTCCATAATTGTTGATATCCATGCAGTATCTGAACTTTCAAGAATCTGCAGATGTCTTGCCAGACCAAAGCCAGCATACTACCTTAAATTAAGCATGTTTTTAGTGTCTATTTGGATTTTGAAAAATTGAACAAAAAGAATGGGTACAGAGTGGAGAAATATATATTGATACATAAGATAGTAGATATCATCTTGTTCTAGCTTTGCCAGTTGGTTAGCAAGTGCTACCTAATTGTAAAACCTGAAATTCAAGATCCTCCATCCTCTCTTTTCCGAGGGAATTTGAAGAAATCAAACGGCTTACCTAGGTTTCTTATATGCCCAGATCAATTCAGAAATAGATGCAACTAACTCTTAGAAGTAGGAAGATATATTGGTATGTGCAAAACACATACATTACTTCAGGATCGTTATAATCATTTTAGGTGAGTAGGTAATAGATCTCACTTGGTCATAATTGGCTGTTATTCATATTGATAAGTATTTAATTTTTGAAAGTAGGTAACCACCATGTGATGCTGATAGTGTGGGGAAGAGGGTTGCTTGGGAGCTGATGGCATAGGACACATTGTTGGGTGGCTCCCTGGATGATGCCACTACTCTGGCCCCATCAGTCATTATTGTGGCCCAAGGGTGCCCATCTAAATACGGGGGAGGAGATAGGGGGTACCCTGAGACAGCACCCAGAATTCTGTGTCGCTGAAGACAATACCAGGGAGGGACAGCTTGGACGGGCTTGATCCCCGAGGGCGAAGAGAGGCTGCACAGCTGGACAAAATGGCAGCCTGGGCAGCTGCGGCTCACCGAATATCTCTTTGAGGGTTGGTCTTCAATGTGGGGGCCAAAGGGGAGAGGTGCAGTGGCGGAGCAGCCTGCCCACCTTCTACATGCTTTATGATACCTGGGTGATTGGGGACCAGTGTGCGTGAATGAGGCCCCAGCACTGCAACCATGAGTCTGGCGACAGGCACAGCAGGAGGGGCAGCAGCACTGGTGAGGCCTTGGGGGTGTGCCACTGGAGTAGCAGCCGGCCTTGCAGCCTGGATTGGCCTGGAGAAATGATGGGGTGCAGTGCACTGTAATTGATCCAACCTGTGGCTACCTACAGCTAACAGATAGTGCCTAGGAGCATGTAAATGATTCTGCAGGGTCCTCCCCCCAGGAATTCCAGGCACTTTCTCCCTCCATGAACAGTGGAGTAACCTAAGGAGCGCTCCTGGCCCCAGCCAGGTATAACCCCCTCCCCTTGCAAATTTACTGGCTGCTGTGAATCGCCACTCTGAGCTCAGTTTGTTCGACGACTGTGTGGGCTCACAGGCCTCGTACTGGGACGCTGAATCCTTCATCATGCCGAACATCGCTCCTCGTGAGGCTGGTGATCTTGGCTAACAGTGCTGAACCACCTATGGACAATGTTGTTTGGTAACTTTGTTGTGCGGGGTGGTGTGGTATGGTTTGATTTGATTTGGCTGCCACATGATGGGTTTGTTTCACTTCACTTTGCCGAGTCTCTCTTTGCTTGCACTACATTAGGTATGGACATCTAGGGTCTTCACTGTTTATCTATTGGGCACAACAGATCTTTGCATGGTCAGGGTGGTAGACGGAGACCTGGGGGCCTTCATGCCTTGGTGACCACAACCCCACAACTGTTCACTGTGTGATCTCATACACAGTACTTTTGTATTTTGTCTCGTTCTGTTAGGGTTCAAATTTTTTAGTGTTTGGATTAGGGGACTTTCCTGTCTATCCTGGAGGGGAGGACTTGGTTGCTTGTGTCGGTGGGGGACATCTGAATGACAGTGGCGAGAGGGGGGGGGGTTGGTCATGGGAGGCCACTCCGGGATCGAGGCATGCCATCCAGGCTTTTGAGCTGCAATGACCGACACATTGGCTGACTGTAGAGTGATCTCCTGCAGAAGACACATATCACTGACATGGAGGGAAGGGCATTGCAGAAACAGTGGAGGGGACACTTAATGCACACATACCACATACTCAGCCTTTGCGCGTGTTTTGCTTCACTAATGACAGAGCTGAAACACTCATGCACTGACATAAATCTCTGGAATTTGCTTCTTAGTCCAGAGAAGACATTTATTATTTCACTTCGTAAGGTTGGTAAAAGAAGATTAGCATGCTGAAAGCACACGTTCCAAAATGGTCACAGCAATGAAATGAAAACCTGTACAAATGATTCTTCATTGCAATATACACAGCAAACATACGTATCTATATCATAATGCAAAGCAAATAATGAATTAAAAACATGCATCACCATGAGTCAAGGGCACAACTGCTTCATCTCCCTCCTATTCAGCATCAGATCGCCAGATCCCCAGAATCAGTCGAGGAGAGAGAGAGATCAGTTATCCTGACTGGAAGGATGACAAACCCCAGCGGCCTCGGTATGCCTGAGATCTGCACACAATCTCAGTCCCCAGTCCATCTGGTCTCGGAGTCTTATACTTTGAACAAACAAGAGAGGAAAATTCTAGGACCTCTCTCACTGCAGAAGTTTATTTATTCAAAAAAATGCTGATTGCTTTAGACCAGCTTTGAAAATAACACGTAGGGACTTGGCCACAATCCCAAGGTGCCAATTCAAAACAAGAGCGTTCTCTGCCGTCTTAGTACATTCTTATCAGCCTAAGCCCTTGGTGGGAAAGAACACGAAAAATAAAAACATGACAGCGTGGAAAACTACTTGCAGCTTTTAACGTGGATGTGGCTAATGCTAAAATAAAGTCAATAGGCAAAATGAAGTTGCTGGTCACTAATGTGACGGTGTGCTGCTAAGCTAAGTGCAACGTTGAGTCAGTGGTCAAAACATAAATATCACTACAGAGCTTGGAGTGCTAATATGGATCTGCCCAGGGGTACAATTTCAAGTGCTGGAGGAGAGGGTGGACACAGAAGGGAATGTATGTAATACAGAGTGGAATGCTAAGAGGGAAACTCCTTATTATAGTAAATATATTTTCCCTCTTTACTGAGCAGAGGAAATTTGTGGATACATTGTCAAGGCTTTCTCACCATTCCTAACTGGCCACAAACGAACTGGGGGAGACTTCAGACCCCTTCTTGGACAGGTCCCATCGACCCCATGGAGACTCCCCTGTGCAACATACTCCAAAAAGGTTGTGTACTGGATGAATAGATGGGCCCTAGAGGGTTTCTGGTGGGAATGGCTTCTTGCAGAAACAGACTACTCTTTCTGTTTCTCATTTCATGATCTCCATGTGAGATTGGACATGTTTTTTGATTTGTGGCCGTTCAAGCGCAGGTGCTTTACTCAGTGTTTAGCCTGGGCATTATGTGACCACAGCCCCTCATGATTGTTCTGGCCTGGATACCTGCTTGCACATGTACACAGCTGGCGCTTTTGTTGTGAAATCCTGGAGGATCAGGTGTTTGAGAGTCTGGGAGAGAGAGGATATTAGAAACTACTTTACTGATAATGCTAAATTTACAGTGTCACACTTAACAGAGTGGGAGGCCTTTAAAGTCGTTGTTCAAGGGCATTGCATAGCTTGGACAGAAGGGGTGCGAAGAACATTACTGGAAGAGGTGATGGCACAGGAGATGCAGCTGCGCACCCTAGAGTGCCTCCGCTTCTCTAATCTGTCTGCATATGACACACCTTTGCAGGTCCGTATGCACATGACATACAATTTTATGGGAAAAATACCCTAGTAGCCCTAGTTGAGCAATTGCAATATTTCCATTACAAAGAGTATATGGTCAGAGCCATTTCTGAGCGTGACAACGCTGATGCTCTGCTAGCATGGCTGGTGAATCCAAACATGTGGGGCTCCCGCATAGAAGAGGTATAAGATGAGGCTGGTGTGCGGGTCGCTGACCTGATCCACATAAATTACCTCGCCTTCAATTATTACAAAGAGTTGTATGTGAGATGCCCTGGCCGGCTCCTCCCGCCCTGGACCTATTTTTTGGGACCTCTACCTTTACTGGTTGTGGAGCCCGAGGTCGCAGAAGGCCTGGGAGCAGACATCTCCATCAAGGTTACTGCTGCAATGCGGGCCATGGCAAGCGGTAAAGTACTGAGCTCAGTAGCTTGCTGGTTGAGTTCTGTGCGGTTTACATCACTCTGCTGGTTCATAGACTGAATTGTATAAATCAGTGTGGGTTGCCCGTGTATTGTCCCGTGACCAGGGAGACATTGCTGGTCTCTCTGCTTAAGCAGGAGTTTGCATCCTACAATCCCCTCTCTGAGCTTAATGTAGACTCTGCGGTGCTGAGTAGGATACTGACTATGTGTTCATTACCCCACATGCCAGGACTCATTCACTCTGACCAGACGGACTTCGTTTCAGGGAGTTGCAGAGTTCGATATCAGACATGAGATGCTGTTGCTTGCTGCTGCTGATCTGGATGAGCAGACAGCAGTTTAGACAGTGGATATTGAAAAGGCATTCAACAGCCTGGCTTGGGACTATTTGTATGCCTTGTTGTGCCACTTGGGGACAGGCTTCTGGCTTTGGTGTGGCTACTGTACACAACACCTACTGCGAGGGTTTGAACAGGAGGGATGACCTTGGACTCTTACGTTCATCTCTTCCTATCTCGGTGGTGGGGCGTATAGCTGTTGCTAAGATGATCGCATTGCCCCAGCTGTTCTGTTACTTTGCCCCGTAGTGATTCCCCACTCCAGATTCAGCGAGATGCACTCCCTGTTTGTGGACCTCATATGGATAAGCCTTAGGAAAGCTGCAACGGCCAAATCAGGACAGAGGGTTGGCTGCCCCCGATCTTGAGACATACAGCCTGGCGGCCCAGCTCCACTGGATGGCCAGGTAGGTAGCTGCTGAATTAAGTACTGGACCATTTGTAAAGAGAGGTGCGCTGGCCTGCTTGTTGCAGCTCCTGCTGGAGCATAAAAAGGTCTGTGCAGCCTCTTAAATTGCAACCTGTGGTGAGGCATTGCTGGCTCAAGATCTGCAGAGATTGGGAGTAGTTATTGCCTGTGCCCTGGCGATACCTCTCAAATGGTTGGCATGCTTTTTCACCTAGGGGTGCTGCCTGCCCAGTGCTTGGGGGAGTGGGTGGCTCAGGTTCTGATGACCCTAGGAGCTGTATGACACCACGGTTCTGCGGCCTTTCATGGGCCTGCAGATGGCATGTGACTTGCCGCTGGATCATTTCCTCTTCCACGGAGTGGTCATTGCAATGCTGAGGCGGCACTGGTGGAAAGGTCTGGAGGAGCCGCAATTGCTGCAGGGCTGTCAATGGTTGTGCACATCTACTGGCTGGTACATGGCCATAATGGGCTTTTACACAGCAATCTTCGCAGACACAAGCACTCCTTTAACCTCCCTCAGAGCCACCTGGGTATCCGACACTACCATTTCAGATGTGGATTGGATCAAAATACTTGCTGAAACACACTGGGTCCCTCATAATACCCGCTTTAAATTAATTAATTTTAACTACTTACATAGGGCGCACACAACTCCTGAGAAAATTAACAGGTTCTTCCCGGGAGTCCAGAAAGATTTATTGATTTGGCACTAATTCTGGCAAAACAGCAAATCAAGAATAACTGAAAGAACAAACGGGGACCATTGCTTCCCAGATGGACAGGGGAGCTCTATTAGTGGGTTGAATATGAGGGGGGCTACCTTGCTGAGGGAAGCTCAGAGGAGACAGTGCACTGTGGACATTGCCAGGGCGAGGGATGTTTCGACGGAAGAGCTTTGTATGATGTGGAGGGATCAGAAACCGCTTCCAGTGCAAATGGTTAGGATAACGAAGAGATTCCATCCTTCCACGATATGCCCTTGTTCCTCTTCCTTATTGGTTTTGCTTTGGGGGCCAGTGGGCTCACACAGTAGTCTTCTGGTGGAAAAGATGTTGTTATTGCTACCTACAGACAGGGCACGTGGGTGGTGGGGGGGGTAGTTAAGTTGATTGGATGATTGGTTGTGGTGCAGTAAATTTGTCAGGTATGCCATAACGTTGAAATGTTTATTAATTGGTATGGCCCTGAACACATGACTGCGATGTTGTAGCTACTGCTTTTTTACTGCTTCTGTATTGTAATTGTGATTGAAATGATAATAAACTTTGGTGCAAAAAATGTGATGCTTATAGGCCCATGAGGGAGGATCTGTGTTGTAAATTAATTTACTTTATAACACGGGACATCACTAAAGGAGGTGGCAGTAGCTTCAGTTGTAAGTATGGCTGAACTGGGCTAGCTGTTCAATTCATAAAGAGCCTCAATATGGTACAATATAGAGAACATTGAGAGCCAGAGGTGGGGAAGATTCTTTCCAGGTGCCTTGAGAGATAAGAGAAATGGGGCTGAGGAATGTCAATTCTCACAAAAACATATCCTGTACAATTTTTTCCCATACACAAGCATTGAATATCCAGCCTGGTTCAGGAAATCTTCATCTGACATCCCATGGAGATTTTTTATGACCCTCACAGATTGTGTTGGTGTCATCCTTCATCATCGGGTCTCAGTCTGGTTCCTATAAACTAGGAGGGGCTTGACCATATTCCAAGGAGCACTTTTGATAATATTGCAGACAAGGTCTATTTGAAGTGACATACAAATGCTTAGAGGGTACCACAGTTTCCCTAAAATGTTGGGTCCCTCTGGCATGATTAAAATCTAGTAAATGTGGGTGTCTAAAGCGGACATAGTGACTCTCCCTGTGTTTTGTTGCCATATTTCAGCCCTCTTTTAATGGCCTCTAGAGGACCTGGGCTTTCATCAGCATTTAAATGTTAGTACCCCTCTGTTTTGCTTTCACTAATGACCGAGCTGACAAAAATCTCTGGAATGCACTTCTCAGTTCAAAGAAGACATTTATTATTATTTCACCAGGAGGTTCCTAAAAAAGGAGATTAGTAGGTTGAAAGCACACGTTCAAAAATAGTCACAGCAATGAAATGAAAATATACCCAAATAATTCTCAACTGCAATGTACACAGCAAATATACATGATTATAATTATGCAAAGCAAAGAATGAAGTAAAACTTTATCACTGTAGTGCCTGCCAAGCTCCTCATCTTTCTCATGCCAGCAAGAAGATGACCCCGTTCCACTGGGACAAAGATCCCCACCCTCACGGGACAGAGATGTCAGGCATTCAACGTCTCATCCTGACCGAGGTCTTGGAAATTCAACTGCTACTGAGCAGGGCCACCTTTTTATACCTTAAAGAACCAAAAGGGCTTTCTGGAAGAAAAAAAAAGTCCCATGAAAGAGAAATATTCAAACATGCTGGCTAATGTAGGTCAGAGTTTAAAGGAACGTGTTGAGAATTGGCCAACATCCCAAGGCATTTCTCCCAAGGCCAAACCATTCCCTGCCTGCACAAAAAACAGACGTCTGGTACATTCTTATCGTGTTGACTGACTAACTGTTCGGTGATAACATGTCGTAGCTGTTCGGTGAGAAAGAATACGAAAACAAGCACAGTTTACAATGTGGAAAAAAACAGATGGATTTAACAAGGTCTCAACTGCAATGTCTGACGCTACGATAAAGTCAATAGGCAGCTAAACTGAATACAAAATGTAATGTGCAATTGGTGAACCCTAGACAGCTAATCGAGGTACAAAGTAGTGAAACACCGACAGTGGTCAAAAACACATATTTCATTACATTTCCACCCTTTGATCAATGACTTTGTGTATTTTTCTCTTATTTAAAAAAATAAAAGAACATTATAAGCAAATCAGGTTTGCATTGTATACAGCAACATAATGAAATGATAAAAGCAATCACTAGAAAGCAATGGAAGTGGATTAACGTAATGATCTTAAACACAGTTAAACCAGACACACCTACAATGAAAAGACTGCAGCTTATATATTCTGATTGGGATAATGACTGATTGAATAGTGTCTCTAGGATAGCAAGTTGGTGTAGAATTAGATGAAAACATCATGAGTTCTAATCATGTAAAAGTACATGGTCCACCTGAAAGGTTTGCTGGAATATAAGTGTTCCCATGCGAGAATAGTCCGCCAACTGGCAACTTAAACATGCTTAATGAGACTGGCAGCAGTCATCAGATGACAACAAGCCATCGGTTAGTTTCAGTGGAAAAATGTAATCAAACAGGTTGACAGAACATCCATGGTACTCTGTATTGTTCCCATGTAGAACTTGAATCTGAGAAGCAGAATTAGCGCAAAATGGATCAATAGGTTTTGTACTTTAAAAGTAGCAGGAGCCTTGCACAAAGGTTATCAGTCAGGTTCAAGTTGGGTGTGCGGTCCCTCCCCCGACCCCACACGCAAACGCCCGAACGGAGACCACACAGCACACTCGTGGTCAATGGCAAGTCACAGTAAGATCTGTAAAAGAAACAATTATTATTTTTCTTGCAAATAACATTTGTCATCTGAAATGTGCTCTCTTTATTCCTTTCCTTGTTTTATAATCAGTAGGACGTTATCGGGACCCTTTACTATAATTTCTGCAGGTTCTGAATGGCCATTTGGGGATTCAACCCACACCTTGGCACTTAGGTTTTTATCTGCTGGATCACAGCTTCCCTTTCCTTGCACTGTCAGAAGGGCTGGGGTAGTCCCCTTCCTTACCAATCCTCCATACACTACACCTATGACAAGTTGGACAATTTTGTCTCCAATCTGTATGAATAAATCACATTCTCCACAATGTAACAGAATAGCTTTGATTTCTACCTGTCCTAGTAACTTTCCTCTCCCCAATTGATCTTTGACTGTTTTTGGGACAGATCTGTTGTGTGTGCTGACAAATAGGACATTGCAAAATCACAGCTTTTATCAAATTTAAGGGAATGTGCATCCCTCTAATCTCTGCCCACCTGTAAGTTGCTTTTTGTCCCAGGTGTCCACATTTCTGGTGCGCCCACTTAGCCATCCCCACCAAGTCAGAATTCTGGGTTGACACTTCTGACTCTGAACTTTTGTCTTTGTCGTCTGCAAGGGAATTGACCCAGTGTTCTAGTGAGTCAACAGGACAATGAGCATCTATGATTTTACTCTGTTCTAACATTTCCCAAATTTCCTGCCACAACTCTTTACTCCACACCTCCTTTGAATGAATGAACCAGTTATGGGCATGCCATGTGGAAAGCCAAACGGCTAATCCATTAGCAATGGACCAAGAATCAGTGTAAAAATGACATGTCCTAGGCAGCTCTTGCTTTCGAGTCTGACACACAGTGTACAACTCTGCATATTGGCTACTTTTTCCTTCTCATGTGGTAGACAACAACTTTTCAGTAACTGGATTGTATGACATTGCTTTCCAATGTCTTTTAATACCCACATATTTGAATGAATCATTAGCGAACCAAACCTGCTTTCTATCCTCAGGGGACAAGAATTCAAATGATGCACTCCATTTCACTGTTGATTCTTTTACCTGTGGTACCTTCTGCACTCTCTCCTCACCCTGTACAGGGGCTTGTAACACCTGTTCATGTACGGCTGCAGTACCAACCAGTCCTGCTTGAGCCCTGTCTTGTATGTACCAGATCCAGTGTATGATACTAGCCTCTTGTGTATGTCCTGTATGGTGAGACCAAGGTGAACTGATCACCCACTGCATGATTGGTATTTCAGGTCTCAGAATTACATTATAACCTAGTGTTATTTGCTCAGTGTCCACTAGAGCCCAATAACAAACCAAAAGCTGTTTTTCAAAAGGAGTATAGCGCTCCCTAAAGTCAGGTAGTTTTCCAGTCCAAATTCCTAGGGGCACCCTTGTCCTACTCCTGTTTCTGCCACATACTCCAGTTTGCATATTGTCCCTGAGCAGTTACATGTAACTCTGTTTCCCTCTTGCACTGTACACAAATCTAAAGTCTGTTGAATTATTTAATTTGTCAAATCAAAAGCACACAGCTGCTCTTCACTCCATTCAAACATGTTTTTTCCTGGTTACTTTGTACCAAAGGGGTAAGATTTTACTCAGATGAGGGTCATGCTGTTTCCAAAAATCAAACAATTTCAGGAAACTCTGTGTCTCTTGCTTAGTGCAATTGTAGCAAACTCTAAAATCTTTTGTTTTACCTGTAACAACATCTCTCTATGTTCTGGATTCCACTGAATTCCTAGAAACCGCACATTTTGCGACAGTACCAGTGTCTTGTCTGAATTAATTGTACACATCATACTCTGCAAAAGTTGTCTGAATATACTGGTAACATCGCCAACTTTTTGCTCAGTGTAATCTTTTAAAGAATGCATTTCAACTCCTGCCAAAAACTGTGGCCTACTCTGCGCATGAACTACGCTCTGCTCGTGCAGCTCACACTGGCCCCCACCTTTTTTTTAACCTCCTCATTACTGGAATGTGAAAAGTCACATTCTCTTGTAACAGCTTGGTAGATCTCAGCTATGCCTTTCAATAATTTGTTCTGGCTGCCTTGCTCCTTTAATTTCTTATTTTCATTTTCTATGTAATGCTTACATCTCTCATGCATTTTTCTGTAAGCCAACAAAAGTATCCAGACTGTCTTGTCAAGAATAAAAGGGATATCATTCTTCTCAAAAAGCACCTTTTCTAAACATGAAAACACTTTTGTTTTATCCAAGCACCCATCCCAAAACCTAGAGAACCCTGATTAACAAGAAAAAACATTTGTCACAACATCATAAGGCATTTTAATTTCACATGCATTTTCAGACATGGTTTGCGGTGCTTCCTTTAATTCTCTGAACAAAAACCTATTTACACTTTTAAATTGTGCACTCTCAACCTCTCCAACCTCTTTCTTTTAGACTGTCTGATCTATGCCAAAATGTCTTGCTTTCAACAGTGACCGAGCTGGCAAAAAATCTCTTGAATGCACTTCTCAGTTCAAAGAAGACATTTGTTATTAATTCACCACGAGGTTCCTACAAAGGGAGATTAGTAGGTTGAAAGCACATGTTAAAAAATAGTCACAGCAATGAAATGAAAATATACCCAAATAATTCTCAACTGCAATGTGCACAGAGAATATATGTGATTATAATTATGCAAAGCAAAGAACAAAGTAAAAATTCAGCACCGTAGGGTCTCCCAAGCTTTTCATCTTTTTCATGCCAGCAAAAAGATGACCCCGTTCCATTGGGACAAAGATCCCCACCCTCACGGGATAGATACGTCTAATCCTGACCGAGGTCTTGGAAATTCAACCACTACTGAGCAGGGCCACCTTTTTATATCTTAAAGAACCAAAAGGGCTTTCTGGAGAAAAAAAAAACTCCCATGAAAGAGAAATATTCAAACATGCTGGCTAATGTAGGTCAGAGTTGAAAGGAACACGTTAAGAATTGGCCAACATCCCAAGGCATTTCTCCCAAGGCCAAACCATTCCCTGCCTGCAAAAAAAACTGTCGTCTGGTACATTCTTATCGTGTTGACTGACTAACTGTTCAGTATTAATATGTCCTAGATCTTCGGTGAGAAAGAATACGAAAACAAGCACAGTTTACAATGTGGAAAAACACAGACGGATTTAACAAGGTCTCAGCTGCAATGTCTAACGCTACGATAAAGTCAATAGGCAGCTAAACTGAATGCAAAATGTAATCTGCAATTGGTGAACAGTAGACAGCTAATCCAGGTGGAAAGTAGTGCAACAAAAAGTCAGTGGTCAAAAACACATATTTCACTACACCCTCCGTCTCTACACATGTGTTTAGTCCCCTGCATAATATAAGTTTCAGTTAGTTAAAAGCACAACTACGCGTACCAAACAAAGAATGAAATGCAGGCTCACTTACCTGTCACTGACGCATATATAATAACCTGCCATGTGGAAGAAAAATGAGAACATAAACACCTTTAATGCTGTAAGGGTCCGACATTCAGTATTAAACATATATCACAACCTTCTAGTATTTATTGAACAAGGACTAATAAAACAAACCAACATATTGTGCACTTTCATGCACACAGATGCACATGTTAGTATGCTTCGCTGTGAAGCAAACTTCATGCAAACACATCAAGGCCATTGTGAAATTGTGCCATCTTAACCATATACTCATGACAAACTGCATACCTGTGCGCTTACACCAGGGAGCATGCAGTGTTACCCCTTTCACAAGGTCAAGCTGAAGGGCAAGTCCCTGTAGTCATTCTCTGTGATAAAATTTTTGTCAATGTCCAGATATTGTTACCGTGTTTTCAGTCTCTCTGTTATAGCACTTCCTCTAAGTCTCGTTCTGCTCCCCTCGTAATGTTTAATGGTTTCGTATGTGGGTGCTTTATACCTCTAAGACTTGTTGTTCCTCCACATCCACAAGTTTGTCTCTCAGTAATGTTTCCTCTTGTAATGTTATTCAATATTGTTGAGATACATGAAGGTGAAGCCCTGAATGGCGACTTTCTCTACATCTCTTAATGTATTATCAGTGCCTGACTGAACGTTAGTTTCCAAGAATTCTCTTAGAAAATTCTTAATTGTGGTAGTATATTCTTAATCTCAAAGTAGGCCACAATAATGTCCTTGGCAATCTTTATTAAGGACTGCCTATTAGTCCTAGTTCTCAGGTTGTGTCCAACTGTAAGGCCACTGGAGCATTATCTGTATCCTAGACACGATGACAAAGACCTGGAAGATTTTTGTCAGAATACAGCTTACGAAGAAAACATTTATCGTGGAATATTTACTAGGAAAGTGAAGTCAAAAGTATAAATTCTGTCTTGGGTTTGTCTTCATGACTAAGTTAATGCCAAAATTGCATGTTGGACTTTTTTCATGGGGTAAATACAGTTGAAATCACCTGCTACAATAAATTTACCAGAGATGTTTTGTTGTTTGTCTTCGATTTGAGTCTATTACAAAGGGGAGTCTTCATTTGGACCATACAGGGGGGATACATGTAATTTTTCTTTGCCTATATTGACGCAATAATTTCCCATCTGTTTCCTGAATCTGCTGTGTTTTAGAAAACTTTAAGGGAAGAATCAAACATAAAAAGACGGGCCCTTAACAAATGCTATTTGAGAAGTAACATTAAATGATTTTGCCCATAGATGTGAGAAGATAAAATCTGCTTCTTTCAATTTCTGTTGCTTGCAAGCCTATACCGGACTAGGGGCCATATGTACGAAGACATTTTCCCATTTACACAGACTGGGAAAAACCCTTTGATACATCTGGCCCTAGGTGTGAGCTACATGCTTGCTCTAAAATGTTGGCATGTAAGTGGGAGAATTTAAAGGAATCGTTGGGAGAATGTATTTTCTCCACTGACTTATGTTGAAGCAGAGGCAATGTGTCTGCATAGGTCTGTTGGTATGCATGGTGAGAGACAATCATAATTTCATTTTTGACAGTTCAATAACATAGGGCAAACGGCAACAGAATTCTAAACTCTGTTTTTGTTTGTGCTATGTAGAACTGCCAAAAATAAAAAAATAAAATGCCGAGGACTGTCACATTCTCCCGATCGCCCCCTCCACAGTGTTTTTGATGTCAGAAGTATTCTTAGAGGGAGAGATTAGAGCGTGTGTGACAGGCATCACCATTTTATTTTTAGCAGTTTTACACAACTCAGAATCTGGTTTCTGCACGCAGGAATCGGGAGGCGGGAGACTAATCTTGAAATCAGTAGTCTCCCACTTGAATCGGGCGGGTTGGCATGTATGGAGCTATAATTAATGTTTCAGCTCGCTGGACTCTTAGTGCTCTTGTCAAAGTTCTTTCAGTTCCTATGTAGGCCTATAGTTGCCTAATTCTAAAGGTTTGACATTGGCACAGTTCAGACGCCGTCATGGGTACTCATTTCCTTGTGACGATCTATCCGGTCTGCACGCCTGGGTTAAATGATCTTCATTGGCCTGGGTGGTTCTGGAAAATGTAATTCTTTCTGGTTAATTCACTTATTCTTGCCTTGGGCAATAAAATATTGCGGGCAGTGTTTGGAAAATAGGTTTCACTTGAGCTTCCAGAGTACATTGTTAAAAAAAACTCAATCAAAGGGAAAATAGTAGACATGTTACTTGTTTTTAAACAGATGATGCAAAGGTGGTGCATTGTGGGAGACTAAGAGCCTTATTGAGAACTTGGCGGACGAGTTGCCAAAATATAAATCCCATATGATATAATGGGATTTATATTTGGGCGGACGGATTATCTGTCTCCGTTGTGACAGAGTAACTCGTCCGCAAAGATCTCAGTCAAGCCCTGAGTAACTGTAACTCACACATGGCTTAGGTTACAAGTCAAGGAAAATGTATAATGCCATTGTGCTGCATTGTAGGAGACAGAGGGAATATAGCTTGAAATAAATGATACCCCCTGCGAAGTATTCTGGGCAAATAAAAAGCGCCTTGTATTGTCCATGTTACAGTGCCTTCCCTAGAAAATGTGACCACTTTCGGATGTCTCATGTCTATTATCATTTGTCGTCAAGTACAAAATTAATCGGGCTTCCAGCCAAAGCATGTTGTTGTTAATATCACTCCCTGTCACGTCTTAGGACAGTCCATTGTGGTTCGAAGGCTGTATGATGTACCATCTGCAAATGTTCCGCCTGTGGTGCTCCAAGTGTTTTGCATCTAATTCAGGACTTGTGTAGCCTTATGTGTTTGTTTCTGATTTCATGGGCATTGCACCGAATATACAAGATTCTTGGTTTTGTGTATAGTTACTTCACTATGTTTTAAGGTCCTTCTATTGTAACTAATTTCTTCCCCTTCTATGGTGCTGGGAAAAGCTTGTACCATTCCTACACTTGTGATGACCCCTAACTGATGGAAGTCCCAAAAATGTGCACATCTGTGTTGTTCTGATCTTTCTGGAATCTACTAGACCATCTCAAATGTTACGATTCCTTTTTAATGCAAACAGTGGATGATTACTGAATTGCTCTATTTCTGAAACCATGTTTCGCTTTCTTTTTACTGTGGACTTTACAATATTTGTCACTCCGTTAAAGGTTGAAACACAGACATGGTGATCCATACTTTTATTAGCTTTAGGGATAAGTAACAGTTCCCGGGATGCCTACCAAGTATATTTCAATGCCCTTTTCAGTAGTTTCATTGGATATTGCTGCTCTCTTAGATCATTTAAAAGTCTGGTTGCATTACAAAAATAATCTTTTTTTTTTCATCAGTTTCTTTGTATCCAAAGAAATTAGCTGTATGGAAGATTATCCTTCAGATCACTTTGATGTGAACTACGATAGTGGAAGAAAGTATTCCAATTCGTATCATTTGTATATAGAGTTGTAAACATCTATCCTTCTTCATGCATTATAGTTAAATCCAGGAAGCCAATTTGGGTCTTACTTGATGTTATTTGAAATTGGATATTCATACTGATTCAACCAGTGAAAGAAATTTTGGAGTTTTCTTCTGATCCCTTCAGGATTATTATGATATTGTCAACATATTTCCATATAACAGTGTTCTTCTTGCATTTTTCAAAGATCCGTTTGGCCTCATATAAGGCCATGAACATAATGGCAATTTTTTGGATGAATGGACAGCCCATGCCACTCCCTTTGATTAGTAAATAGAATTGATTGTTGAAACATAAAAAATTCCCCCTAAGGCATATCTTTGCCATTTCTAGAATAATTTCAGTAGGGACCCAATGTGGTCTCTATCTGGTTTCAAGGCAGTATTTTATGGCTTCGATTACCAGTTTTGTGAAATGTTAGTATATAAACTAACGTTATCGAAAGTGACCATAACGTCGTCTTGTTCATTGAATGGGATCTCCTCCAGTTTATTTATAGGTTCCTTTGGTGCCCTTCAAATAACTCAGAATGTCACATATAAGAGGATTCAAACATAAATCATCATATTTTGCTAAAGGTTCTAATATTGAGTTCACACCTGAGATTTTCAGTCGTCCAGGAATTGCAACTGGATTCTTATGGATCATGGACAGTATATACATTACAGGTCTTCTGCCACTCTTGTTCAGCTAGTGCTCCTCCTCTTTCTTTGATACTCATCCTCCATGTACTCCTTGATGTATAATGTGCTCAATTCCAGGTAGTACGGACATGGTGGGTCTTCAGGTATACTTCTATAATGGTCATTGTTTTGAAGTTCTTCTATTGTTTCAGCCCCATATTTGTCCTTATTTATGAAGACAATGGCTCCCTCTTTGTCCGTTGATTTACTTATAATGTCATCACATTCTTTAAGTTGCAAAAGAGCATATTTTTCTTCCTTAGTCAAATTGCTTTTCACATACTTGTCTCTGAATTCCATCTTATCAATCTCATGCATCACTGTTTTTTCATCTGCCGGCATCTTTATGGACAAATGCTAGTCGGATAGACTTCATGGCTTTTCCCCCGCTACATTCTTCTCCACAGCAGCAAATCCATTTCAGCGGTCCTGTGTCAAAGGGTTATATGACCTTGTGCAACTGTCTTTGGCTACAACCTTCTGTTTTTTCCCGCTGGAGATTTTCGACTTCTAATTTGACCACTAAGTCCAAAGGTAAAAATCTTCACAGCGGCTTCATTCCATGGCCATCCGATGATGGCGCTTCCTCCTCGGACACTCCTGCAACATCGCCCCACTGAGGGTCTGCCTTCTCAGACACTTTTTATTAGAATTCTTTTAAGTCCAAAGTTCAGCGCTGACCCGACGCAATCCATTTCTTGTATCCGAACAGCACTCCATCGCGCTTGGCTTAACTTTAAACTGTGCCCTGGCGCTTTTCTCTTTTAGGCACTATTTTGAATCTTAACCTTTTAAAAATGAATAACTTTGATTCTAATGACTGGATCTTTGTTATTGTAGTATCAAATAATATATTGAAATGTACTATATTTTACTAAATTGGTTTGGGATTTTTCTTCCGTATTGTTTTCACTTTATTGCTGTTTGTGTGCTGCATAAATACTTAACACATTACCTCTAAGTTTGTGGTTCAGCCTGCAACGCATTCTGGCTGTTGCTTGACCGAGATTCACAACGCAGTCAACCAACAAACCAATTTCTCACAATAAATTACATTTATCCCAAATTGCTACTCATGCCTTAGTGCAGCATCTTCATAAGTTGTAGGAGTCTGCTTCACCTTGGTCCTTGTCCTCACCTTTTGATCCTCTGTTTTGGGCACAAATTAGACCACCTACATTGCAGCCTAATAAAAAAAACAAAGGAAAGTAATAGATTACATCTGAATTAAGTCCTGCTTCTTCCGGTGGTCCAAGTAGTAACCACTCAACCAACTCCTTAGCCACACCTAAATGTTTTAGTGGAGATGTTAATATGTTTACAGAGTATCTTTCTCAGTGCTATTTGCATTTTGAATGCTGTATTTGGATCCATGCTGTCTCTTCCAGGATTTCTGTATATTTTTTGCATTTTTGACATGAAGCCCCTTGACAATAGGTTGCTAACCCATGGAATTAAGTTGTTCTAATGTTACCCTTCTGTGCCTTCCGGGATTGTAATCTATTATACTATATCAATTCTTCAGTTCATTTCAGAAATGGTGTTGATGATTTGGGCATTTATTTTGGGTATACTGTGGAAAAGATTGTTATGCTCGGTTGGTACTAGTCTACTGACATAAGCAACTAGTGGATCGATCTGGGAGATTAGGACTTGTTTCTCGGGATTAATTATTAAGACTGCTCTGGTGTAGCAGGGTCTATAGCCGTAGATACTAACTGGGGGTGGCGGGGTGGCGGGGTGGCGGGGTAACGGTAAGGATATATTCTGATTGGGGCATTATGTCCTCAGAAGGGCTTCTGGGTAGAGGTACTAGCTCTCCTAGTTGAGCCCAGGTCATCTTGTGGTATATGTCTGGGATTGCTTTGTCTTCGCTTGTCCACAGCTAAAAGTGTAGAGAGAAAAAGGGGAAGTTGTAGCAGATGTGGCTGCTAAAATCCATCTTGACACAACTTCTCCCAGAATTAAAGATTTTGTCAGTCTGACCACTGAATCCTACATGTATACCAGTTGTGTGGTTGCAGGGAATTTCTAGTCTTTAGCACCTCCTAAATTCTTGCTGTAATGGCACTGTCTGTCATATGCCTCAAATAAAATGTCAATTATATCTCCAAAGTCTGTTCACAATGATATAGACACTCCCTGTAAATATATACTCTTACATGTGTTTCATGAACTTATATTGCAGAGTAAAGTGCTAATTGTGGCAGCCAGAAGATGTTTGAGTAGTTCCAGACCAGGCTTAGAAGGATATGCCCTCTCTGTACCAACTTTTTTCCTTTCAACATTGCACAGCCTTCCCTCTCCCTCCTCCCATGGTCTATTTTTTCCTCATGTGATGACATCAGAGTGCCAGTTATGTCAGTGAAAAAGAAAACAGCGGGAACCCCAATATCAGTTTGATAATTTTATGTGTGTGTGTGAGATCAGCAGTAGCAGTCTAGAACAAAGGAGTCTGCACATAACTATGGGAAGTTCGGAGTCCATTGTCCTCGAGTCTGTTTCTCCAGACTAAGAATGCAGAGCAGGTGTGTGGACAATAGTGAGAGGGCCTACATAGCTAAACTGAAAGCTACTGGGCATCAGCTGAACTTTAATCAGCGCAGCTTGAGTTCCTCACATCCTTGACATAAATTCAGCAGCAGCATTTGTCTATCAGAAGTAGTTTTCATGTAAGGTGTCTCTAGTCTTGAGACGAGGTTGAAGGGAGTCGGGTTATTCCTTGCCATCCTTCTGTCATCCTGTCAGCTGCTATTTTCCAGACTGGGTCTATATATTTGTACAGCTTCCCACTCGACTTCTCTCATCCAGATTTATTTTAATAAGACATATGAAAGGTACGGCGGACTCCAGATTAAGGTTTCACAAGCTCTTCTTTATTTCCAAGATATAGTAAAACAGCCTCAACTCCCGTCCGCCCACACTGGCCCCACAACGCAACTGCCCTCCACATTCAAACCCATACACAGCATTCCAAGTTCTAATCCATCTTGATTATATGCATGGTCGCGCGGTGAGCGCGTCGCATGCACATGTCATATACCTAACACATCTCCTTCCTAATAACAACACTTACAAAATTAACATAAACAAAATTACTTAAATAGTTTACATGCTACGACTTATATGGAGAATTCAATACCTATGCACTCCAATTCTACTACAGTCACATCGGCACATAATCATTGAATTTCTTAAGCGGATTAACATTTCTAGGAGATCGTCTGCAACGTTCTGTAGGAGGATCACATGTTCTAGAAGAAGAAGGCATGCTAGTGAATTCAACCTGTTCACCGGCACACACATCAGCTTTGTTCACAGTACTAGACAAAGATAATTTGTTCTTATTCCACCATTTACCATCTTCCAACTTAATGGCACTGTCTCCTACACGAATTATCTTCCTGCAGTCGCTAAACCTGGATTGGCCCTTGACCATGATCCTCGGAAACTTCACCCTAACTAGATCCCCCACCTTCCAATCAATCTTGAGGTTGTGATGCCTTTTGTATGACTTAACAGCAGGTTCAGTGTCCACCTTAGTTATATATTTCTGTTGTGCAGCTATGCGTTTCTCCATAACACCCTCAACTTTATGCCATGGCACAGCGAAACGGCCCATCCACTCTCTCGTTAACTTTGAAGATGGAATACGGCCGTGTAGCAGGACAAAAGGCGAAACTTGAGTGTCCAAATTGTTCGTGGTACACACAGCCCACAGCAATTTGGCTAACTCCAATTTGCAATGTAGACCACTAGACTTGGACAACTGAATATTATCCTTGAGCACCCTGTTGAACCTTTCTACAAGCCCATTGCTACGAAGATGATACAATGATGTCTTAGAATGTCTAATGCCTAATAACCTCACAAACTTCTCAAATTGTGTTGATATAAACTGAGGACCATTATCCGTTAAGATCTCATCCGGAATACCTTCTCTAGCAAAAATGCTTTCCAACCACTGGATCACATTGTTAGAGTCTGGAACTTTAAAATTTTTTACTTCTGGCCATCTACTGTAGTAATCGATAAGCACTAATCCGTACTCTTGGGACCCATAAGACAAATTGACTGGACCTATAATGTCTATTGCAAGTTTACTCCAGGGTTTATCTGGAACCTTAACAGCTTATATCGGGCTCGGTACAGTGACTTGGGAATTGTCACTAACTGCGCAATGCACGCAATCCCTCACAAAATACTCTACACATTTATCAACACCAGGCCACCAAAATCCTTCTCTGAGCCGCCTTTTCATTGCTCGCATTCCAATGTGGCCTTCGTGCGCTAAAGTCAAAACCCTCTTTTTTCATGCTATCCGGTACAACTAACTGTCTTGACCTAAATAACAAACCATTGATTACTGATAATTCATCAAAAACATGTTTAAACTTGTCTTTTAATTCATCCCTAGAGGACCACAAGGACCACCCCATGGTTACAGCGTGCATAACTGATTTCATGTCCTGATCTGTCTCACACGCATCCCTCCACTCTTGTTCATTCAGCGCACCTTCCAAAAGTTCACTAACTGAGAACACCACAACGTCATTATCACCCTCCTTGGCACCAAAATCAGTTGACAATTCTCCAGAAGAATCGGAGCTAGACAGTCTAGACAAACAATCCGCAAAAATATTTTTTTTTCCAGGTACATATTCTAACTTAAAATTGTGCTCACACAATTTGTATTGCCACTTGGCAATCCTTGGAGTAGCTTTCGCAGCACCCTTGACAGTAAAAAGTTCAACAAGCGGCTTATGGTCCGTCCTTACAGTAAATCTAGTTCCCCATACGAACTGTTTAAAATAACTGACGCCCCACCAACATACCAAGGCCTCCCGTTCGATCACAGAGTACGTTGGCTGACGCAAATGCTACAACTTCTTCCTTACCATCTCTCCTTTGTAATAATACAGCCCCCAATCCTTTCTGGCTGGCATCAGTCATTATAATAGAGTGATCCCGGGTGTCAAAGGGTTTTAAGGGAATCGCATGAGCAATTTCTTGCTTCACACTCTCAAATTCCCGGTTACAATTAGAGTCCCATAAGAATTTTACATTCTTCTTCAATAGATTCCTTAAGTTATATGTCTTTTCTGAGCAATTTGGTACAAATCTGGCATAAAACTCTTATCAGTCCCATGAAAGACCTCAATTGGTCTTTATTCTCCGGACACACAAAATCCTGAATGGCTTTAACCAAGCTTACTTTAGGTTTGATACCTTCGGCTGATAATTCGAAACCCAAGTAATCTACAGAAGACACACCAAATCGGCACTTAGCGGAACTGAGAGTTCATCTAGCACACAACCTAGTCTTTCGTCATGCTCAAATTTGTTCTTCCCATAAACCAAAATGTCATCCTGAAATGCCCTCACTCCACTCAACTCTTTGAACATACTCTCCACTGTTCTCTGAAACACCGCTGATGCGGAGGCCAACCCAAAAGGCATACGCTTGAACTGGAATAAGCCAAAAGGTGTAATAAAGGCTGTGTAATGTCTTGAGCTAGGATGTAGACTAATCTGATGGTAAGCAGATGTCATGTCAAGTAAAGAAAATACTCTACCGTCTTTAATAGAGGATAGCATTTCCGAGATGTTAGGCAGGGGTTATTGATCAACCCAAATTTGGTCGTTTAGATCACGCAAATCCACACACATTCGTAATGATCCATTCGCTTTGCGGGCTAACACAACAGGTGCGACCCAATTTGAAGATTCCATGGGTTCAATTATGTCCAATTCACACAGTTTGTCTAACTCTTTCTTAAAATCGTCTTTTAATGTGAGGGGAACCCTCCGTACTTTGTGTACTTTCGGTTGCGCATCCTTATTAACTTTAATTTTGTGAGCAAAACCCTTAAATAAACACACATTACTATTAAATATCTCAGGATAACATGATTCCCATTCATCACACTTGATCGAAGACACCAGCAAAAACTAATTTTTCATTACAACTTGTTCAGGATTATTTGGATCTAACACCAACATTAATTTACCCTGATCGCACCATCCTAAAAGGCATGTGTCATCCTTGGCTACATAAATTGTAGCAGGCGTAATGTTTTCTTTAAATTTGAGTGTCGCTTGGAATTCCCCAACTACTTCAATTGCCTTCCCTCCGTATCCAATAGGATGAATAGGTGAAGGTTTTAAGGTGACTCCTCTGGCTCTAAACAGGTCATTCCACTTGGACTCGCTCAAAAGAGTGAATGGTGAACCCGAGTCAGCCATCATGTGAACTTGAACACCATCTATCTCAACCAAACAAAATGGTCTTCTCATACAAGAGTCCCTTACTTCACCAACCAGGGGTTCTTTGTCATACACCATGAATATTTCCCCTTCCTCACTACTAGAAGAAGAGTAATTATTTGCAACAACACTATTAACCTTGTGGTTGAGTTTGTCTGAACTATTGGATACACTCGATTTACATACTCTCGCAAAATGTCCTTTCTTGTAACATTTGGCACACATCTTATCCAGGGCTGGACAGAATTTAGCATTACCTAAATGAGTAGTACTACCACATCTATAACACTCTAAAGGTTTGGATACATTTCTCCCAGTCTTGCTTCCTATAGGCTGCGGTGCATTTCCGCACTTCATGTTTCTATACTTGTATTTAGACTTAACAGCCAACACTTCAGATCGTAGCGACTGGTTCCTGTTGTCAGCGATTGACATTTGTTCCATGAACAACGCAGTGCTTTCAATTCTGGTGGCAATCTCTAAGGCTTTCTGTAAAGTTAAATTGGGGGTGGATAATAATGCTTCTTGTACTTTCTTATTATTGTTTTTTTCCACAAGCTGGTCTTTTATCATCTCTTCCTCAAGTTCTTTGTAATCACAAGAAACAGCCAAAAGTCTTAGAGCCCCAACATAACTGGACGCAGATTCACCCTCAGATTGGATCCTTTTGTAGAATTTGTGTCTTTCCAAAGTAACATTTCTGCATTTTTTAAACCTCAAATCAAGTGAATTAATCGCAGTTTGATACTCATCTTCTACACCGTCACCTTCCCCTTCAATTGCTAAAACAGGCCCTTTGGGAATATATTTTAAGATTTTACGCCCTTCACTACCCAAACAATGTCTTAAAATTGCAAATTTCCTCTTGTGTGTGAAGGTTTCACCCTCCAAGGCGTCCAAATACGCCTCAAAGCCTCTTTCCATTGCTCCCAATCTGCATCTGGTAAAGCTGGATTGGGAACAAAAGGAGGGGGAGGAACAATAGACTGCTGCATAATGATAATTACAAGCAATAAGAATATTAATCACAAAGATAAAACAACGTAAGTAACAAATAAGCTATTTACAATTTGTACAATTGTATGAATGTAACAATAAATGATGGGTGTGCGCGTCACCGAAGCACATTAAAAGCTACTAGTCACCATGACAAGCAACAGAGGATTGAATGTAACATGGGGCGCAGCAACGAAGAATAGTACATTTAAGATGGCCGCAGAATGTGTCCGCCGTCGAGGTGTGCGTGTCACCGTGACACGCAAGCAGAATACAAGGTGCAATATGGCTTTAAAATGGCTGCCGAAGCGTCTACAGAATGTGGAGGCAGTAGTCTAAATGTGTAAAAACGTATACACGGTGAGATAGGACGTGTTCAATATTAGCCACAATATGCAACTCGAATAAGAAACACTGTAGGTGAAATGGCAGTCGGGTGTGCGTGTCACCGTAGCACACAATCAAAATACGAGGTGCGATGGGCTAGAAGATGGCCGCCGAAACGTCCACGCAATGTGGAACCTGCGGTCTAGTTGCTGGAAACGTACTTACAGTGCGTCTGGGACGCGTTTAATTTCGGCATACGCCGAAATCCTCAAAGCGCGTAGAGTTCAAAGTACGAAGAGTTTGCAGCAAATATGCTTCACTCAGTGGATCTCGGCCGTCGGATGAAAAGTAGGCGTGGCAGGCTGAATAGCTGGCAGAACCGGACCCAACGGCAGAGGAAGCACAGGAAGAAGAGGCTGTAGCTTGAAAACCCTCGTCGCCACTGAAAGGTACGGCGGACTCCAGATTAAGGTTTCACAAGTTCTTCTTTATTTCCAAGATATAGTAAAACAGCCTCAACTCCCGTCCGCCCACACTGGCCACACAACGCAACTGCCCTCCACATTCAAACCCATACACAGCATTCCAAGTTCTAATCCATCTTGAATATATGCATGGTCGCGCGGCGAGCGCGTCGCATGCACATGTCATATACCTAACACATACCTGACAGTTTCCATCATGGTGCAGGCTGGCACACTCACTAGTATGATGCAAATAAATATTAAAGTCCCAATTCTGTATAAAGGACTCTTGGAAGTCAACATAAACACACCTAGACCCATACAAACAATAGACTTAATTTAGCATTGTTACTTTGCCCCAGCTAATTTTGACAGACCATGCCATTTCTTTAGGGATAACATATTTCAGCCCATCATTTCCTTTTAGAATATACAGTAATGTAGATGTTTAGTCTATTTGGTAATTCGAGTCCCACTGGAACAATTTCTAACAGAAGTCATTAGGCTGTTATATGAACGTTCAAGTCTGGAAAATATTGTTGCTGGTGGAATGGAGTCAGTAGGTAACAATTCCAACAAACATTTCACCAGATTTGTTTCAGAAGTTTTCAGCTTAACAAAAACACTCCAGATGGGAGTCTCTAGTGTTTGTAATTTTACTATAGGAGTATGTTTTTTTCCATACCTGATCAGCCACATGTGTAGATCTACAAACTATTAACTTCCAACTGATGTCCAGAAAATTGTAGCTTAACAAAATAAGCAAACTGGTAAAATAAAATTGATTAAAACATGGTATAGAAATTCTCTCCCATTGCCATAAAAGGGTGTGCTGCTATTCCTTTCATTGTTAAACCTAATTCATGGTGTATTTTAATTCAGAAGTGCCATACTTTTCTTTGTTTTCAGAATCCTGACCCTGATAAAGAGAAGCCTGCCTGTAATGCTCAAGAGCTGGAAGAATGTGACATTTTGCTAGAAGACAGCACAAGTTTGTGTAGATTTTTAGGGAGTTCAATGAAAACAACTCACGTGGTAAGTAAAGATCACGCTCCTGTTGTATTTTTTATGTATTTCTAATGAAATGTGTTTTTGCACTGTGTTCGTGTCTGCCTCTGTTTATGTGAAAGAGCTGTCTTCCTCCAGTGCGGCGTAGGCTTGTAATTAACCTTATCTAGTGGCAGTATTACATAATGGAAGCAGCATACTCTGTTTGCTCTGTCGAAAACCACATTTTTTACTTTTTGATATGAAAGTTTGCTGTGCTTTGATGCAGTTCTTAATTTGTAAATAAAAACGTGCTGGTGCCCAAAGCCCTCTCCTTAAACACGCGGCTCCTGCAATTAAATGTGGGAGCACAGAATACTGAGGCAGCATAATCCTGAAGCCATCTCGGGCCTCTTCAATCCATTTACAGCCACCCCTGCCCCTTCAGTTCCCTCCTGCAGATTTCTCCCACTGTGGCGCTATTTTGTTTTTCTCTTCCTCCGTCTTTTACATACATGTCTTTTGCTCGCAGTAAATGCTTGAGGCAGAAAAATAAGTGCCGGCACTAAAAAATAAGTGCCGGCGCTCCGCACCGGAAACAACAAGCACAAATTAAGCACTGCTTTGATGCCTGCAGAAGAAGCACAGCCTCTGGATGTCGAATAATCTATTAAGGTTCTACACCTCTAACCTTTAATGGTGACGGCTAGGGATTTGAAATTCGAAACGTAAGCCATCCCATGCCCCAAATTTAAAATGTAATACATCAGATTTCGTTTTTCAATTTTTTCTGATTATCCTGTGTTTCAGTCAGGCAGCATTTCAACAGAATAATTACTTTTCCCGATACTGTGAAAGCCGATTGATTAGCTTACATTCCTCAAGGAATTACGCCATTATAGGCAGTGAAGAGAATGAAGTGTTGAGAGATTGCATTTCTAGCTAAATTATTTAACCAACTTGTAGTAACAAGTCCTTTTAATTGAAGGTTTCTTTCTAGAATTATTCATCTCCATAGGACAATTTATAGGCTAACTAACTTTAGTCACAATGACATTAAGGCCCTCATTACAACCTCAGCGGTCTTCACAGAAGACTGTCGAGGCTGCGGGCGCCAGAATACCTCCAGTGCTGGCAGTATTTCTGTCTCCCTATTTCGACTTTTTTGCTGGCCTAGCAGAAAAGTCACATCAACATTGCTGCCGGTTCGTAATAGAGCCGGCAGCAATGCTGATGTGCAGCGGGTGCAGTAGCACCGTCGCACATTTCACTGCTCAAAATTCAGGCAGTGAAATGCGCGATAGGGTTATGCTTGGGGGCCCCCGCACTGTCCATGCCAAGTGCATGGGCAGTGCAGGGGCCCTAGGGGCACCCCAAGTCCCCCTTACCACCAGCCTTTCTATGGTGGTGTTTCCCACTGTGGCCAGGCTGGCGGTCGGGGATCATAATCCCCAGGGCAGCGGTGCTGGTGATTATGAGTCCCCGACCGCCTGGCGGGATAGTGGAGGGGCTGGCGGTATGGCCGTGGCTATTGCACCACAGTCCTAATAGCTCGCGGAACACTGCCAGCCTGTTGGCGGTGTTACTGCCAGTTTACTGCGGGCCGCCAGGGTCGTAATGAGGCCTTAAATGTCTCTATTCTCTTTGGAGTGAACCTGGAATTTCTTGTGATTTATTTTGCTTAGGAGCTCACTCCTTTTAGGAAAAACCCTGTTGTATTGGATCAAACCCAGCATTTTCTATGGCCCCAAGAATTCAGTCACAGTATGTTGCTTTAGAAGGAGTTCCTAGCGCAATAATTTTTTGCTCTGGCTAATGTTATGAATCCAAAGATGTAGCAAGACTTTTCTTTAAAACATCTAGCATAATAGGTATTTATTTGTAAAGAGCTGAAAATAGTACATCTGATAGAGACTTCTAGCTGCGGATTCTTTCCCTGCAAATTCTGCCCACGTCAGACTAGATCTGCAAGATTTTTCATGAGCAGTACCCCTGTGTGCCGGTAGGTGGCTCGATCGGGTCCGTTGTTGGCGCTGTCAGCAACAAAATGACATCAGTTCTTTTCTTTCTGCGTCAGCCAACGCTGAACCAAGAGAAGAACTACCCCTAAGTCTGTTTTTGGCTGGCCTTTTTTGACTTTTGAGGTATTACCTTCTAGTGTGTCAAGATGTCATCACATAAGGGGGGTTGTTGAGCCCTGTGGATCTTGTCATCGGGAGATGCCTGTGACAGATCCAGACCTCATGTGCTTGTGGTATCTGGAGTGTGACCATGACCCAAAGTCATACTTTCAGTGCTGGGCCAGGTATCCAAAATGAGCGCTCCCTAAAGCTCATGCCGGCGCAGCACGCACCTCCATGCAAGTTGAGGCCCCGGGCGAGAGGAAGGTCCCGAGACTGGTTGCAGAGTCCAAAATCATTGTCTTCCCACTCTAAGTCCTGGGGACTGTCAGGAAAGTTGAGACATAAGAAGAAGGGCAAGAAGTCGAAGCGGTATTCAACTTCTCCTCGTCCGTCCGCTGAGGCGACGGAATATTGTCATCCTAGGCCTTGTTCTTCGGAACCTGCGCCTGGTCCAATTCATGCCGCCCCAGCTTTCCGTGAGCCGTTGTGAGTCCTGCCCAAGAATTTTATGAAGTCATGAGCCTCATTTTTGGGCAGTTTAACCCTGTTGTGCACCTTTGGGCTTTGGGGGGGGCTCTATCGGGTTCCATGCCAGCGATTTCAGCCTCATGTCGATGGACTCCTATAGATCCAGTCCTAGATGTGGACTGACACCGGTCATAGCACCTTGACCTTCCCCGGCGCTGGTCCTGATGCCGGCACCCACCGAAGGTGCCAGCTCCATTGTCATCCCTGCCACCCGTGAGAGCTTGATGGTCGAAGCCTCAACGTCCCACTGCACTTTCCCTACCTCTCCCCTGGATAGGGAATCCAAAAGGCTGGACTCATTTGGGAAGATGTTTTCTTTTGCCAGCCTGGCATTGTGCCCACCTTTGGCGCCATCCCCATTGTCATCCCCGACTCAGACACAGACGGACGTTGCCCAGTGTCGACTGATGCCAGCTTGAACTTTTCCTCCTGGATTGGATCCTGAGCCCTATTCTGTTGGGTTAGGCTTTGGGGAAGACTGTGGGGGGGTTTGTTGGACCCTTTGTAATACCAGCACTGGTGTGAGGACCTGGGTGAAGCCAGCGGACTGATCACATCTCCCGATACTGGTATGCTTTCTCCCCCTACCATGGTTACTAAGGAGGGAGTCTCTTACTTAATGGTGGTGAGGAGGACGGCTGACGTAGTAGACCCTCAGCTTCCCCTGGGTGGCATTTGTTAGACCTGGCATAGTCTCCCATCTTTTTGCCTCTGCTTTCTATGTTTTGACAGTGTGCTGGACTTTGTTTTTGCCGGCTTTGGTCCTCTGGGCACTTCACCACTGCTGACCAGTGCTAAAGTGCATGTGCTCCCTGTGTAAATTGTGTGGGTAATTGGCTTTCCCATGATTGGCATATTTGATTTACTAGTGATTCCCTAGTGCACTAGAGGTGCTCAGGGCCTGTAAATCAAATGTTACTAATGGGCCTGCAGCATTGATTGTGCCACCCTTATGAGTAGCCCTGTAAACATGACTCAGACCTGCCACTGCAGTGTCTGTGTGTGCAGTTTTAAACTGCCAATTGAACCTGGCAAGTGTGCCCACTTGCCAGGCCCAAACCTTCCCTTTATATGTAAGGCCCTGCTAAAGTAAGCCAATGGGTAGGATGCAGTATATGTTCAAGGTGGGGCACAAACTGGTGTGTTTTTCATGTCCTAACGGTGAAATACTGCCAAATTCGTTTTTCACTGTTGCAAGACCTATCTCTCTCATAGGTTAACATGGGGGCTGCCTTAAAATATCTTTTAAGTGTGGTTTCCCTTTGGGGGCAGATAGAGATGTGGAGTTTGGGGTCTCTGAACTCACAATTTAAAAATACATTATTTGTTAAAGTTGGTTTTTAGATTGTCAGTTTGAAAATGACACTTTTACAAAGTGGGAATTTTCTTGCTTAAACTTTTCTGTGACTCTGCCTGATTGTGTATTCCCTGTCTGGGTCAGACTGACAATTGGGCCATTTTTGAATCCCCACTAGACAATGACACAAAGTGAGCTGGGGTGTAGCCTGCATATCCTGATGGGTCATCTGAGCTAGGGTGGAGGGAGGAGCTGACACACCTGAATGGGCTGTGCCTGTCCTCACAGAATGCAGTCTCCAACCCCCTGGTGTGAGCCTGGAGTCAGGCCTGGGCAAGGCAGGATCTTGTGAACACCAGAGACTTTCCTTTGAAATGTACCTACTTCAAAGGCAGAAAGAGGTATAAGTAGTGGACCTAAAACCCCAGATTTTCAGATTACTTCTGAAACCAAGAGGAACCTCTGCAAAGGAGAAGTGCTGAAGAGCTAGTGGAGGAGTACTGCCCCTTTGCCTGTGACTGTGCTTTGCTGGGTTGGCCTGCAGTTGCTGCTTCTGCCTGAAAGAGGACAAAGGCTGGATTTGTGGAATATTCATGCTTGTGAAGTGTCTCCAAGGGCTTGGACTCAGCTTGCCAACTGTTTTGAAGTCTCTGGTCCATCGAAGACTTCCTTTGCCAGCACCTGGACACTCTGCTGAGATTCCTACCCTGCCAAATGGCGCCCTATCCAGTTCATGGGCCCTTAAGAGGGAAGTTGGTAGAACTAAGGTGAAAATCCACACACGTGGAGCCGTACATGGAAAATTTAGATGCACCACCTGCAATGCGGCTGTGAAAATGACGCACTTTCTGCATCGCGGCTGGGAAATAGACGCATCATCTGCATTGTGGCTGGAGAAATGATGCGACACCCACTTGTGGCTGCTGAAATCGACGCAAACCGCACAGAGCTTGGATTCCCATCCTTGTGCGGCCGTATTTCGCACGCAACATCGCTGGGTGTCAAAATCGACGTGAACTTACCCGGACCCGAAGTGCCTGTCCATTAAAAGACTCATTGCTCTCTTGCGGGAGAGAAAAATGATGCATCGCCTACCCGACCGGAGAAGAAATGACGAACGGCCGCACTTGCAAGTAACGAATCGCCGAATCGCTGACTTTTCCGATGCACGCTCGCCCGTGCAGCTTTATTTTTTATGCAAACCAGGTTCTTTGTGTAACATCGATGCATCCATTGATTTCTATGGAGTATGACTCTCTTTAATTTAAAAATTCATAACTGTACTTGTGTTTGTTGGATTGTTGTCGTTTTGGTCTTGTTTCATTTAGATAAATATTGGCTATTTTTCTAAGCTTGGGTGGTGTCCATTTTCTAGTGTTTTCACTGTATTACTGTGTGTGTTGGTACAAATACTTTATACATTGCCTCTGAGATAAGCCTGACTGCTTGTGCCAAGCTACCAAGGGGGTGAGCAGGGTTTATCTTCAGTGAGTATCTCCCTTGCCCTGGCTAGAGTGTGGTTCCCTGCTTGGACTGAGTGCAAACAGACTGCCAACCAGAGACCCCATTTCTAACAACAGTCAAGACTAATCTTTTGACAAAGATGCTGCAACTGGAAGCTTCCACATCCGAACCCCTTCTGTTCAATAATGCCATCACATGCTCCTATTAGGCACCTGGTCCCAACCAAGCACAGGGGCTCCTGTGAATTTGGATAATTGCCTGCCTCCATCGACCCCATACCTGGGGACCCAACATTCCTTACGCAACACGACACCCATGAGAGCTTGGTGTTCTAAGCCTCATCTTCCCACTGCGCCTTCCCTACCTTTCTCCCAGATATGGAATTCAAAAGGCTGGGCTCCTTTGAGAAGAAGATTTCATCTGCAAGCCTTGCATGCCTTTTGGGCCATTATTCCCACACCTTGTGGGATGCAGTTGTGCAAGAGCTGCCACAGGTCCCAGAGGAAGCCGGGGCTGTACTCCCTCAGGCTGTTGGTGATGGGAGAGATGCAGCAACGTTCACAATTCATTGTGAACTGGATACAACCAACCCTCTAGGCAGAGCCATTTCAACAACAGTGTCCCTGAGGCGCAACCCTTGTATATGGATGTCTGGCTTTTCGAGGATGTTCTAGCTTACCTTGTGGACGTGCCTTTCGATGGCACCCGTCTCTTTGGGGACAAGGCAGAGTTGGTGCTTGAGCGCTTTAAGGATTCTCAGGCTACGGCCAGGTCCATGGAGATTGAGATGCCCCCTCACCCCCCACAACTACCTTTTGCTCCTTTTGTAACTACAGAATGGGCTTTCAACTGTGCCAATTCCTCCCCAGCCACCTTGCCGCGCTTGCTGCCCAGCCTTTTGGTGGACAAGGGCACAGTATCCACTGACCTCGTGGGTCAGTCTGCTATCCATCGCTGCTCCCCCCTGCAGCAGCCTATAAACCCTCCTAGTCTGCCTCTTTACCACCATGGGCACCCAGTTAGCAGCAGGATTCTCCATCACCTGCCCCACTGGGCAGTCCATTACTTCGGACAGATGGGTCTTACAGATCATCCAAAGGGGCTACTGCCTCCCCTTCGAGATTACCCCTCCCTCCATGCCATCATCTCACAACTGGATGACGGAGGATCACCTTTCTCTTCTCCGCGAGGAAGTTGTGGCTCTTTTGGCCAAGGGAGCCATAGACAGGGTTCCGGTGCCAGAAGTAGGCTGTAGTTGTTAATCCCACTACTTTCTGGTTCCCAAGAAGGACAAGGGTCTTCGCCCTATTCTAGATCTGTGAGCCCTCAAAATCTTCCACAAGAAGGAGAAATTCAGGATGCTCACATTGGCTCGATTCTTGTCTGCCCTGGACCCAGGAGACTGGGTGGTAGCGTTGGACTTTCAGTAAGCTTATTACCACATCCCTGTCCTGCCTAACCACAGAGGTTACTTTTGGTTCACGGTAGGCCACAAGCGCTTGCCTTCCCAGTGCCCTTTGGGTGTTCACCGAGGTGATTGCAACTCATCTGCAGAGATCAGAAGTGTCAGTCTTCCCCTATGACTGGCTGTTGAAGGTAGACTCACCCTGAGGCTGTCGTCTCCCACCTTCAGACTATGGTAAACCTCCTGCATTCACTGGGGTTCACTGTGAACGTGCTGAAGTCACACCTGACTCCCTCTCAGACACTCCCTTTCATCTGAGCTGTTCTGGACACATGTAGTTTCAGACTTATCCTCCTGAGCAGTCCAGGATTTTCAGGCTGATACTGATGTTTCAGCCTCTATCCTGGATTTCAATGAGACTGACTCCGAGGCTGTTGGGACACGTGTCCTCCTGCATCCTGTTGGTGACACATACTAGATGGCATCCTGCATCCTGTTGGTGACACATACTAGATGGCATATGCGGGCTTTGCAGTGAGACCACAAATTCCAATGGGTGCAGCAACATGGGAACCTCTCTGACATGGTCCAGATCTCAGAGGGGTCTGTGCAAGAAGTGCAGTGGTGGCTAATGAACGCGATTGGGTAAGAGGCAGATACCTCTCTATTCCCCAACCAGATCTGACAGTGACAGATTTGTCACTCCTGGGATGGGACGGCCATCTGGGAGAGGTGGAGATTAGAGGAATCTGGTCTCCAGTGTAAGTGGCATTCCACATCAACATGCTAGATCTCCGAGCAATCTGAACTGCATTGAAGGCCTATATACCGTCCATCAAGGGAAGGCTAGTGCAGTTACTTACTGACAACACCACAACTATGTAGTACTGCAACAAACAGGGCAGGGTGGGGTTGTGCACCCTTTGTCAATAGGCTCTACACCTCTGGACATGGCTGGAACAGCACAGCATATCACTGGTGATTCAACATCTGGTGAGATCTCTGAACACCAGCGCAGGCAAACTGAGCCAAAAATGCCTAGCAGATCACAAATGGCCTCTTCACCTGGAATTGGCACAAGGTCTCTTTCAGCAGTGGGGAGTCCGTTGATTAGATCTACTCAACTGTGCAGAGAACTTGAAATGTCGGCAGCTGGAGCACGCTGGAGTGTCCAAGGTGGTCCTCACTCTGAAACGGTTTTCATTGGCAGTGGAATTCATGCCTCCTGAAAGTCTTTCCGCCCATACTACTCCTGCCCAGAGTTCTGAAGAAGATCAGGAATGACCGGCCCAGGTAATCCTTGTGGCTGTGGACTGGGGGGCAGAGAGTCTGGTATCTTTAGCTGCTGAGTATGTCCATCGATCCTCTGATCAAACTTCCCCTTCGGGAAGATCTTCTGTCACAGCAGCAGAGAAGGGTTCTTCACCTGAACATGTCCACTCTGTTGCGTAGAGATTGAGCATCAACAGTTGGCAGCTTTTGATGCACAGACAAATCTGTTGATACCCTTCCTGCCCCTCTTTCTGAGGTTCTGCTTTTCATTCTTTCCCTCACCCTGTTACCTCTGCTTAGGCACTCTTAATGGCTACTTATCTGCCATTTCTGCCGTCTTGCTGTTTCCTGATCAACTCTTAGTTTTAATCTCTTATTGTACATAGGTTCCTCAAAGGTCTTACTCTCCTTCCCTCTTCCCTATTCATTATGCCCAAGTAGAATCTTAATTTGGTTCTGACCTTTTTGAGGTGAACTCCTTTCGAGCCTCTTCACAACTGTCTTCTCAGGCTTCTCACATTGAAAACTGCCTTTCTTGTGGCAATTACATCCGCCTGCAGAGTAATTGAGCTGCAGACCTTATCATCTTAGCCGCCGTACCTCTCTAGCTATCCTGACGAAGTGGGACTGCGCACTAGGGCCTCTGGCCATTCCTTTTCATGCAGGACAATCAATCAACCTGCCTACTTTTTATGCACCCCCACTTCCTTGTAAGGAAGAGGAGAGGCTCCACCTCTTGGACCCAAAAAGAGCATTGATGTTCTACCTTGATCGTACCCGTGAGTTCGGGTTGTAGGACCAACTCTTCATGGGGTATTTGGGTGCGAAGAAAGGTCCGGTGATGCAGAAGCGAACCATCTCTCATTGGGTCGTACTCTGCATCAAGGTCTGCTACACTCAGGCCAAAAAGCAACCTCCTAAAGGCGTGCAACCTCATTCCAGTAGAGCTAAAGCTGCGACACACGGAGTACCGGTCCTGGACATCTGCCAGGCAACATTGTGGGCCTCTCTGCACACGTTTGCTAAACATTACTTCCTGGACAGTCAGGTCTGTAGGCATGGGCACTTTGCCCGTTCTATCCTGTAGGACTTTCTCATTTGAAATTGGTTTGCAGACCCACCTCCTGAGATGGTATTGCTTATGTATCTATTCACAGGTAAGGAATCTGCAGTTAGAAGTCTCTATCAGATGAACAACTTACTTACCTTTGGTAATGCCTTGTATGATAGAGACTGTAATTAACTGCAGATTTCTTACTGACACACCCATCCTCCCTGCTATGCAAACAGATTTCTAGGGACAGGGACTTCCCTTTGAAAGCTCTAGTTCTGACACACCAGAGGTCAGTGTTCTTCATGGCTCAATGCTTCTGGCGGGGAAAGCTGTGAAAAGAATCTGATGTTGGTGCACCTGGGTGGTGAATATATAGGTACCTGATGGCATTTTTGGAGCTGATGATGCAGACGACGGATGTAGAGCCATTGAATGCCACCTACTGGTGCTCAGGAATACTGCTCATGAAAAACCTTCCGGATTCAGTCTAACACCTGGGGAGAATTCACTGGTTAGGAATCTGCAACTTCATATAGACTCTATCACATAAGGCATTATTGAATGTAGGTAAATTGTCTGACAAGGAAGAAACTCCACTGTACAGCTCTTGAGCAAGTAATTTGGAAGAAATATTCACCGGACTGCTTCCAGACTGTCTCCAGAAGTAAGCCCTATGTTCACTTTGTTAATTAACGTTTGTATCCAATTTTGACCAGGTTAGCATAACCTGTGTGGACTAGGTTCTGATTGTGGGACACTCCTGCTCCAGTAGAGATAATCATTGGAGACTGTCCTAATGATTTGGAAGAATTAGTGAAGAAGTAGACGAGAATCTTCCTTTTTAAAATCTGAATTTGAAATGTCTATTTCTAATGGATACGTCTAACCATAGCTTCCTCCCCTGATGATTGTTGCTCAGGCACCAGACTGGATCTTGAAATGTCACAGTAGTGCTCCTGGGCACATGCAGGCAATGCCGTCTGGCTTCACATTGAATGTGCACTGCCTTAGAAGTGATACAACAAAGTCTCAAACAAGCGCCATCCCAATTTCATAAATGTAATCGTAATTGTCAACACAGCTGAGAGTGACCCTGCAGCTGCGGCTATAGAGCATCGTCGTTTTCCTGGGGGTGTGTTCGTCCTCTCTGTCGGCAGCCCGGTCAGGAAAGTCTGCTGCGCGGCGTGCAGCTGCCTCTCTCGTCGGGGGTTTGGAGCCCTGATGCCCTGGAGCCCTGAAAGCAGGGGAAAGACCCGGGTAGCCTGCAGCTGCACTTCCCAGCTGCACCGACCACCCGGTGGAGCGCTGGAGCCAATGCAGCGGAAACTGCAGCCCTCCCCAGGTGAGCGGCCCACCGGAGCACACCGGAGTCTGCCGGCCGGCGCTTCCCAAACCGCTAGCACTAGCGGCAGCAACAAGGCAAGCGGCCCCCTGCAACCCCCCTGTGGAACCCTGTGGAAGTGGCCCAACCGCAGGTGTGGCTTGCGGGGGGGCCAAGAGGCCTCATCTTAAGACTCCCCCCCCAGCTCCACCTACCTGGGGAGCAACTAGGAGCAACTTGGGGGGCAGACTGAAGCGCACGCCAAGCCCACGCTGAAAGTTCAAGGCCCTGAGCCAAGTCGCCATCCTTCTGCAGGCCCCCAGTACCCCCCGTACCCTCGGGAGGCAGACGAGCTGCAGAGGGGGGGGGGAGGGGCGACACTCCCAGGCACCTGGTCTCCAAACATCGCCTGTCCACCTGCAACCCCCTGCCTCCAGCTTCAACCCCGCTTGGCCCCACCTGATCTGGACCGGGCTTCACCAGGGCAACACTACGTCTAGGGCCACATGCATTTGTAGGACTGTGCAGGTGCAGCAACCCAGACTGCACTAGTCCTCGATCCTTGGTCCCCCGGCCCTCGGTATCCCGAAGAGTGCCGAAGAAGCGACCACAGGGCAGAGCGTGGAAGTGCGCCAGCTCAGCGCACAGCAACAGCACCGAGCAGGGGAGCCAGAGCTCGATTCTAGACAAACAAATCTACAAACGGTCCACGTACAAACCACGGTCATAATTCAATCTAACTCGATTCAAGCTCCCCAAGAACAGAAAGCAGTAAGAGGCATCCCGGTTAATCTCCTGAGTGCATCAGTACCAGAATCACCTCACGTCAGCATCAAAGGCTAGCGGTTTCAACACCACTGGAAATGCCCAAAGGCATGTGGTCCGTCCTGCATAGAGCACGCACAGCCATCCCTCACAGCAGAGTCTCTGAAGTAGCGATTAGCGAGAGAAGACCTCCCAAATCCCCGTTGAAAGTTCAAATATGGAAAGAAGGAGGCAGGAAAAGACTGGTTCTAGGTCAGAGATCCCACCATGGAAGGGAATGGGTAGCGTCAGCCTCTCCTCCAGGAGCGATGGGTAACAGCTGAACTGCTGAAGAATCATCCCCACAAGGCATATTGAACATCTGTTCGTGGAACATAGGTGGCCTGCGGGCAAAGATGGAGGATCCAGCGGTAATAAAGTTCTTTAGCGCCTTCGATATTATACTTCTACAGGAATCCTGGGCGATGGAATCAATACCATTAGTAGGATTTATAGAACGTCTCAGCCCAACCACAAAATCTAACAGGCCTGGCAGGGCAAAGGGAGGCCTAGCGATATATATTAGCACGAGCATCCTAGCAAAGATCTCAGAGCACAAGGAGGAAGATCTTCCCTTTCAACTACTCAGTCTTGATGGATGGGGAAAGAACATACAGGAACCACTGATCTTAGTCAATATATACAGCAATCCAAAAAACAAAACAGTTAAAAGCAAATAAATTATTAAACCAACTGGTAAGGATGAAAAGTACAGTGCAATCGGCTTATTGGCTAATTTCGGGTGATTTCAACCTCAACCTATTCCACATTCCTAGTGAAGTTCACATTCAAACAGTGGCAACAGTGCCCGCCCAAACCCTCCCAATAAAAAACAGGAAAGACAAGCTAGGTGGGAGTTTTATACGCACCTGTGAAGCTGTAGGCCTTTTTGCATTAAATGGTCGAAAGTCGGCCGACATCCCACCAGTGTGGACAAGATCCTCTGGGAAAACAGTCTCCCATCTTGACTACAGACTGGTAACTCCCGCCCTGTATACATTAGTGAGTAACTTCAGCATCTTGGACCTCGTAGAACTGACCATAAGCCACAGGTAATTGGGATCTGCGCATCCCCATATAAGCCAGAGAAAGTGGCAGCCCTGGAAGGGGTAATTGGCATCGAAAACCTGAAACGACTTAAATGGTCATCCGACAGCATTGAAAGCCAAGCATAAGGGGCTTTACTAAGGCTAGAATCAATGGCCACGAGCAGGGCGAATTTGTCAACGGTCTGGGAGAACTTTGCAGCCGACCTGATAAATAAAGACTCCGTAGGAAACACAATAAAGGGAGCACAATTGAACCATCAAAAACGTTTACATCTACATCAGCCAGTGCATAGAAGGAAAGCAGCAGTAGGTAAATTACTAAGGCAAATGCATAAATTCCCAGACAATGGATCACTATTGGCTACCCCGCGAGAGAAAAGGAAACTACAAAAAGGGGAACTATGGTCCTTCAAAAAACATCAGGAGGAGACGCTTTGGGCCAAACTACACTATGCGTCTAAGACATCTGACCCCAAAAGATTCTTGACAATCATAAATACAATGGATAAGGTTCCAGAGGCAGCAAATAATGCAAATATATCAGAGGATTCATGGGTGTGCCATTTAAAGTCGCATCTAAAGGAGTTGGACACCGAAATTGTGCCGCAAACCCAGGGGTTTTATGTTACCAACATGGTTCTGCCCTTAAACTAGTCTAATACACGGTCTTAGGCATTCATCAGGGTTAATAAAGGTGGCGATCCCTCCTAACGGACGTAACACTTCTACTTGCAGGTAATACACGGGATTCCTAGCTTGTCCGCTAGAAGATGACCACCTAGGGAATAATATCATAATATCTGTTGCTTTATACTATAGAAACAATGATATAAAGTCAGCACATGTGATCCATTAAGTGACGCTGCAAATCAAAACACGCTACAAGTGTGAAAATGTGGTTCTGTGGAGACAAAAAAATACATGCACTCATTCATACCTCCTAACTTGCCTAACTTGGGCAAGTGTCTTACAACATGGTCCGATGCCAGGAGAAATGGCTCCTGCAGTCAGATACTAATATCATAGTATGTTATTAATTGGTGACATAGTCTAGGGCTACATTTCTGTTGGGAAACCTATCTTATAACGATGACATGATTAGGATGCTGCCCAAGGTTAGATAGTAGGGCCATCAGGTATGTGAAATAATACATAGCAGTATAGGTCAATCTTCTTTGTTTAGGTAGTTTAGATATAGCTTAAACCTAAGAACCTGGTCATAGCACGTAGAACTTGTGTCTGTTCAGATGGGGTTTGATAAGTGCACTTCATCAAGGAGCGGCGTCTGTCTGTTTACCAACACTGCTATTCGAGTCTGCTGAACACAAGTCAGCGGCAGGAGACACTGCTAAAAGCCATGGCAGACGCCATATTGGGGCATGGCTGAGAGCATGCATACAGCTAATGGTGGCCAACGAAGAAGCCATAGTAGCACACTATTGGATAACATATTATGACACGCCCTGGGGGACTATTGTGACACATTATGATAATTCTGGGATATGTAGTTCATTTGAAGGCATGGCATAATGGAGAAGCTGCTGAATGGCATATCAATTCAGGCAAAGAAAGGATCATGGGAGGAGTAGTTCAAATCAATAAAAAGTCTTCCCAAACACACTGGTTCTGCAGGCTCAGGCATCCTTCCTGCCTGAAGTTGTGATGCCGTTTTACATCAGCCAAACCGTCATCTTGTGGGTTTCTGTGCTCCACGTCATCCACCTTATGGAGGAGAGACCCGATTGCTTGGACCGCAAGAGAACTCCTAGCTTTTATTTAGAGCGTACCAAAGACCACTGGGTGCCGGTCAGCTATTTTTTATGTTCTATGAAGTGAAAACAGGCAAAGCAGTACAGAAGAGAACGATCTCCCCCTTTACGTTAAGATCTCTACACACTGGCCAAAAAGCATCCTCTAGAATGACTGCATGCTTATTTTACCAGAGCCAGAACTGCTATCACTGTGTTGGCGTGCGGTGTCCCTGTCCTAGATGTTTGCCAGGCAAATACGTGGGCATCCCTCCATAAGTTCACAAAGCATTATTGCCTAGATAGTCAGGTGTAATAGAAGGGGTATTTTGCCTGTTTCGTCCTGCAGGGCTTTGATTTGAGTCAATTCACAGACCCACCTCAGAATAGGTATTGCTTTGATATCTATTCAAAATGTGAGGAAGCTCCGGCTATAAGTCTATATCAGAAGAACAAATTGCTTACCGTCAGTAATGCTCTTTGTGGTAGAGATTCTATCTAGCCGCAGATTTCTCACGGATCCTCGTATCCTCCGCGTTCTGTGGTTGGACTCTATCCATTAATAAGATCCCAAGTATAAGAATCTGCATACTGTCTACCAGTTTGCTTTTGGGGCTTTGCGTCTGAGGAAATGAACAGTTTCGAAAGCAACTCATGCTGGTTTGGTCTTCTGTTATGCATCGCTTTGTCCAATCGATGAGTAGGTTGAAGAGTAACGTTGACATCATGCATCTGTGTCTCACACCAGTCTTTACTTAGAAGCTATACTCACTATCTTACAACTTGTAGGTAAAATCCACATAGATGCTCCTTATGAGGAGAACCATCTCCTGTGGCTCCTGGGTATTCACTGTGACAGCCTCAAAATCAATGAAGTTGTGTATAACTGTCTCAGCGCCGTGCACGGAGTGGCAATGCTGTTATGTAGAGCAAGGATCTGATCAACAATCCCTCTGCTTTTGTTGCAGAAACCAGTTCTTTTCATAACTGCTTGTCCACAACATCAGGAATGCACTGTATAATGATTTTCACCATGATTTTACTTAGAATTGACAGAAGGGTGATATTCCACATCAGTTGTTACTGTTGGTTAAAGCTTCTTTTTGAATCTTGAAAATGATGCCTTGATTACAGGCATCTGGTACTTTCTTTCCAGAACGATGCAAACATTGTTTGGAGGACCTTGGCTTATTTTTTAGGATCTGCCTTGAACACTTCTGCATTCAAGCTGTCTTGGCCCAAGAGCTTTTCCATTCTTGAGAGATTGTATGGCAGTGATGATTTCTTCTTTCTGTCGTTGTGCAGTGTTGACATCTAAGTCTGTTTCTTGTTGGTACAAGTCTGTTCAAGACCTGGAAATGCTTGACCTAGCATGCTTCCTGCTTTTCCCCTTTTGTGAATAGCCTGCCTTGCTTGACCATCATTGTGTATGTTACACAAGATTTATCACTGACTTTCCTCATTCTCTTAAAGACCTGTCCCTGTTCTCCTCTACTGGCTGTCTCCTCTGCTTGTCTGGCAAGTTTACCCATGTACGTCCGTTTGTCTGCTCTTGTCGTTAGTTTGACTGCTCCGTTTGCTTCTATGTTCATTTGCTTGTACTTCTCTTGCAGCCTCTCAGATTTGCCCTTAATGTGTTTCTTTTTTGCTGGCCTCCTGTCTTCAATAGCTTACATTGTGACTTGTCTTATCCATTCTTTCCTTTTTATTGTATTCACAAATATTGAAGAGACCTGTTCACATTTCTTTTTTGACTCGTCTGCAGCTGGCTCAGACTGACTTTCTGTGTCACCAGGAGTTGGAACCAGTTTTTTATTTGTCGCAAATGCCACTTGGTTTTGGGATCCTTTTGCCACATCAAAGTTCTCTCATCCTAATGTTTTTACGTTCGTTTTTTCTGCATTTCAGGTTTGCAAAAGTGGCAGCAAGATGGTGATCACTGCCCACGTCTGATTGCCTCTTCACTCTGATATCTTGCAGTGAGTGTCTTCAGGTCCCACTTATCATGTGGTCAGTCTGGTTTCTTTCTCTGTCATTAGGTGAGTACAAATTTAGTTTGTAAATATCACGGTGAGGAAGAGAAGTCCCTCTTATGACTAGATAATTTGGTATGCAAAATTGCAACAATCGTTTCCCACTGTCATTCATTGTCCCACAACCTTCCTTTCCCATGGCTCTTTCATGGTTCATGTTGTCATTTCCCACTTTAGCATTCAAGTCCACCATCATAATCCTCAGGTCGTGGTTTCACAGGGCTTCAAACTCAGCTTGCATCTGCTGGTAGAATATGTCCCAGGTTACTTCCCCTGCATCATTTGTTGGAGCATAGCCCTCGATAATGTTCGTGATGTCTGCCCTTTAACCTGGCTGTAAACTGCCTGTGGTGTATCAACTATTGACTAGCTTCCACTCAGACATTTCTCTATCCACTTGTTTGTGGTGATGGCTACTCTTTCATGATGTTTATCATCATTCCTTCTCTAGCACAGTACTGTCACTCCTGTGGTGGTTTTCATTCCGGTAGAACAGAGCCATCTACTTGGTTGCGTAGATCGTAGCAACTCATCTAGCATGTTATTTGAGCCAGTTTTCCTGTGTCTTGCATAGTCCAAAACGTTCCTGAATCTGATTCTGATATTTCCTTAGACACTCAGAGCCTCAGTCAGCCTGTCAGTAGTCCTTCGGCTTTGACTACTGTCAACATGCACGTTTCATGCATAAGTCTCTGGAAGTCCATCATTCCCAGAGGTTTGTGGTTCTTGCTGCTGTTTCTGTAATAAATGCCTTTTATGGAACAAGGTTGTTAGCCTTGTGCCCAACCTAAAGTACCAGTGGATCGCACTTCATCTGGTCTCTACCTTGTGACCTGTCCAGCTTGGGCAACCTTGCCAGACATACAGGCCCCTCGACCATTTCTGTGTTTTGATCAAAGGGGCTTCAGAAATCAACGGGTTACACTGCTGTCAATAATAAGCCACCTAATGGAAGATAGTCAGGCACCTGGTTTTCTTGATGTTCTCTATCAGTGAGGAGATCCCTAGATGCAGGATTCTCTTCATAGGTGCTATGCTGGACACAGGGCATAGTTCAGGGCGTTCCACTCCTGCAGCAAGTATGAGAGGCATTCAGGATATGATTTGGCTAGGACCTGGCTCTTGGTAACTGTTTCTGTGCTCCTAGCATTATCCATCCTCCTAGTCTTATTCGCCAGATGGCATATGCAGATGCTGTGATGGGACCTAAGTTTTTGAGGCGCCCAGCACCGGGTTTGCCTCTACAGTGCTGTCTAGATCTCACAGAACATGGACCAGGACCTCAATTGGTGATGGTGAGCTCATACCCACCCTGCGGTAGGTCACTGTCCCTACCCCACCCATATTTCACAGTTGTGACAAATGTCACTGGGAGCTTCAGCTCATTCTTTTTCTACTTCCGGTAAACTGTCTTGTTCTCAAAGCCTCCCTGCCCCCCGTGAAGGGAAGGCTGGTCCAAGTTCTAAGTGATAACACAACCATCTTGTGTTACTGCAGGGCAGGATGACATCCTGGATCCTGTGCCAGGGGATGCTGCGTCTTGCATGTCTAAACCAGGCAAAGGTCTTTTGATAGCTAAACACCCCGTGTGGTCCTTAAATGCCACCATGGGGGAGTTGAGCAGAAGTTGGCTTGGGGACAATGAGTGGTGTCTTCACCCCAAAGTGGCAAATGGCATCTTCAATCAGTAGAGCATACCCAGGCTAGATGTGTTCTCCTCAGTTGACAATGTGCAGTGTCGGAGCTTCTGTGCAAAAGATTGTTCTCCAAAGAAGTAATTGGGAGCTTCATTTTGCTTATGATGGGACATTTTCTCCTGTTTTACTGTACGTATAACTACTACTACCTCTCCCTGGAGTTCTTAGGAGAGTCGAGACAGAACAGACCCAAGTCATTTTAGTAGCCCTGAAATGTGCCAGGAGAGTATGGTACTCAGAGCGCCTGAGCATTTAGACTTTGGTAGCACTGCCTGACTGAGCAACAGAGGATGAGTCCTATACCTGAATCTCTGCAACCTACAGCTCATTGCATGGGACTGATCTACAACAGTTAAATTCTTTTGTCTTGCCACCTGAAGTGATAGATGTCATTCTTGCAGTCAGATGCCAGTCCACAAAGTCCATCTACGATAGGCCAGAGAAAGGATTCTGGCCTGGTGTGGGGTATGTAATCTCAACCCTCTGTAGTACAAACTCTCTATGTATTATTCTTCGTATTGTGGGCATAGAAAAGAATTACTTGTCAGCCCTTTTGGCCTTTTTATGTTTGCCAGAGCAACCCTCTTTCTTTAAATTACCTATTGTAATGCGCTGTCTGAAGAGCCTGTTGCATTTTTTCCCTCCAAAACCATTTGCCATGCCTCAATCAGACCGGACTAGTCTGGACTTTCCATTTGTGGATTCAAGCCTGTACGCAGTTGGTTGCTATGGCTTTTCACAATCAAGACAGTCTTATTGCCATCACATCATGTGTACTTCCTTATTGAATGATAGGCCACTTTCATTCTTCCCAGACAAGTTGATGCTGATGACGCAGACCGTCTTCCAGCCAACCGTGGTATTACCCTTCCACAGTCACTTGATTAACCTTCCTACATTTTTCGCTCTGCCTCCGCCCCTAAAAAGAAGAGCAAGTGGTCCATCAGTTTGACCCTAAGAGATCTTAGAGTTTCTAAGTTGATCATACGAAAGACCATAGAGAAGATATGTGGTCCACTGGGAAGGCAATGCATTGCAAAAGAGGACTCTATTAACAGATATATTCCACTGTATTACAATCTATGTGCAGGCTAAGAATGACAATCCCCATACACTGTTGTGAGGAATCTGCAGTTAGAAGTATCCATCAGAAAAACAAGTTACTTACCTTTGGTAATGTCCTGTCTGGAAGACACTCTATCTAAATGCCAATTCCTCAGGCCCCTCCCACCTCCGTATTTGTGGTGTAGACTCCTGAACATCATGATAATCTTCCAAGTTTATCATGGTAATCTTCCAAGTTAAATTTCAGCACAGTGTTACCTTCAGTTTTTTGTAGTTTACCTTACCTGAGGGCATTAAATGAAAAAGTTTAAGAAACTGACATCAGCGGGCAGGGGTGGGGCTTAGGTGCGGCTCTTCTTCATCATTTACAAAGAGAGCTGGTCAGGATCCTGGGTCCAGGATCCTGGATCCTGGTCAGGATCTAAAATCACACTGCATTATGACCCATGAAACTAAGGGGCTGGGTTACAAGAGTCCCGGAGGAGCTCAAGATAATTAGCTCTAACGTATATTATCTGATACTTCAGGGATCCGAATCTATTGGCTGTGATAACTATCACCAATTACAAGTTTATCTCTTCAAAATTAAGAAGCAAATTTTGGTGCTGTCCACCGGCATATCATCCAGATATACCTGCTAGTAGTTATCTAGATAAGTGTGAGTGTGTATGTACTTATTGAACCCCATAATTATTGTATGTAGTAAACTTTACCCAACTTATAGTTTCAACCTCATGCTAGTAGGGCTTTTCCATGGTGTCCAAGGTATCCAGACCTCTTGTAATCAGGGTGCAAGAGTTCCATATTTGACCTTGTGATAGCAAAAAAAAAATGCATTCAGCTCTTCAGTCTTATTAAACAGGTTAGTAAGATCACCTTTACAGCCTATTTATTATTTTAGCAGACCACAACAGGCAACAAGCCCAAATGGATATCTACCAAATGAGACATAAAAAATATTGATTTTAGGGTGTGGCCATCCGTCATGGCCTTATGGCTGTGATCCACAGAGGCTCCGCTGAGCAATCTGCATGCCAGGAAGATGCTGGCTTCATATGGTCCAGGATTCCCACCTAAGTGGCAGAAAAGATAAGGGGAACATATAGAGATGCGGGCGACGTGATGATCTTTGGCCAGGATCGACTTATTCCTCAGGAATGCCTGCGTGTCTCCTTGATATGGAGAGGAAACATGGCGGTGCGCAGGGCTGGGCCACGACTTCATGTGCACAAACGACGGTCCTGGTGGCATTTACACCCTGAGAGTGGACATTAGAGCTGGTAAAGACTCTGTGTCGGGAACGGGAATTAGGGCAACGGCTCCCACTCCCAAGAGAAAGCTGACCACATCGTTGCCTGACTGCGTCATGGTAACCGGTACGGACTAAATCCCCACGCATGATATCGCCTGCGGACTGCCTGGGCACTACCTGAGTGGTAAGGTGGGTGACCACAGTTCCTGCCTCGCTTCTGCATCTCACCCACCACATGACCTACCATGGGGCTCGCGCTTCAGTTTCCCTGCCGCCTGCACCAAATCTGAGAGCTTCTGTGCAATCAACACTGCCACTGCGATGGCTTAGGCCCCCTGTTAGCTCATTCACTGCAGATTTAAACAGAGCAATCTGTCATGGATTCTGTTGTGCAGCTAATCTCAGAAAAGAGAGAAATATATGGTTATGTAGCACTTTAATGCAGCAATGTATGGCAGGACCCGGGGGGAACAAGAGCCAGTGTGCTGGGGGGTGAGGGCTACAAACTATCAGGCAATAGCCCTCCATAGAGATAAGACACACAGCCATTTGTGTGGGAGACTGTGCCCCCCTTCCTGGAAATGACAGTGAAACTCCCCATAGCTTACCGTCCATGCTCTACTTGAGTACCTCCTGGCAGCAGCATCATGAGGACTTTACTGACCTGTACCCTGGTAGCCTCTATGCTTCCAAAGAAGAGACAGTCTAATAGGGTATCCAGCTGTTTTCCAGGGGCCCGGATGAGGGCCCCAGCGCAGCAATGGCCTTCTCTCCTCCCTCCGAGACTTCAAGAGGGAACTCTGGGATTAACTGAAAGCATATCTAATCTTCTTCCTTGAAACCCTCACAGCTGACATTAACTCCAGACTCTCTTCCCTGCAGACCGATGTGGATTCGGTGGGAGCATGCACACTTGATCGCAAGACAAAATGCCAAGAACTAAACCAGAGAATTAATCTACTGGAGACCTCAGTGAAGCAGCTAAAGACACAGCTGCAAGCAGCCCTACTAAATTGCGAAGATCTAGAAAATTGCTCCAATGAGACAATATATGGATCCGCAGCCTGCAGGAGGGGATTGGGAGACTGGACCTGGGGACCTCTATGTTGGGCATGTTCTCAGAGCTCCTGGGAGAAGACCATGCTGAGGTGTGGCTAAAGAAGGTACACAGAGTGGGTTTGCCGAAACCTGTAGAAGGGAAGCGTCCTAGGGACAACCTCTCTAAGGTGCATTCTTTTAAGACCAAAGAATTTATATTACAGGCAGGAAGGAAACTGGACTCCTTCATGTTCCAAGGGGCAATATTCTCTCTCCTCCAAAACATTGCCCCAACAACTCCGGCACAAAGTTTGCAATTTAAACTGGTGACTGACAGGTTGCACACAGACCATATCAGATATTGCTGGACCTATCTCTTTGGCATAGCCTTTGAATTCCAGAATAAAATGCACCATTTTACATAACTGGAAGATGTTGCTTCCCTGCTGGGACTGACACTAGCAGATCATCGAAGTCCCAATAGCGAGAGACAGGAGACCTTGGCAGCACTCGCAAGAACACAGGTCGAAGGCGCATGACAGACTCTGCGAAAGGGGAGACTATCTGGCAGATGACTTAAGTGGGATCAACCAGCTCACTTCAGTTGACCAGTTTCGATGAACATGCATCCAAGGAACTTAGCACCGAGAGTCCGGTCCCGCGAGGGATCATCGGGGGCCTACCTGGGGCTGTCCCAACTATGACACAAACTTATGGTTTGACCCTAATTGAATACTGCTGTGACCTCTTTGGCACATCCATGTGTGACTAACTCTTGACCAGATACTAAACAAATATGCTTTCCAAAAAGAACCTGCGGAGCGCAGCAGTAGACTTGGACCCAATACGCCTAAAAGTATTGGGTTTGATATATGTTTTTACTGTTGTAGGGAGATTAACCTCCCAAGTTTGAATAGTTTATTAATCTTTTAGTAACTGCATACCCGGAGACAATGGAGTGGAGGGTCAGGGCGGATGGGGGTGGACGGGACTGGTGAAGGGGGAAGAATTGCGAAAGGGGGTGGAGGAGGCTTTGTTCTTTTTTAGGCTTCCAGAGCAAGATGCTGAGGGCTCATAAACTATAGTTGCAATCCCCATGGTTTTAAACACTGTCTCGTGGAACGTTAAGGGACTTAACTCACCGGGTAAACGCCGCAAATGCTTCAAAATCTAACACTACAGGGCGTGCAGAATTATTAGGCAAATGAGTATTTTGACCACATCATCCTCTTTATGCATGTTGTCTTACTCCAAGCTGTATAGGCTCAAAAGCCTACTACCAATTAAGCATATTAGGTGATGTGCATCTCTGTAATGAGAAGGGGTGTGGTCTAATGACATCAACACCCTATATCAGGTGTGCATAATTATTAGGCAACTTCCTTTCCTTTGGCAAAATGGGTCAAAAGAAGGACTTGACAGGCTCAGAAAAGTCAAAAATAGTGAGATATCTTGCAGAGGGATGCAGGACTCTTAAAATTGCCAAGCTTCTGAAGCGTGATCATCGAACAATCAAGCGTTTCATTCAAAATAGTCAACAGGGTCGCAAGAAGCGTGTGGAAAAACCAAGGCGCAAAATAACTGCCCATGAACTGAGAAAAGTCAAACGTGCAGCTGCCACGATGCCACTTGCCACCAGTTTGGCCATATTTCAGAGCTGCAACATCACTGGAGTGCCCAAAAGCACAAGGTGTGCAATACTCAGAGACATGGCCAAGGTAAGAAAGGCTGAAAGACGACCACCACTGAACAAGACACACAAGCTGAAACGTCAAGACTGGGCCAAGAAATAACTCAAGACTGATTTTTCTAAGGTTTTATGGACTGATGAAATGAGAGTGAGTCTTGATGGGCCAGATGGATGGGCCCGTGGCTGGGTTGGTAAAGGGCAGAGAGCTCCAGTCTGACTCAGACGCCAGCAAGGTGGAGGTGGAGTACTGGTTTGGGCTGGTATCATCAAAGATGAGCTTGTGGGGCCTTTTTGGGTTGAGGATGGAGTCAAGCTCAACTCCCAGTCCTACTGCCAGTTCCTGGAAGACACCTTCTTCAAGCAGTGGTACGGGAAGAAGTCTGCATCCTTCAAGAAGAACATGATTTTCATGCAGGACAATGCTCCATCACACGCGTCCAAGTACTCCACAGAGTGGCTGGCAAGAAAGGGTATAAAAGAAGGAGATCTAATGACATGGCCTCCTTGTTCACCTGATCTGAACCCCATTGAGAACCTGTGGTCCATCATCAAATGTGAGATTTACAAGGAGGGAAAACAGTACACCTCTCTGAACAGTGTCTGGGAGGCTGTGGTTGCTGCTGCACGCAATGTTGATGGTGAACAGATCAAAACACTGACAGAATCCATGGATGGCAGGCTTTTGAGTGTCCTTGCAAAGAAAGGTGGCTATATTGGTCACTGATTTGTTTTTGTTTTGTTTTTGAATGTCAGAAATGTATATTTGTGAATGTTGAGATGTTATATTGGTTTCACTGGTAATAATAAATAATTGAAATGGGTATATATTTGTTTTTTGTTAAGTTGCCTAATAATTATGCACAGTAATAGTCACCTGCACACACAGATATCCCCCTAACATAGCTAAAACTAAAAACAAACTAAAAACTACTTCCAAAAATATTCAGCTTTGATATTAATGAGTTTTTTGGGTTCATTGAGAACATGGTTGTTGTTCAATAATAAAATTAATCCTCAAAAATACAACTTGCTTAATAATTCTGCACTCCCTGTATATTCGGGACCGAAGATTCAACATAATAGCGTTACAAGAAACTCACCTTAAAAGCAGTGAGGACTACAGGCTGTGACACAAGTCCTATCCACTAATTTACAAATCCTCGGCCACCACCAAAACACAGAGGGGTAGCTCTTCTTTTTCATTTATCCCTAAAATTCAAATCATGGACTGAATCAGTTAAAGAGGGGAGGGTGCCGATGATGAAGGGCACTTTTAAAGGACGTACGTACGTGTCCGATAGCCAAGATATATGCTCAGGCCAAGCGGAGTTCTTACTCTCTGTCCTACCATTGCTGGGCGGGTTTAAGAGGGGGGATGTAATGTTGATGGGCGATGTCAACCTCATCCAGGCCCCAAACATGGATAGTAGTCATCCTCACAGGTCACATACAGGCATCTCCACTAAGAATACGAAAGAAACACTCCGACCACAGGATTTGACACATGGAGAATATTTCATCCCACCACCCATGATAATACATTCTTCTCCCACCGCACATACTCCAGGCTCAACCATGCGTTCATCAACCAATCTATGCAGCATACCATAATAGGCAAAAACATCCATCCCATTACAATCATGTCCCAGTTGAGGTCACTCTAGATTTTGAAGCTCCGAAATCTGCATTTTGTAGATGGTTCTTTCCAAACGAGACCGTCTCTTCTGAGGCGGAATCAGTAAAATGATTAAAGACTATTTCCAGATGAATGACCCACAGAGCACTAACTACTCCATGACATGGAATGCCTTTAAGGCGGTAGTGAGTGGGAGATGTATCTCACTAATGACTACTCCTAAACAGAAGGCTTGAGAACGACTGGCGGAGCAGGCCCATAAAGAAACACCTACGCTTACTCTTCAGAGGAGGGTTACGGCTATACGTGGGAACATCAATGCTCTCTACAGTAACAGGGCAGAATTTAACCTTTTGCATCTTAAAAAAAAAAACACATACGAAGAGTGGCATTAGGTTGGAACACATTTAGCAAGACAGTTACAAATCAAACAAGAGAGTGAACCCAGGTCACGTTCAGGGGGAAACTGGAGATAGCCCAGACAGAACAAAAGAAAGCCAGGTCTTTCTGGGATTTTCATAAAAGTGCATACACTTCAAATTCCATGAATACAGAGGAACAGCTGCCATATATAGAGGGAGGATATTTATCCCGGTTCACACTGGTTCAAAACAAGATCCTGGAAGAGCCCATCAATACCAAGGAAGTCCATAGGGCCATTGATTCTTTCAAACTACACAAATCTCCAGAGCCTGACGGGGTTCACCTTTTCAATTATCCAGCCGAGACACATGCAGTGACTCCCTTAGTGTTTGAGGCGCTAATTACTGCCCTCCCAAAGTCCAGAAAATACCCCCTCAAATGCACATCATATCGACCAATAGCTCTGCTGAATTTAGACGCTAAACTATACACCAAAATATTAGCTAACAGGTTGGAGGAAATTATGCCAAAACTGATTCATCCAGCTCAATCGGGCTTCCACAACAGGTGGCAGACTCATGATAATTTAAGGAAGGTGATCCACCTGGTCAAGGAAGCAACTGAAAAACAGATCCCAGCCGTGTTTCTAGCATTAGACGCCAAGAAGGCTTTTTACTGGGTGGATTGTCCCTTCCTCATCCTCACATTACGCTGCTATGATTTTGGGCAACACTTTTAGCCATGGTCAAAGCTAACAATGCTCACCCTCTGTCTTGGGTGCTGGTAAACGGAACTGCCTTCAAATACTTCAATTTGAAGTTCGGCATGAGGCAGAGGTGCCCCCTCTCCCCACTTCTGTTTACCTCAGTATTGAGCTCCTAGCTGCTAGAATGCAAGCAGTGCCTTCAATCCAAGGCTCAGCTTTCGGCTCAGTGGAACACAAACTATCTATGTTTGCAGACGATGTCCAACTAACCCTCACATCCTCCTGGACATCATTGGCAGCCCTGCAAATGGAACTCTGAAATTTTGAATGCGTCGCTGGATTCTGTGTTAACCTTCATCTATCCTTTCTACTTAACATAATCGTTCTCGTTCTCAAGAATTGGAAGAGATAGCATCCTCCTCCTCCTTTCAGATCACCTATTTGGGAATAAAAATTACCCCAGACTGCCTGGCCTGTATAAAGCAAACTACCTCTCCCATTACGCCAGCCTGAAAACAGTCTTAGACTATGAGCGCCACTTTAATTGTCCTGGCTTGGTTGCATTAATGCAGTAGAGATGACAGTGCTGCTGAGAATGTCTCAATGTCTACTTGTCTACTTGTAGAAGTAGACCAGGAATTTTTTTCTATGTTGCGTTCCATGATTGCTAACGCTCCCAAGAGATGCAGAGCAACTGACCTTACCGAACTTTACACTCTACTATAGAGTGGCACATTTATGGCTCATATCGGATTGGTCTGTGAGGGAATATGACAAACACTGGCTCCACAAGGATAGAGTGGTAACTGGGAGAACAATTTGGGATGTCCCGTGGAAAGGCAAACCAGACCGACCGCTTAATGCCTATCTAAGCACCCAGACTAGAACCACTCTGAAAGCCTGGGATGAAGCAATTTGTTTGCATGGCTTAGCAACCTTCCTCTCACCATACACCCCTATACATTATAATACAGCCTTGAAATCAGCCTTATCACCAAACCCTTTGATCTATGGAAAGACGGGGGCTGCCTTACTATATCTGACCTCTTCTACAGGTGAGAAATTCTTACTTTTGATAATTGCCTATGTAACTTTAACTTACCTGCCACAGAGCTATACCATCACACCCAATTGAAGCACTGGGTAATGCAACCCAAAATGCGACCAACAGGGATTTTCTCCCTCTAAAGAATATATTAGACAACCAGGAGGCCCTTGGGGATTTAATTCCTTTCTGTACTCGCTTCTAGCTTCTGCTACACTCTGTGTCACTCTTCAACATATGACTTCTTGGGAACAGACTTTGGGGCAATCAATTACTTTAGATAAATGGTGCAGACTCTGGAATGACATCCCCAGATTAAAACGTTCACTTGGAGTAATGGTGGAAGCACACCACAAAGTGCTTTATGATTGGTATCTATGCCCGGCCAGAGTACAAAAACTATACCCGAAAACTTTGAATCGCTGTTGGAGAGATTGTGGCCTTCTGGGAGACTTCTGACACACCTAGTGGGACTATCCCGTGATACAGCTTTTCTGGGCAGAAATACTAGCACAGATGAAAGAGATTCTGGGATACCCTCGACCACAAACCACAGAATTTGTTCTTTTGGGGTTACGGGACAAAGCCCTTAAATATCAAACATAGGGAGACTGCTCCATTCTTTGGTTGTGCTCGGGGTGGCCAAAATGGCCCTAGCGGCAGCCTGGAAAAAACGTGACACCCCATCTGTGTCGCAATGGCATGCCATAATTTAGCAGATTCTCGCTATGGAACGAATGACTGATATTCCTACAAACAAACCGAAAGGCTTAGACTATGCTTAGGGACCGTTAGTGTATTTTGTTTCCATATGGCTCCCTCTGTTTTCCTGCCCCATACGTATAAGAGCACTTCACCTTTTCAGAGGTGACCCCCGGATTTCGGGCCCGTCATATACCTCTTTTGGGCGTGCACCGTTGCAGGCCTCCTGGATTTTCAGTTCCTAATCACCACACGTCAGTAATCACCATAGGAGCTCTGCACATACATGCAGTTTAGTTGGTTAGGGATGCTTGGAGGCGGGAGGTTTACACTGGGCGCGTATGTTTTTCAAATTGTGATATAACTTCATGACAATTAGTATGATGACTTCTTCTGTATTACTTATGGACACAAATGAAAGACCTGTTTGATGCCGGTACCCAAGGGCCAAATCACTCGGTGGAATGATGATGGACAGGATATGAAGATACTATATACTTTGGACCTTTGACCAACTTTTGGAAATATAGGTTGTTTTTGTGACTATAAACACCTATCAAAAATCAAACTATTCACTCCTCGGGAGACTAATAAGTACAGACTTGTCGTGGTTTCGCAAGAAATTTGGGAATTTCAGTTTGAATGGAATTTAACAAACTTAAAAAGAATAAGCCTTGATAAAGTCCTTCATAGGACGAAACATGTGTCGGCTGAACTTGGTTGAACATCAAGACCAATTCTTTTATTGGATGGAAAAGAAAAAGATGAATCGTTTTACCACTGACTCAATTATGCAATGTGTGAAAAAACACTGCTTAGTCTATGTGTAATATTAGTTTTGTATTGTACTATTATAGCTTTGTTATAATTTTTGTACATCATTTCATGAAATTGTGCTATATTTGTATTATGTGTATTAAATCCGTTAATGGAACAATGCATCTTTTGCAATTATCACTTATCATACTGATGCCACAGTTGTTTCACATCATACTTGTTGCTTAAAAGCTTTCTAATATAATTTAAGGATCCATGAACAAAACTGAGAATTTATGAACACTCTTCGCGTGTTCTCCATTCTCACCTTAGATATAACAAATGAAAGACCTACCTGTACGAAACTATGATTAATGCTGTTATTACTACATGTGATTGTGGTCTTGGGTCATTCTATTATGGTCAATGTAAATCTTATGCCCGAAAAAAGTTAATAAAGAAAGCCTGACAAAAACAAATATTGATCTTAAACTGTATGCCATGGTTCACTCACTCCAACTTTTTTGAACCCTGATCCAACCCCTGTTCTTGAAAAAAAAAATATGAAAAACATCTAAGGTTAATGCGTAAGCTAGTTCTGGCCACAAGTATGTCAGAACAATATAAAAAGCAGCTTATTGGGGCATTAATGCCAAGTGGAAAGCTCAATAAACCTCAGAACAGGTGGGAGGGAGATATACCTTGCCACCTCGAAGAGAGCACATCCTACATAAAGCTAAACGTTCCAGCTCCACAGAAAAACATCTGAAAGATTTAAAAAAAAAAAAAAAATCCAACAGTTGATCTCACGAGACTACTCCATCTGTAAGCCAAACTGTGAGGCATTGGCCATATATTTCACAGAAATATTTAAGGCATCACAAATTGATGCTAAATGCTCGCCTCCTCCCCTTGACTCAAAACCTCATTCACCCCCTTTTTTACGTTCTACTCAATTACAGAAGCGGATATCAGTTTTTTGTTGCAAATGTCAGAATTTAGTGACATGCATCTATTCCATTGCTGCATTCTCTTTCTAAAGAGCATGGCATAACACTTGTTAGTCTCTGGCTTCAGTTCATTAGTGCCTCAAACGAACAAGGCTCCTTCCTTGATTCTCTCACAATTCACAGTGGTCACCTACTTTTGAAAACAAATATTCTCTCTTTGACTGTTTAGATAATTATTAGTCCATTTGAACCGTTTCTAGCTAAGATCTCAGTGAAACGTCTTGCCACTAAAAGAAATTTACTCTTGGTTACCAACTTCAGGGATGAGTTCCAGTTTGGATTTAGATCTTCGCGAATCAGATGACTCTCCATTCTCACTACAGCTATTTCAGGTTGATAAATCGTGCATTCTATTACGCATATGCCTTGAAATTTCATGGCATTTAGTTCTATAAAGCAAAGCATCCTCGTTAGAACCCAAGTGACAGAATGTGCATCAAAGCTACTGTCTTCAAATGGCTAAATGGGTAGAACTGAAAGCATTAATGTAGGAAATACTCTGTTGACTGCTCAGGCTCCTTCTTTTTCCACCTACTGTATGTAATCTGTGTAGCGCCCTTGCATGACATACTTAAAATGGCTGCTGTTGCGCTCCACCACGATTGTATGATGGAACAATGCATGCAAGAATCACGCATACCTGAACAACGCGTGTCGGAACAACGACCACATTGTCACGAATGCCTTTACCACGCATGTCTTTACAATGATTTTTCGTTGTAAAAGCATGCCTAGTGAAGGCATGTGTGGGAATGGCATGCGTGGTTCTAGCATGCCACCCCCCACCCACACTAAGGCCCAGTAGTACCCCACCCCTAATACTAAAACTACCCTGACCGTCCCACCCCCAAAAACAAAAGTACCCCGAGCCCTAAAACCTTCCCTGACCCGAACCCACCCTAAAAACAACCAACCCCCCCCTCTACCCCTGCCCCTAAAAACAAAATGACCCGACCCATCCACTCCCACCCCTCAAAACAAAACTACCCCGATCTCCCGCCCTTAAAAACAAAACTACCCCAACCCCTCCACCCCGAAAAACAAAACTACCTCAACCCCCTCACCCCCAAAAACAAAAGTATCCCGATACCTCCCACCCACCCTGAGCCCTAAAACCTTCCCCGGCCTCCCCACCTGCCTTACAAACAACCGACCCCACCCCTGAAAACCAAACTACCTGACCCCTCCACCCGTCCCTGAAATCAAAATTACCCTGACGCCGCACCCCTGCCCCTAAAATCAAAATTCCCTGACCATCCACCCCTGCCCCTAAAAACAAAACTAACCCAACCCCTCCCACCCACCCCTAAAAACAAAACTACCCTGACCACACCACCCTGCCCCTAAAAACAAAGCTACCCCGGCACCTCCCACCCACGCTGAGTCCTAAAACCTTCCCCGACCCCCACCCCACCCCTACAAACAAAACTACCCCGAAACCCCACCCCTAAAAACCAAATTACCCCGATCCCCCACCCCGCCCCTAAAAACCAAACTACCCCCTCCCTAAGACCTTAGTCCACCCCACCCCTAAAAACGACCCCCAACCCCATTACCTGACCGTGTCCTCTCCCAATCAATCCACTCTGCCTTAACCACGCATATGCGTAGTTCAGCACATGCATGGTTAAAGCGGATAAAAAGGCAGTCGCTGTTCCGGCAAGCGTCGTTACCCTTGCGTTGTAGACATAATCGTTGTTCGGGAGTTGTTCAGGAATTTCCCCTCCACCAGTGCTATGCTACACAGCCTTCTTTAAAGATCGAGGACGTTAGCAGCTTCGCTTTTTAGCCTCCTGCCTTACTCCGAATGTTTTCTGGTGTTCCAAGAGCAGCTTAAGAGTGAGTTTCTTTTTCTGTCCCCTGGCAAATAATATATTATGCTTCGAGAATGGGCAAGTAAACTAATAGACTCTAATATACTCCCTAAAGTGGTGTCAGCAGTCGAGTCACTTGGCTTCATACTGGTCAAATCCCTCTTCCTTGGTTAAAGAGATTCCCAACGGTGCTAGATTTCACATGAGGATTATGCGCAATTGAACTATTAATTCTTAAATCAGACTTTAAAAGAGCTGCCCAGACACTGGTTCTTTCAAGAATTGACTGTTGGAATGCCTTAATTATTAGCCTTCCAATTGTACACCTGGCAACTCTCCAAGTTGTGTTACACTTAACAGCCAAGCTGCCTACAAACAACAAATAAAGTGAATATTTCCCGTTCTTGGTTCTGTAAAATGTATCCCATTGGAATAGATATCGATTTTACCATAGTTACCAAATCATTTGCAGCACAACGTGCAGATTTCATCCGAAAATGTTGTTTCTTGCTCAAACGGTTGGCAGGTGCGGTAAATTCATAATTATGCAGTAAACGCCGTGCCGCAGCAGAAGAATCACACAATGCCACTAGCTCTGACTTTGTCATTGATTTGTGAACCGTTTAATTATCAAAGGCAAACATAACGTAAACATTCTGATTCCAGTTGGTGCCCATTGATACAGAACCTTGAAGAGAGCAACTTAAACATTCTGTCCTAAATCCAGGCAGAGCTTTTTCCAACACGAAAGGAATATTTTACCTGAATCTGTACATACAGTATTGTTATCGTTTTTATTGCAAATAATCAAACATTAAATTAAAAATATCACCTCTTATTCTCAAGAAACTACCCATTTCATGCTAACCACACCAAAATAAACATCTAGTATAAACAAGAATTTGCAATGCAGTGTTCTCGCGTTTGATAGAGTTAGAGCTATTAGCGTTGTAAATTCCGAACTGGACTTTTCTTGCCACATAACTTGAAATAAAACTTAAAACAGATGACAAAAGCGCGCCAATTCAAAGCGCAACGGCCGCCGTGAGCGCGAAAGCTGGACCAAAAGGAAAAAAGTTCACTCAGTCAAACGTACTGGCAAACGTGCAATTATCCATGTAACAGGGTCAGTGGCCAAGAGGAGAGATAAACGTAAAGCATTTACTAATGATAATAAAGGATTTTTGAAAGGCAAGCCCAGGAATTAGCGATGGTGTGATGGGCGTGCAGTGGACGTGGTTAAAAGCCAAGAGGGTAGACTACAACAGGCCCGAGCGCTTGCGCGCTCGACCTAAAAAATACATGAGTTAAAATGTATATTATGGTCCTATTTTGCCATTTTGGGGTTCTGGTGATAGTTACATACCTCTCGCCCTTAAGCCTGTGGCTTATGACGCGCCAAAACCCTTCAATGCCAATATTGAACCATGATATGTTGTTACTCATGATGTATCCTATACAGTAGTTTTCAACTGCACTTTGTATAATCCTTTTGATGGGATCTGATATCGATGTTTAAGACAGTCATCTCTCATTAGTCTTGCTGGTGTTAATTTCCATTTGTTTCAGCAGCCATCTTCCCGGAGAGAATCACTAAAATCTAGACTCCATAAACCACAGCTGGAGAGATTGCAGCTTATCTATTCTCCAATTGTGCAAGTTTCTATTGCATTGTGTTTCATTACAACATAGCAATAAACTGACATCTAAAAATAAATGTGCGGATTATTAATTTATCAAATGTCAGGTACCTGCTATCAGCGTGGCTGGATATTTCAAGCCCGGAGTTGTTAATTTTACATCAAAGATCGCGCTTCAGCTGCAATTTTTTTTTTTTTTAATCTACTGTACCAATGATTACTAATTAATGTGAAATTGGAAATACAATCTAAAGAGAGCGTTGAAGATATACATGTATCTGAATTCTTGTCTGGGTTGTCCCCCTAAGCTTTGTGAAGAAAACTAGTATTTTACAGTAACAAAGTCAAGATTTGAAATCCTGGTTTGTTAAAGGTCCACTTCTTTTACACATATCGCAGAGTTTAGTAAGGAAAAGCAGAGGGGCAGTAGTAAAGCTAAGTGAAATCACAATTGTCTTAACAATACTAAAATATTTTAATATGCCGTTGAACCTGCAGTAATACAGCTTGTATTGAACAATATCTCATAATTGTTTCCTTACCTAATGGGAAAGGTCTTTACAGGAGACCCCCTTAAAAATAATAGAGATAGACTAACACAGGCTTTATCTGAAAAGTAGTTTGGCTCAGGGAGACTATGGCTATAGCTCTCTTACAGCCAGCTGTGATAGGGGGATTGCCACTCTGTCCCACACTGTTAAGGAGACCACTTCCTGTACTAGAGAGACTTAATTCTCTTTTGTTCTCTTGTATTGGGGCTACATTGCAAACGGCCCCAGGGGATGCAACAAACAAGTGTGTCGATTTTCTGCACCCCTGGGACACTGCCATTTCTGCTCCACCTATAATACAGATGGCACCAGTGCACATACGGTGGTAGCACAGTAACCTGGAGGCATGGTTTGATGCTAATTAGGGACACATTTTACCTCTGTGCCTGCTGTCTATTACACACTCGAGCACAAAGGCAAAGAAGCAGTCAGGAGGTGCACTGTGCACTACAAAAAGGTGGTACACAGTCGGTGTACCCCGTTAGTGAGACCCTTGCAACGGGGCAAAGGAGTCCAATGGTCCCCCACAGACATCCACCTGCTGGTGGGTGCAGTCACATACTGCTCCTGCTTGCAGGAGGATCTCTGCCCCTTCTATAAAGTGCAGTCTGGTGCCTTCTGCTCTGAGAAAGGCAGTGCGGCTAATTTAAACAGCTGCTCTGTATTCCACTAATACACTGCCCTCTGTCAGCATGAGTTTGTGGCTACCCTGGGATCAGCACCTTACTTGTAATAGGGTACACTGTTCCTCTTTGCACCTGGCGTACCCGTTTAAAGGTGTGTTGTGGCAAGGTGTATTTTACGTAATATTGACCATCGTCTACTCTGAGGATTGCGTATAAAGATGTATAGTTACTCAGCAATTCAACGCAGTCTGTTACGTCTGTTTATTTAATCACCAACAGGTTCACATCTATCAGGCATGGTTGTACTGCCCTGTTAAGGATTCCTGTCTTGTTGCATCTTATTAACTCTCTTCACAGAATACAACAGCAAAACATCCACTCTGCCTATGCTGGCGCTGATATTGACAACATTCCAGGTGAGCGGGACATTTCCTCCTCTCCCTTCGGTGCTCTGGCTGCATAGTGGATCTCCCACTGCAAGCCCCCTCCTCAAATAGAAGCATGGAAGTTGACAGTTACAGGGCAATATTGCGAGTCAGCCAAACACTCCCAAGAGGCAAACACTGCTGGGAATCAGAGACAATCCCACACCATACACAAGGAAGGGGGCAGAGCAAAGAATCAAAAGGAGCCAGGGCACAACCCCTTTGATTAAAGTTCAGCAGGGAGTAGTGGCAGACCCCAAGACAAGACTGCACCCAATAAAAAGAAAAATGAGGAGAAGAGCACAACAGACCAGCATGATGGGATTTCACAGACCACTCAAAGTAGTTACCTCAAGCTCTTACAGGCTGCACTGAACCAACAGGGACAGGAGCCGTGCCTTGCCACAGAGACCAAAAGTAGCCCAAAGGCACAAGACCAGTAGAGTACTGGTGAAGTAGATGCCCCATGTGAGAATCAGCACCCCGAAGCCCCCATGTCCAGCCGTGAGGTGAGGCACACATCACATCCTCGGCAGAAGCTCACCTTCAGCTCCAATCCCAGGAAGGTATCGAGGTAGGTGAAGCTGAAATCCGGACACCAAGCCCAATATTGAAGCAGGGGCACCAGAAAGACTCCAATATAGAAAGGCAGAGGTCCCCTGAGTCCAAGCGCAGTGGGAAGCAGTTGCAAAGTAACCACTCTCTAGTACCACCAACCCATAGCCCCCAAGTTTGACAGGAAGGCAAGGGTACAAGAGAATGTTCTGAGAGGGAAGCAAGCACAGGTTACATTAGCCCAGTAGCAAGCGAAAGAAAGCCCAATCTCTGTCTGCACCCAAAGAGGGCTGTAGGAGGCATTCCCAATTACTGTTTCCCAAGCACAGGCAGAACACCAACTCAGGAGAAGAAGCCAAACTCCGGCCCCTCACGCAGTAAAGAGCAAGGGGAGAGAAAAGGAACTCTGGAACAAGAAACTCATAGCCCACAAGCCAAGGCGGGGCATCATAGTATCCCTAAACAGGCAGATTGGCACATTCCCAAGAGCACTCAGTACGACCACCGCCAAAGGCCTGGGAGGAATGCCCAAACCCACTGCACACCCTACATAAAAAAATGGGGTGTGGAAGAGTTGGAGCACAGCAGCCAAGTGCAAGCAGACAACACCTGCTCAGAAATAGAGAATAGGAAGGTGCACACTGAAAGGGGCACCACACAGTCCCAAGAAGCCCAGAAGGGAGGTAAGGGCTCTAACAGCCTCTGCAAGACCAGTCTGCCGAACCCAAAGCTCAAAACCTCGGAGCTGAACAGGGAGAACAGTGAACCAGACCCAGATATTTAACAGCAGCACCAATCCCTACAAAGGAGACACAGCACCCATGAAGGAGGGTGAAACCCAGACCACAGCAAACCAGGGCACAGAAACAGGCAAATGCATCCTCGCACAACCAGACTCCGCTAATGCTAACAAGGGATTAAGTGGTAGACGATAGACAACTCGGAAAAGGGCCCAAGAAGAAAAATGCACAGCATCTCCACAGCTAGAGCACCACTCCACTACTACTGAGTGGGAAGTACAGACCAGGCTCATTGCACGAGAAGCCACTGCCAGAAAAGGAGGCTGGATAGTGGTTGTGAGTCCCACAAAGACCCACACCATGAAGCCTGGCACCAGTACTTGAGTGACGAACATCAAAGAGGCAGGGGACAAGGCAACCAAAGAAACTTCAAGCCTCCCCTTTACTCCTTTCTTTCACCCCCACAAGCACAAGCCATGCACTGGAGGGTAGGCAGTGATGTGCAGCCTGACACACCCATACAGCTTCAAGGCCATCCATTGCAGCTGGCAGAGAAGTCTAATGAGAATCGCCAAGTGTTCTTCACTGGCTGCCTACACAATAGGGAAAACCCAAAGAGTAACACCAGCCACGGACTGGAGGAACAAAAGAGCAGCAACAAGTGAAGCCCCAGACCAGCCCCTTTTAGGACGTGAGCTGAAATAAAGGTCTGAATGATCAACACACAGTGAGACTCTCAGGTCCAACCAGCCAGTCTTGCTTGCAGCTCAAAAGTGGAAGAGCATTGGAGCTGTAAACCTGGTCCACCACCGCATGGACTCCCACTCCCCAACACATCGGAGAGGGTTGGGGAATAGAAAAATTAGGCGTCAGGAAGGCAGAGTGTCACCATCTTTGGGGAGCAGAAGAAAGAAAGGCCAGATATGAGCATAGTTCCCCCTAATGCAGTGGGGTATCAAAGGTTCCTGCAGATCCTGTGGTATAAGGGGCCCCTGAGCTCTAGAGGTCCACCTTCAGCACAGTCCACTATGCATGGGCAACAGGCCCCTGAGGAGGGAGCCCCTTCATGTATTTTGCAAGGGGGCCAGGAACGTCAATGCACCAAAATGCCGGGGGTAGTGGAAATGACATCACACGCCATTTTAGCTTTATTTTGACTCACACACACATGCTTACACAAACACACATTCACTCATGCACACACTCTCTTTTACATAAGCACACTCTCACCTGCTGTGAGACAGTGCCTCTTTTAACATGGTTAGCCCCCCCACCTTTTGCCTAGTATTTGATGTGGATTCAAAGTTGTTAGTTCCCAGGGCCCCTGTTAACCAAGTTCCCTAGGCCAGATCTCTTCCCCAAACTGTTGTGATGTATTTGCATAGTTGGCAGTACCTTTAGCTGCCACTATAAGACCATAGTAAATGGTTCTTGGGTACCCAGGGCATGGGGTACTAAGGGTAGGCCCCCGGAAGGCAGAAGCACAGGTTGTGCTACCCTCAGGGAGCTTGCATCCAAGTGCACACAGCACTGCCATTGCAGGCTGAGTGTCCTGGTGCACAAGTAAAATGCAAAGCTGGCATGGCACACACCCTGTGTAACCTGTCCACTACACACTGCTTGCAGTATAAGTACGTCGCCCGTCTGGCAGGCCTTCCAGCCCTAAGGCAGGGTGCACTATAATGCATGTGCCGGCATAGATGCATGAGCATTATGCCCCTACTGTGTCCTTGCCAAACCTGGGACATAGTAAGTGAATAGAGCAGACATTTTAAATGTATGTGCTGGACACTGGTCAGTGCGAGTTTCACCAGTATATGATGGCCACTCTGAACCTTGGGTTGTTTGGTATCCAATAACTCAGAACAATAAATCCAAACTGGAACCAGTATTACATTGTTTGCAAAATGTACTTGAGGCCACCTTAGAGGTGACCCTGCAAAAGCTAACTAACCTTGGCACGGTTGCCGGCTCGTCACAACTAGCGTGCCAGCACCAGACAACATTCTGCAACCCGGGGGCGAGAGCCTGTGCTCTCCGGGTTTAGAAAACAAAGCCTTTCCTGGGCAGAGGTGTTACACTCCTCCTCCAGGAATGTGCACTGCTCTGCCAGAGAGCTTCAAAGGGGTTTCCGCCCTTGAAGATCTATGACCAACCCTGCTGCTAGCAGCAGATGGCTGCACCAGTTGCAACCCCCCGCTTTTGGTGGGAGCAACGGCAGGAAAATGCCCTCTGCCCACAGGTAGGGGTCACATAGTGGGTGTAGCCACCCTGAGGTAGAGACCCATTGGTCACTACTAGGAATTCCTCTAAATGCCCACTAAATTCAATATTAAGTGACTAGCCCTAGAGCTGCAGATCAGATTCCAATGACACAAGAAGACCAGCAACAAAGAAGACCTAAGGCTTGAGAAGTGCAGTCCTCTTGCACAAAGAAAAAGGTGCCAAACCCTGTTTGCTTCACCCAGGAATCGGCAGTCACCACTGAGGGGTTGCATGGGCATTGGACAGACTCTACAAAACCCCAGAGGACCTCCACTCTTCTGAAAATCACCAAAGATCTCCCTCCAGAGTGAAGGCGTGACTCCCTTAACAAAGAAGCAAAAGACCAGTGAAGTCCAGTTCACTGAACTGCGGATGACCAAGGAACCAGACACAGCAGTCTGACTAAACTCCACCCAACAGACCCGGAGGACAAATCCTGCAAGTGTGCCAAGTTTGGTGTCACTGAGATTTCCAGTGCCTGAATCGTGCATCAGCCAGTGCTACTGGACCCACAACATCTGACCAAAACAGTGACAACGAGGAAGATACTCATAGGATATGGGCGCTCACAGAAAGTCCATAGAATAAATCACACATTTAGTTCATGGCACGGTGCTTCTGACAAGAGGATCTCCCTCAATCCTCCAATGTTTCCAGAGAAACACAAAAGCATACAAACAAAAGTCGTAGCACTCGTGGTATAAAAACAGAGTTCGACGTTGTACGTATATCCAGTCTTCTTCGTAAATTATCAACCAAACTTGTGTTTGTATCACAGTCCAAGTTTTATTAGTACTGTTACGAAATCCTCCAAAAGAACAGCCTATTTATAATGTTCAGATATCCTCCATAAGAACAGCCAACACGTGTTTCATCCTCTGAGAAGTATCTCTCATTAAGGACTTCATCAGGGCAGTATAATCGAAAACATCCAGGAAAAAATCTATCATAAACAATGTGGGGCGAGCAAAAACTCCACTAACCTTACTGTACTTCATATATTCACAATAATCATATCGTTAGGTAGTCATCGAATATTATCTCCATCAAAGTGTCAGAATGACTAAATATCGGAATATCAGATACACTGCGGCCACTAGATTCGGGAACGCTGCGGGTGAATAAGACCGCGCGGCGTTCCTCCTTTTTTCCGATATTCCGATATTCAGAGATACTTCTCAGAGGATGAAACACGTGTTGGCTGTTCTTATGGAGGATATCTGAACATTATAAATAGGCTGTTCTTTTGGAGGATTTCGTAACAGTACTAATAAAACTTGGACTGTGATACAAACACAAGTTTGGTTGATAATTTACGAAGAAGACTGGATATACGTACAACGTCGAACTCTGTTTTTATACCACGAGTGCTACGACTTTTGTTTGTACCCACAACATCTGACACCCAGAAGAAAAGTCCACTCTAGGCACTCAAAGGACCAGGAGCACACCCCAGTCGAGTGACTTCAGGTCACCCCCAGAATGGCCCTGCTGACCTTCAATCCACCCTCAAATTGACCTGCCTTCTGCCTCCAAAAGCACCTTTGCGTGCAGCTCTAAGCTCACCTATCTGCTCTGCACCTGGCCTCCCTGAGCCCTGCACCAGAGAACCAGCTGTGCTCTAAGACCCCTTGCAACCTCTACACTCCAAGGAAGGGGACCCACTGGACTCTCCTTGAAGTCTCCCTGTGCAGTGCTTTCCAAGTGTTCCCTCACAGTGGTCTTGCACCGTCTCCAAGGGCTTTTCAGCAGCTGCTCCCGCCAAAACTGGGCAGCTGCCCAAACTTCCTCGGCTGGTCCACACAACTTCCACCTAAACATGAAAGGAGACATTGGTAAACGCATTGCCTGATTTTATATACATCTTTAAAGTTTACTTCCATTGATTCCTATGGTGCGTAATAATGCAGAAAAAGTCTATTTTTGCTAAACTTTGAACAAGCATAACTTAAGTACTTACCTGATTTTAATGATCTTGATCTTACAAAAATTATACAAATCTGAAGTATTTTTGTAAATTGGTCTTAAGTTATTCTTTTGAGTGTGTCAACATTTAAAGATACTGCGAGTACAACAAATGTTTAGATTGGCCTAACTGCTCGACCAAGCAACCATAAAAATTAGAGCATTAGGTGGTCAAGTTTTTACCTCTGTAAACCAACGTGGGGTTGCTTGGACGCTCTGCACAGTGCACATCATTTTTGTACATTATATAGAGAGCCAGCCTCCTACACCAGTAAACAGCACACAACATACACTTCAGTATTTTTTACCTACCTCAGCTACTAAGGAGGGTCGTAGTCCAGCTAACTGTACTCTATTTTTATTACACTACTAGTGAATTATGTATTATTCACTATTAGTGTTATAAAGAACCCGATTGAAAACACAGTTGGAAAGGTTGTGCGTTTTGGGTTCTAACTTTGGCACACGCTGTCATGGGGAGGTGGACTTGTCTCATTACCTTGAGGACGAGGAAGAGGAAGGGCTAAGGATGCAGTTGTCTTCCAGGACTTCAAGAGAAGGGGACTGCACGTTTATCTTCTGATGCACATGCCGAGCTTAAGGGTAAAGTCCGCTGCTTTCCTAAAGCATCCGGTGCGGTTCTGCACACAACACAATTCTGTTGTTGCGGGGCACTGTGTGCACTTTACTTCTGTATAGGTCTGTATGGGGCACGTTGAGAGTGGAAGCTACTTGTGAGGGCTGCTGCAGATTTTGCCAGTGTTAACATGAAAGTAGGATTTTAGCTTCTAAATAACTGAGGTGTACTCTCTGGACCCCAGAACAAGCCCAGAATCAGAGCTGAAATGTGGCATTGTTTGCGCCAGGTTCATATGCAAATGTTTCATTTACATACGGTTTCACGTTTTAAGTGCTTCGGATGTTTTCTTAGCCGTATCTTGGCATTTGCTTTACAGAAGTGGGTTATAAAAACAACTGAACTTCAAGGGTGGTGTTTGCACTGATTTTTAATGGTACGTGCACTACTGCAGTAATGGTGTGCGTCATTTTGACGGTTGATTGAATGTGCAGTAAGGATCATAAACCGCATTTCTGTAATATTAACCTCTGTACCCGCAAATTGAAAATCCCTTTCTGTTCGTGTAAAGTGTATAAACGTACTAAAGCATGTAGCCTGCTTTAAAAGTGTATTTATCCGTTTTAATTAACATAGCCCGCACAAACTGAATATATGTACCCCTTAGTGAATTTCGCAACACTTTATGTTCGATTTTTGTAATTGAAGAATTCGTCAGGTTACTTGGAATCAGCACTTAAAAACTATAGAAGTGAGGCAAGAAGCGTTACATAAAAGAAGTTAATGATGATTCAGCATGCATTGACTTTTCATTCTACGTTTTGTTTATTTTTAATAAACCCCACACATCATCTTCCTACCTATCCATCGTACTCAGATTTTGTCTCCATCTCGGTTTCTTTGCCCTCACATTTTTCCTTATTTCATACGTTCCTTCCTAGGCATCCCGCATACCTGGTTTCATTTGATTCGATTCGATTTGCTAATTACTTACAATTTACATGCCTGTGCCATTGCTTTTGACAAGAAAATATTCCTTATTGCTACATTTGGTGCACTTGCGATGCAAATTCATTCTGGCTCCGTGCAGCTTTATCTATTTCAACAAACTAGCTCTAGTGTTGTGACCACCAAGTATATGCCCCAGTTCATTGGACAATTACAGCACAGTTGAGGTTTCACATAAATGTTATTATTATTTCTAAAGCTTCCTCAAACACGTTAACAAGTTGCATATAGAGTATAAATGTATTTGTCTATTTAGTGCACCATTTATTCCCAGTAATGGCTTCTTGGTACTAGCTTCAGAACCAAAAAATGATTTGGTCAAATAGTGTATCGCAGGGGTGCTCACAGACATTATCCAAGGGCCCAGAAAGTATGGTCTGTAGTGTGCCCGAGGGCCGCATTGATGCCAGCAGGTGGGAGTGGGAGTTTATGGGTGGAAGTAGGGGATTTAGTTGGTCGAAGGAGAAGGAAATCATGTTGTGGTCAGTGAGTCCGAGTTATTTTGAGTGTTGCGTTCTATGCTGTCCTCTAAATGGAGCCCCTACTTTCTAATTAGTCATAGATTTGACAATACTGTGTTATGCTCTCTCAGAATTGCTGTCCTTTTACCGCACCTTAGGGTAAAACTTGAAAGAGTCAAGTGAATAAAGAAGTAACTTGATTATTGCATTGGAATGAAAGAGAATTGCACAATGTGAAACCAAAATCCTAGTATCATTCCCAGCTTCCCCACTTGGCTAAATTGTGTGATCCTAGGAAACTGTCTATTTTCATTATTCTTCATTTTTCAGTTCAGGATATGTACGCTGTACAAAACCTTCTTTTGTGTTTGATTTAATAAAGTATAATGTTGTACATGTGCAATAACAACCCAGGCCACACTGAGGGTTCCATGTGACAAGTGACTTGCCTCTTAGTTTACTATTGGCATTGTTGTGTGGGTGGAAGGAGGCAGAAATGCTTCGACATTCATTATTGAAAACTATCAGTTTTAAAGTTGTGAATGCACTGATATAATCCGAACTCTGAAGAAATAGCATATTTTTGCACATTTGTTTCAAGATTGCTTTAAAAATTAACGTGTTATCAAAGTTAAGTGGTGCAGGGCACCTTATTTGCTTCTTCTCCTTTAACTTTGGTTAAAATGTAAATAAACACTTGCCCGTTTATTTCATATCTATCGGAATGTTGGTGCTGTCTTAACAGCTCGTGGCTGGACATGAAGGTTAGGAGAGCTCCATGAGGCGAAATGATTTGGTTTTTGGTATTTCCAATGATAGCACGTTTATGGGCAGGCCACAAGTACAAAAAAAACCTTTGTCCGCTGCTTCATTATCTCATTACCTAGATTTGTAACAGGACCCACGGTGTTGTCTTGAAAAATGTACACATCATATTGAACAATAAGCATGTAGTTTAGTACTTCAGAACAGAAGACTTTTGTGTGTGTTAAAAAAATGCTTATATAACAACAACATTTTAAACTTTGATGGTGTGGGGGAGCTAGAGTGCCTGGCCCCAAGATGGCCACACTGTAGTGAGGCTCCTTGTGCCGGGGCACTCAATTGTTCATCATCCGCCACTACCAGACCAGCTGCGAGTGCCATATACCTGCTGGTGACGTGTTCCAGTGCTGTCCCTTGCCTGAAGTGCCTATGGCTAAATTTGAGGCCAGCTGTTCGCTAAGCAGCAACAAGGTGCTTGTAGGCCGCCTCTTGGAAAAGATGAATGAATTAGTGGTATTGATTAGATCTTGTTTGCGCAGCTGTCTGAAAAGTCCTATTGCGACCCCTTCTTTAAGAGATACTTAGAACGAGTTTTGTATCCACCTACAAGAGGTTTTTTTTTCTCACCACATGCCAATGGACGTTCCCTGCTTCACTGACCCTCTAGAAAGCACTTCCATTGGAATGCACGAGGAATCTTAAAAGTGCATTACCACTGAAAGGTATACTAAATAGTTAGTGTTTGTCATGTGAAGTTCCTTATCTCATGTGTGCGTTATATGCATTTGTATATGCAACGCATGCAAACAGCATTTGTCTGTGCCTGTATTTGCTCAATAAACTCAGGCTTTATGCTGATAACTACTTTTGAACGCATGCCTGCCTCCTGTATCCTGCCCCCATCAACCTCCTCACCCCTCCCATAAAACAAACAAAAAAGGTTGCCGGGGCTGCATCCGATGTTCTGGGGTGGTTCTAAAAGCCATCGGCTGCTTGCAGCCTCCAAAGAGTAGCTGGGACTCCTCCAACAAAGACCGATTTTACAGAGAAGCACCAAGGGTCAGAAGCAATCTGCTGCCACTGGAGGTCACCGGGCTATTTGTTTTGTCAGCATTTTCCTGTTTTTATTTACAAATACAGACAAAGAAAAACAAGATTTTTGTCTGTAGTTATATGTAAAAATTAGTTTAAATAGAAAACCAGTAACCTTAATTGTATCCGATGGCACTTGTAATACAGCGTTCTAAATACTTAACACGTTTTCTTAAGTTAAGCCTGCCTGCTTTGTCCTTTATCTAACAGGGGTAGAGCTCGGGTTTAAATTACTGAAACCTTCACTGGACCTAACAAGAATAGTGAATTATTACTTATAGTTAACTACCATCCGCCCTACTAACAGTCCACTTTCTCACATTTACTTATGCAGTATTTACTTTTAACCTTGCTTACAGCATCACTTTTTTGAGAGCAACATTTTGGTGCATACATCTGGGTTGGCAACGGATTTCTACAAATGTGAAGATCTTCATGCCTATGCCATGTTCTTATTGGGCCGAAAATTCTATATATAGGATTTTATTTATTTAGAACAAGGCAAGTGTTCTTTTGTCTCCAGTTGAGAGTTTGATGAAAGCTACTGTTTGTCCACATAAACTTCTCTTAAACTGATATATTTTGAGGTACACAAAGTTAGAAAATATATAAACTTTCTTCCAAAACGATCAAGTTTCCTAATATCTCTCAAAACAAATTAAGAGTGAAGCAGTGTTCCTTGTTGTTTGGCTTGAACTAAACACCAGAGTCTAACATAGGATTCTGCCCAACAACCTGTTGTAGGTTTAGTTTACAAATGTCTTCTTAGCAGTCTCTAGGGTTATGGTTCTTATCCTTTTGACTTCTGTGGATCCTCACTGAATCATTACTTGAATCCGTGGACCCCCACTGAGTCATTATTGGAAGTCAGGGACCGTCAACACTATGATGTGAACTTCAAAATAGTAGAAAAAATATAAACACAAGAATACAACTGACAAATGCTTAAATATTTAAATATTATGTTTAATTCACAATCAAATATAGAACACATGTTCATTCTGGTTCTTTGTTTGTATAAAATGTATTAATTTTAATTACCTACTGCTCTAATAATCAAATGACAAGCTTGTCTAATAATGATCCACTCTTTCAATAAGAAGTATTGCCTGTTTGTTTTTCTAAAACATTTATTTATTAATATAGATGTATCGGGAGAATCAGTTCAAAGAAGGCATTCTCCTAGAGGAGTTATGTACTTAAAGAATTCCTCAGTGCTTTTATTTGTAGATTTTTCCTCAAACACAGTCAACTTTTTAATATATTTATTTCTTGCACCAGACAAAGTGTGGTAATAGAAGGTCTAAAGAAAACAAAAAACTCCAGAGCAATGACAAGTAGAAACCCATGGGTAACAACGAACCGTGACTCAGAGGCACCTACGCACCCCCAACAAATGACCAGGTCCTTCAGTATAACGAATACATGGCTAGCTCGAAACAGCCTTCAACAGAGCTCCTCTTTCAGCCCCTCTCCCCCGCCCATCACAACCCAGCATGCTATAGGGTTTTTGAGTTTTATTGCAGTGCAAGTACAAGAGAGGCATCTTGGAGAAGAGTTGTAGCATACAGGAAAATGTGTAATAGGGTCTGCATGTTTTGGGCCTGCTGGCCAGTGGTAGGTCAAGTGGTAGAGGTCCAGCTATTTGTTTCACTAAATCAGGTCTTCTATCCAGGATTTGTCAGTCAGCGAACGATTTCTGACCCATACGCATGCTACCCAGCTTTTTGCCAGTGGAAGCACCACAGAGGCCGATCGTTGAATCCCTGCGGGACAGAGGAAAGTGTAGCCTAGCAATGCCATCTGTTGCAACAGCTGTAGTTGTGTGTCGAGCATTAGTAACAGGTGAAAGAATTTCTCTTTTAGTAGGTTAGATGGGGGTCAGGACCAGACTAAGTGAAAGTAGTTGGCCCCGGGGCCGTGGACCTCTAGCAGATCGTATTGTCTATCAGGCCTCTCCACACAAGGCAGGGTGCATTATATTACAAGTGAGAACATATATTCATGAGCAAATATGTCCCTACTGTGCCTTTGTCGATTCTTAGACATAGTAAGTGTGCAGGGAAGCTATTTTAAATGCTTGTGCTGGGCACTCGTCAAAAAGCATTCACCAACTACATGATGGCTTCTCTGAAGATAGGGGTGTTGGTATCAATCATTTTGTATTAATGAACCCTCACTGATTCCAGTGACGGATTTATTGGTACAGGTACCTCCTGAAGACCTACCAACCGCTGGTGAGCTCACTGACCAGTTCAGGCCAGTCTGCTACCAACAGAGAAGAATCTGAACCCCCTCGATGAGAGCCTTCGCTGTCTGGAGGTCAGAAACCAAAACCTGTTCGGACTGGTGTGTGGAACACTCCTCCCCACAGAATGACCTCCATTCCAAGGTAGGGAGCTTCAAAGAAGCCTACCGCCTTTTGTATGTAGATCTGGCCTCTCTCACAGGGAGCTACCGACCCCCCCGCCCCTGCACAGGACCCATCTCTCACCTGGACGGGCAGGAAAATTAGCTAGGCAGGAGGCATGTTACATTTCCAGCCTGGGAGCACCCCTGGGGTGACCAGCCTGAAGTAGACATGACTCAGGAAATTCTGCCATCTTGAGTGTGGTGGAATTTAGGAACTGGACATGGTGATGCCCACTCCCCACAGGATATCTAGGTCATCTAGGGGGTGTAGTGATCCCAGGGGTATGTAGCCCTTCGGCTACTACTCTTCACTCACCTTAAAAAAAAAAAACACCCCCAAATTGAGTTTTTAGGGGACCCCTGATACCAGGACTTCATATCTTCACTGGACACAAAAGGAGGAGTGGACAAGGAGCCTGCTGAACCCAAGAGCCAGTTCCCTGCACCTGCACTATCAGACTGATCAAACAAGCAACTACGAAGGCAAATCTAACAATAAGCTAGAATGTTGTAGGTTTAATAATCTTTGTGAATTTGCTGGATTTAAATAGAACATTTAGGGGTTATTTGTTTGGTAGGGGGAAACAGCTGGGATTGAACCTCATGTATTAGAACGTGCCCCATTAAGGGTCCCTTTGCATCCAATTTCATCTATCTGCATGTACACTATGGACCATGGCTGAAAAAAGTCTGAATTCATCCTGGGCTCGTTTCCACTATCCAGAGAAGTTGTGTTCCATTTCATGCTCCACTTTGTAAGCCGTATTTTTATTTCATGCTTCAGTTTTATTAATTATTATATGGGGCAAAATAATGTGTGTTGTGAATGGGCCATCGTCAAAAGTATATATCAGTACTGGAAGTAGTAATATAGGAGTACTGTTTTATGTGCTTTTATTTGTCTTCTTGAATTGGCCCAAAATATCCAACTCCCTATTATTAAATATGCATAGATGCACGGTCCTTTCACTTCATACTTATTGTATGTGACTATTCACTGACCATTCCAGTTTTATTAACCGTTTAGCAGTGGCAACCTGTACTTTAAGCTGGGAGAGGGGTAGTCGTGGCATAAACACACACAAAAACACTCACACTCATACATTAGTACACATCCATTCACAACATTCACTCCCAAATGTTCATGCAGGCACCAAATAAAATCATAGTTAACAGCATGCGTAGTGCTCTCCTTAGGAGATCCCTAGAGGGCTGAGACTGTTGCCTCCCCGCATCACATAGTCTTCGGAGGCCAGTGAGACTGCTGACCCCAGCCCACTCTGTGACGAGGTGTCTCTGACACTCCACCCTGGGCACTTCAGAACTTAGAACCGAGGCATCCAGGTCCAAAGCAATCAGTGATGCTACCCCTCTTCATGAGAGGGAAGGCCTCAAGGTGCTTTGCCAGGCTGAAGCGGTCACGCCCGCAGGAGTGTGGAATTTACTTTTATAGGTTTACGAACAAATATATTTTCCTTGTTTTGAGAGACATAGTTTTTTAACAAAGGAAGCTGATTGCATGAGCACATTGTTTTCGCCAAATCTGTCCAATTTTGCAGGGCTCATTTAGAAAATTAAGTAACAGATTCAGTAATGATATCTTCCTAGATTCCCTGGTTGTCTAGGAGTGATTCAGCAATGATTATGTTATGATCTGGTGTGGTAGTCATTTTAATAAAATCGAATGCCATGCCTGAGTGAATATATACAGCTTTTACTGTGAATTTCTGGATGTAGTTTGAAGGTACTTTCAATAACAAATTGTAATTGCAAAACTGGCAATTAAGCTTAGTTCTTTGTTATGCCTTTAAAGTATAAGGAAAACAGATAGATTTACAAATAGAATGTGGAGCATCAAGTTTTCAAAAAAAACATTAAATAGAGTGTACTAAATTAGATATGTAGCAGGTCCTGGCAGTGATCCCTCTAGTGGTAGCCTTTGTTACGTTGTTTTAGAACATGTGTGTATGTTCATTTTGTGTCCTTAATAACAGAGCACGAGTCATAGTAAGTTTGATAAATATGGCCAAGGAAAATGAGCATTTGTATTGGCATAGTTATGTAAAAGAAAAAACATGTGAAAAGAGACTAAAGTAAATGACATTGAAAATTGCCTTTGTGCTTCTCATCAGAAGTGGTAGATGGACTTTCCACGGGGTATTTCCTAAAGTAACTCTCATGACAAATGACCCAGTAATATACCATCACACTAGTAAAACATCCAGGCAGCCCTTGAGAACATCCATCAGTTATACAAGTCTGTCCTTTCTAGCATTAATGAACCACCTTTCCAGGCTGCAACACAACAAGTTCAGAACCTTAAGACATGGTATACTTTTTAAAGACTCACCCTTAGAAATACTATTATTTAACATCATTGTAGCTTCTACAATGCTAATTATCTTAGCCTTCAAAATGTTATTGGGACTGATGCTTCATACACCATTCTGTTGCAAATGTCTTTCCCTCCATGACTGAACAATTTTGACTTTTTAAGAGTCGGAGTGTGACTCTTGAGACTCAGGTTAGTAGTGAAGCTTAACCTGAATATTTCCTATAGTGAATGGGCATAACCAATACCATTAGTGAGAGAGAAGTGGGACTCTGGGACCTGCATACTGAATACCAGAGCCTTGCCCTCAGGGGCTCTGTTCATTGCTTGAGTAGTGCCGTATTTTGTGTTTGTAGATCAATACCTCTTTTTTCATTAAAACAAATATTTGACAGGACAATCATTTATTGCTGCTATTGAATGTATTTTGAGTTGTGAGCCCGTGTTCACCTCCTGCATCTATACCTTCTCATCCCATCCCCTAAGAAGCCTTGGACTACTCGACTCATGCTACTACAGAGAGTTAAGTGCTGAATGGGGTACTTGGCCCAGTTCCTTCTGACCCTTAGTAAGTCAGTCCGTGGGCCATCAGAACTAAAAGGCTTAAGTTCCTCACAGTTGGGCCCAGTATCTCCTGCCTGCCCTGTTGCCCTCTAGAAGTCCAAGGTGGTGTGCTTCACATGCACCTGCACCGTTTTCGTACCCACAATGTCCTGCAAACCTCCAACTTTGCTGCAAATCACACATTTTGTTTTACACATTTTTGTGATGGAACCTTCTGGAATATACAGGAATCCACAAACGTCCTACCACCCAGCATTTTTGCATCTATACCGATAAAAATTCTGCCCCACTTGTCAGCCTAAAACTTTTTTTTTTCAAAGTGCCCTTTTGTACCCGCTTTGGTTCCCCCTTAATTTCTACATGTTTTTGGCTCTTCCCTGTCACAGGCACTTGGCCCACCTACACAAGTGAGATATCATTTTTACCGGGAGACTGAGGGGAATGTTGGGTGGTAGGAAATTTGTGCCAGTGCGGTGATCCCACACAAAAATGTGGGAAAAAATGACATTTTTTTAGCTAAATTTGAGGTTTGCTGAGGATTCTGGGTAAGAAAACACTAGGGGATCCACGCAAGTCATACCTCCCTGGAGTCCCTCAGGTGTCTAGTTTCCAGAAATGTTTGGGTTTGGTACATTTCCCTAGATGGGTGCTGAGCCCAGGACCAAAAACGCAGGTGGCCCACCCTCCCCACAAAAACAGGTAGTTTTGTATTTGATCATTTTGATGTGTCCACATAGTGTTTTTGGGCATTTCCTTTCCGGGGCACTAGGCCTACCCACACAAGTGAGGTACCATTTTTATTGGGAGACTTGGGGGAACGCTGGGTGGAATGAAATTTGTGGCTCCTCTCAGATTCCGGAACTTTCTGTCACCGAAATGACAGGAAAAAGGGTTGTTTTGGGGTGAAATTTTGAGGTTTGCAAAGGATTCTGGGTAACAGAACCTGGTAAGAGCCCCACAAGTCACCCCATCTTTGATTCCCCTCGGTGTCTGTTTTTAAAAAATGCCTAGGTTTGCTCGGTTTCCCTAGGTGCCGGCTGTGCTAGAGGACAAAATCCACAGCTAGGCACTTTACAAAAAACAGCTCTGTTTTCTTTGGGAAAATGTGATGTGTCCACGTAGTGTTTTGGGGCATTTCCTGTTGTGGGCGCTTGGCCTTCCCACACAAGTGAGGTACCATTTTTATTGGGAGACTTGGGGGAACGCTGGGTGGAAGGAAATGTGTGGCTCCTCTCAGATTCCAGAACTTTCTGTCACCGAAATGTGAGGAAAAAGTGTTTTTTTGGGCCAAATTTTGAGGTTTGCAAAGATTTCTAGGTAACAGAATCTGGTGAGAGCCCTACAAGTTACCCCATCCTGGATTCCCCTAGGTGTCTAGTTTTAAAAAATGCAAAGGTTTGGTAGGTTTCCTATGTGCCGGCTGAGCTAGAGATCAAAATCCACAGCTTGGCACTTTTAAAAAAACACGTCAGTTTTCAATGTAAAAATGTGATGTGTCCATGTTGCGTTTCCTGTCGCAGGCATTAGGCCTACCCACGCGAGTGAGGTACCATTTTTATCAGGAGACTTGGGGGAACACAGAATAGCAGAACAAGTGTTATTGCCCCTTGTCTTTCTCTAAACTTTTTCCTTCCAAATGTGAGACAGTATGTAAAAAAGACGACTATTTGAGAAATGCCCTGTAATTCACATGCTAGTATGGGCACCCCAGAATTTAGAGATGTGCAAATAACCACTGCTTCTCAGCACCTTATTTTCTGCCCATTTTGGAAATACAAAGGTTTTCTTGTTACCTATTTTTCACTCTTTATATTTCAGCAAATGAATTGCTGAATACCCGGTAGAGAATGAAAACCCATTGCAAGGTGCAGCTCATTTATTGGCTCTGGATACCTGGGGTTCTTGATGAACCTACAAGCCCTACATATCCGTGCAACCAGAAGAGTCCAGCAGACGTAACGGTATATTGCTTTCAAAAATCTGACATTGCAGGAAAAAGTTAGAGAGTAAAACATGGAGAAAAATGGCTGTTTTTTTCACCTCAATTTCAATATTTTTTTATTTCAGCTGTTATTTTCTGTAGGAAAACCTTGCAGGATCTACACAAATGACCCCTTGCTGAATTTAGAACTTTTTTTATTTTTCAGAAATGTTTAGCGCTCCGGGATCCAGCATTGGTTTCACACCCATTTATGTCCCTAACTGGAAGAAGGCTGAAAGCACCAAAAATAGTAAAAATGGGGTATATCCCAGTAAAATTCCAAAATTGTGTTGAAAAAATGTGGTTTTCTGATTCAAGTCTGCATGTTCCTGAAAGCTGGGAAGATGGTGATTTTAGCACCGCAAACCCTTTGTTGATGCCATTTCAGGAAAAAAAAACACAAGCCTTCATCTGCAGCCCTTTTTTCCCCATTTTTTTGAAAAATACTAAATTTTTGATGTATTTTGGCTAATTTCTTGATCTCCTCCAGGGGGATCCCACAAACTCATGGTACCTCTAGAATCCCAATGATGTTGGAAAAAAAAAGACACAAATTTGGCGAGGGTAGCTTATGTGAACAAAAAGTTATGAGGGCCTAAGCACGAACTGCTCCAAATTGCCAAAAAAAAAGGCCTGGCACCTGAGGGGGAAAAAGCCTGGCATCGAAGGGGTTAATGACTTGCAGGAGTAGTCTTGCGTTGCATTCGGGTTAAAGTTTTAGCTAAGGAGTAGTAGTAGAATGAAATCATGGCAGTACAACTCAAAATTACATCCCAGTCTACAACATTGCTGGGCTGTTGCAGAGAATGATCGAAACTAACTCCCCTACATGGGGAACCTGTGTTTTTTTTACATTTTTGGTACATTTGCATCCTGGAAGGAGGCCTTATTTCCGGAAGACTGGCTCACCAACTCAAGCAACAAAACGTATTTATTATATGCACGGACATCAAGGGAAATGTTCTCCAAGTGAGGTAGTTTCAGAAATCGACCAAAAGATGGAATAATTGTAACCCACAGTGACTGTATTGAAATACTCCGATTTTTTTCAAATAAAGATTACAATATTTTTCTAAGAAATTTGAAATTAATACTGCAGGAATATTTTGTAAAATCCATAGCCTTTACATGCTCGTTTGTATTTTTCATGTTTAATTAGGATTTTTGAAAACATGTTTACTAAATTATCTTCGCTGCTGTCCTAGAACATTGTAAAAATCGCAAAAGAATCCGTCCTGGAAAAAAGTGGTGACAAAGAGTTGTGGAGGTTCCTGGAGATGTAAGAAGCTTGGTTTGATCACCATTTCAATTTACACCTACAAATCCTGGCTTTTGTCGAAAAGCACTTGAGGTGTCTCCGATGCGCAGTTTGCATTATGACCCTTCATCTTTTCGTGTTATTCATCTTTGTTCCCTGTTGAAAAGGTTAAGGATGTTATGAATGAATTAGTGAATAAACGATGGACTGACTACATTTGTCAAGGCAATATTCAACGTGTTGATAGATTGAACATTCAAATCAACGTCCAGGGTGACATAATATTGATATGGCTTAAGTACGGTGTAGCCTCCTCTTTTCAGATCTTTACCACTCAGATATTGTGCTAGATTTTCTTTCAGTTCTTTATTGGATACGGCTTGCAATTGTAAGTGTGTATAACAATTGTTTACAAATCCGCTCGCCCACGACATCCCTAGAGCCTCAAAACGAGACTCTGGGTCTGTAATCTGTAATCCAGGTGTGCGGCCAAGACTTTAGTCGGGATGATGCGGCTCAGTAAAACACACTCTCTCTGTTGATATATAAAATATTATTCCCCAAAAAATGTGTCCGCTTTTCCTGTGGATCGTCTGATGTCGAAATCATTTTTTTGTGCCTGGAAATGCGTCCATCATTATATCCGGCCATTGAAACTAAACTTGCTTATGTATATGTTTTACTGCCTTTAGGTAAATCTTGGAAGCAACCAGTATCTTTTTTCAGTGGTTGTAAATCCAGAAGAGATGCCATGCTTCTGTTTGCGGCACGACGTTGATGCTTTACTTTGGCAACCACGTTCCACCCAAGAAGACATGTGGCAGCACATCGCAACATTTAATGCTTTAGGTGTGTATTGTAGCATGTTGGCAGTTCGTTTACTTTTCATACTAACTTCTAAGTTATTGTTATACATTTGAACAATTTGGATATTATTTATTGATTGATTTGTTGACTGAGCAGATTTGGCTGAATTCGAATTTAAAGTGATAACGTTTTTCTTATGCCAGATAAAAATTCACATATGTACCTAAAAATAGACCCTTTGTATAACTCAACTTTAGAACGATGCTTTGTGACTAAAACGCCGTAAAAGTGTCAATACTTGCGTAAAGAGCGTTTAACAATCACCCGCTATAGGTTTTTTGTTAGTAGTCTTAAAGTAAAATTACTGAGCCAGACTCCTCTGACCTTCCCCCTACTCCGAGCCGCACAGGAGCTCACGATTTGTCATTTTTGATCGATATAGCTGAAACCCTACTCCAAATTCACAACTTTGTTCTGATGCCAGTATAGTTTTTCTCCAAAATACTGACGGCAGGTGTACATTGCAAAGTTATATTATATATTATTCTTCGCTCAAGCTTTTTAACTTGTGGTTAGCCAGATCCTTGGGCTTTTACTTTCTGTGTTTACTTACTCTCATCAGTCCTGCAAACCTCCAGTAATGTGTCACTGCACCTAACCCACAGAAAAGAGAGCACTGCTTCAAGCAACAATTACCCCCAGGAGCTGTCGGTAATACTCCACAACAGACACTCTCCACTTCATTCTCCATAGCCACTGCGTGCACAGCTCACTTTAGACCACCTGCAGAGTATAAAATAGGGAGTCTAATTGTTCACACAGTCGCCCCTAACAACACTCACCCACAGTCATTCTCTTTATCTATCATTGTTGGGGCAAACTACTCAAACTCATCCACAGCTCTTTCCAGAGCCGTTCTCCAGCCGCCCCTGCCGGTATTGCTAACCCATAGTCACACCGAGCGTGGCACACCCGCAGTCATCTCCTTGTCCAATTCGTCCTAATTTCTTTTACATTCTGTTATAGACTTTTCATTCTCCTGTTCCTAAAAAGTGCAGCAACATTTTCTCCTTTCTGATGAAAAATCTTCATTTTCAAATTTTCATATGTTGAGTTGTAATTTAAAAAGTATTTTTTCCAATCCTCTCACTTGGTTCGCCTTATTTGAGCAAGAATGCATGTGGTGGGGTTAAATGTATGTTCTGCCACAGTTGTGGTTTTCCAATGACTAATGTACGAAAACTTCAAAGGAATTAAAGGTATTTTATTTTTTCAAAATTGCATCATACTTATGGGGAAGACAAAAAAGCATCATGAATTGAAATTGAAAGTAGTTATGGAGATTCTTGGGGAAAAAAGGTTGCGAGCGGAAAACTCTAAATGTAACTTTAGATTATAAGAATAGTATACATATTTAGATGATGAAGTGGGGCGTGAGGACATTAAACCAAAGACAGCTTAATTCAAGCACTAGCAATGCTCTTGCACTAATGAACAAATATGATGTCAGAGCATTCATAGAATTAGCAGAATGATACTCAAAGTTTGTTAGAAACCTCACAGAGAAAATATATAGTTGCAAGCAGTTGTTAAAGATGGCACAGTTTGAGTGGACACGAGTCCCAGAATGATTTTGTCAATTTGAAAAATAACATTTGAGAGTCTCTGCCTCTTCAAGGACATGATCTGTTGAAAAAATGCATAGTCTCCACTGATGCCAGTGATAGAGGTAGAGGAGCAGTCCTGACACAAGTCGATAAGCAGAGTAAGGAAGTTATCATCGCCTTTTCTTCAAGATTATTGACACCCGCAGAAGAAAAATAATCCTTTATAGAAAGAGAAACACTACCATGTATTTGAGGTCTCAAACAGTTCCTTCAGTTTATCTGGGGATCTAATGTGTTTACATAAGACCGCAGACCATTGACAAAGTTGCTCACTGCTCAAGGGATATAATCAGCCAGGGTTGCAAGGATGTCAGTGCGGGTGTAGGATTTTAATTATAAGGTAGAACACGTGCCAGGAGTAAAGTACAAAGTGGCTTTTTTTTTATTTATTTTTTTGGGTGTCAATTCCAGTGAAGGGTTCCTAGCAATAAGTGGGATGATTGTTGTATAGCCAGTGTGTGTAGGAAGACTCAAGTGGAATTAGTGAAGAGGCCTGAAATAAAGAGTACAATTAAAATTAGGTTTTGATGAATGTAGAAAATTGTGGTCCATCTAAAAAAAATCATTGAATGGTGAAATTACTAAATTTGTGGGAAGGGTGAGAAGAATATGGAGTGTGGAAAACATGTTGGTGATATGAGGGAACAAGGTGATTCCTCCTGTGAGGGTAATGAGGGACTTTCTCATGTCATGAAAACAAAGAGAAGAGCGAAAACTGTCTATTGTTGGCCAAGTATTGATAAAGGAGTTGAGGGGAAAATCAGACATTGTATGGGGTGCATGAATTCTCAAAAGAGTCAAGTGACATTTACACCACCATTGTGTCCCTTGAGTTGCCCAAAAATGCCTTGGGAAAGAGTTGGTATTGATATAATGGGACCCTTACAATAAGAGTGGAGAAGTGAAATATATGCTTGTTATAACAGATTATTTTTTTTAAATGCCCAGAATGTGAAATTGTGAATTATGTCGATTATGTCAACTATTGTAGAGTTTTTCGATAATTTTCTTAAGAGGACTACCTAAGTACTTGGTGAGTGATAATGGACTGCAATTTGTCAAGTGAGGTTATCATCCTGAATGTACCAGAAGTGTTGAGAGATTTAACCGTGTGTTAAAGTGTAATCCGGTTTACGAGGAGCAGTCCACTTAACTGGGAAGCTGAAGTAAGCAAGTTAGTATGGGCATATTGCATAGCACCCGGTGAAGTGATGGTGTATAGTCCACTTACCATTATGATGAGAAGGATTCCCTTTAATAAGGATGTGTTTCTTTTTTAATTTTGTCAATTTGGCAGTGCAACCTGTACCTGACAAACACCTCTGATCCCTGGTGAAATCCATAGTATTCCTCAAGAGACTGTCCTGAACCTGACATTTCAAAATTGGCAAGTTGCGAGATTCCTCTCTCCACTGATGTACAAGGTCGCAATAGGAACCCCTAGTAAAACCCCCACTCAGCAGATGTGGAATCTGTGAGGTTCCTTTAGAGTGACCACATGTGCTCAATATTGGAAAGTGAATCCTTTGTATTACTGTAGTGTGTTTGGATGCAGGTGTGAAGGGTGCAGCCTCCAAGTGCTGCTGACCTCCGGCCAGGCATGCGTGCTTGTCAAGTGAGGGGTAGTATTTGGGCAATCCCTGAGCCCCCAAGTAGACGGAGACAGGTGACTACCACTAGGTGAGCTCATAACTGCATTGCAGTCCTTCTGTATTGCCTGGCCATGTAAATATTGAGTGATAAATTCAGCCACTGATTTTTGCATGGCACTTTTGTACCATCTGATTACCGCTTTCAGTACCTCCCCTTTATAATAAGTGGCTGGGTGCCAGTACTTTGGTTGATAGAGTAACTCCCTTTTGCCAAAGTTAAAAACAGTTTACTTTTCAAAATATTGTCATTCCTCTGTCGTCCAAAATGCTCTTAAAACTCCTTAGCCCATCCTCTCCCACCATGTTTTAGCTGATTATGCCACTGTGATGGTTAGGATATCTCGGTTTCAGAGGCCCAGATCTCATTAACCTAGGCAAGCCGCTGACAATGGCTTTGAATGAACTGATGTGGATTTGGCCTTACCTCTTATTACTACCAGACCTTAATAGACAGAGATTCAATTGATTGCAGAACCCTGGTTAAACATCTGTTAAAATTAGTACTAGTCACGAAATAATCTCTTCCCATTTAATTCTCTTCCTTCTCAACAGCATATAGTAGTGATCATCTAACTTGGTAAAAACGTATAGTCTGTTGTGCACTCACAATGCATTTAATGCTAGATTAATGACTGAACGTTAAATGTTGGTATCTTTTTTCATATTCTTATGTTTTTGCCCTTGATTTACAGATCAGTGTTTATTTGTATCTACATACGTTTACAGATGTTTCTAACATTATAAACAGAGTCGCTGTACATAAAAAAGCCTCACATTGAGTGAAAACCCCAAGTGCATAGAGGAAATTACATACATGAGGCATAAGAATTATACGAATGCGGGCTAGAGCATTTCCAGATTTAGTGCCAGGCAAGTGCTAGTTATCTTTAGTGTTTGCTAGATTGACAACTTTTTATCAGTACTAAACGAGCCAGTATACTGCCAGTTTTCCTGATCTTGTGGTGTAACTGTTCTGCTTCTGTGCTCTGCCTGCCTTCTTTGGGGCTCCAAGTACATGTGTCAAGTAGTTATGCAGTCTTTGAATTGGAGACAACCAAAACCCACAGGAGTTTTCTGAAGCTTAAGAATGTCGAACTCTGGTCCCCAAACCGAGTTGTTTTTGGAAGTGAACTGGTCCTGCTTGCAATGTTTGTGGTCACTGTCCAGAAACTGTATGCATTCACCCTAGCTTTGTGATAACAGTCCTGAAGCTACCTAGAAATGCCTTTATGGCACACTGTTATTACAGCAAAAGCATTAGCAATGTATGTGATTAACCCCTTAGCTGCTGGGCCTTTTCCCCCCAGTGCTGAGCCCTTTTTGGCTATTTGGGGTAGTTCGAGCTTAGGGCTTCATAACTTTTTGTCCACATAAGCTAACCACGCCAAATTTGCGTCCTTTTTTTCCAACATCCTAGGGATTCTAATGGTACCCAGAGTTTGTGGTTTCCCCTGGAGGAGACCAAGAAAATAGCCAAAATACAGTGAAAATTTTGTTTTTTCCAAAAAAATGGGAAAAAAGGGCTGCCGAAGAAGGCTTGTGGTTTTTTCCCTGAAAATGCCATCAACAAAGGGTTTCTGGTGCTGAAATCACTAGCTTCCCACCTTTCAGGAACGGGCAGACTTGAATCAGAAAACCACATTTTTCAACACAAATTTGGCATTTTACTGGGACATACCCCATTTTTACTATATTTGGTGCTTTCAGCCTCCTTCCAGTTAGTGACAGGAATGGGTGTGAAACCAATGCTGGATCCCGGAATGCTAAACATTTCTGAAAACTAGACAACATTCTGAATTCAGCAAGGGGTAATTTGTGTAGATCCTACAAGGTTTTCCTACAGACAATAACAGCTGAAATAAAAAAATATTGAAATTGAGCTGAAAACAACAGCCATTTTTCTTTATGTTTTACTCTGTAACTTTTTCCTGCGATGTCAGATTTCTGAAAGCAATATACCGTTTTGTCTGCTGGACTCTTCTGGGTTGCGGGGATATAAAGGGCTTGTAGGTTCATCAAGAACCCTAGGTACCCAGAGCCAATAAATGAGCTGCACCCTGCAGTTGGTGTTCATTCTATACTGGGTATACAGCAATTCATTTGCTGAAATATGAAGAGTGAAAAAGAGGTATCAAGAAAACCTTTGCATTTCCAAAATGGGATCAAGATAAGGTTTTGAGGAGCAGTGGTTATTTGCACATCGCTGAATTCCGAGGTGCCCATACTAGCATGTGAATTGCAGGGCATTTCTCAAATAGACGTCTTTTTTACACACTCTCTTATATTTGGAAGGAAAAAATGTAGAGAAAGATAAGGGGCAATAACACTTGTTTTACTATTCTATGTTCCCCCAAGTCTCCCGATAAAAATGATACCTCACTTGTGTGGGTAGGCCTAGTGCCCGCGACAGGAAATGCCCCAAAACACAACATGGACACATCCTATTTTTTTTATAGAAAACAGAGCTGTTTTTTTCAAAGTGCCTACCTGTAGATTTTGGCCTCTAGCTCAGCCGGCACCTAGGGAAACCTGCCAAACCTGTGCATTTCTGAAATCTAGAGACCTAGGGGAATCCAAGGAGGGGTGACTTGTGGGGCTCGGACCAGGTTCTGTTACCCAGAATCCTTTGCAAACCTCAAAAAGTGGCTAAAAAAAAAGTTTTCCTCACATTTCGGTGACAGAAAGTTCTGGAATCTGAGAGGAGCCACAAATTTCCTTCCACCCAGCGTTCCCCCAAGTCTCCCGATAAAAATGATACCTCACTTGTGTGGGTAGGCCTAGCGCTCGCGACAGGAAACGCCCCAAAGCGCAACGTGGACACATCCAAATTTTTTGAAGAAAACAGAGGTGTTTTTTGCAAAGTGCCTACCTGTAGATTTTGGCCTCTAGCTCAGCCGGCACCTAGGGAAACCTACCAAACCTGTGCATTTCTGAAAACTAGAGACGTAGGGGATTCCAAGGAGGGGTGACTTGCGGGGTTCGGACCAGGTTCTGTTACCCAGAATCCTTTGCAAACCTCAAAAAGTGGCTAAAAAAACAGGTTTTCCTCACATTTCGGTGACAGAAAGTTCTGGAATCTGAGAGGAGCCACAAATTTCCTTCCACGCAGCGTTCCCCCAAGTCTCCCGATAAAAATGATACCTCACTTGTGTGGTTAGGCCTAGCGCCCGCGTCAGGAAACGCCCCAAAGCGCAACGTGGACACATACAAATTTTTGGAAGAAAACAGAGGTGTTTTTTGCGAAGTGCCTACCTGTAGATTTTGGCCTCTAGCTCAGCCGGCACCTAGGGAAACCTACCAAACCTGTGCATTTCTGAAAACTAGAGACCTTGGGGAATCCAAGGAGGGGTGACTTGCGGGGCTCGGACCAGGTTCTGTTACCCAGAATCCTTTGCAAACCTCAAAAAGTGGTTAAAAAAACAAGTTTTCCTCACATTTCGGTGACAGAAAGTTCTGGAATCTGAGAGGAGCCACAAACTTCCTTCCACCCAGCGTTCCCCCAAGTCTCCCGATAAAAATGATACCTCACTTGTGTGGGTAGGCCTAGCGCCCGCGACAGGAAACGCCCCAAAGCGCAGCGTGGACACATACACATTTTTGGAAGAAAACAGAGGTGTTTTTTGCAAAGTGCCTACCTGTAGATTTTGGCCTCTAGCTCAGCCGGCACCTAGGGAAACCTACCAAACCTGTGCATTTCTGAAAACTAGAGACCTTGGGGAATCCAAGGAGGGGTGACTTGCGGGGCTCGGACCAGGTTCTGTTACCCAGAATCCTTTGCAAACCTCAAAAAGTGGCTAAAAAAACAAGTTTTCCTCACATTTCGGTGACCGAAAGTTCTGGAATCTGAGAGGAGCCACAAATTTCCTTCCACCCAGTGTTTCCCCAAGTCTCCCGATAAAAATGATACCTCACTTGTGTGGGTAGGCCTAGCGCCCGCGACAGGAAACGCCCCAAAGCGCAACGTGGACACATACAAATTTTTGGAAGAAAACAGAGGTGTTTTTTGCGAAGTGCCTACCTGTAGATTTTGGCCTCTAGCTCAGCCGGCACCTTGGGAAACCTACCAAACCTGTGCATTTCTGAAAACTAGAGACCTAGGGGAATCCAAGGAGGGGTGACTTGCGGGGCTCGGACCAGGTTCTGTTACCCAGAATCCTTTGCAAACCTCAAAAAGTGGCTAAAAAAACAAGTTTTCCTCACATTTCGGTGACAGAAAGTTCTGGAATCTGAGAGGAGCCACAAATTTCCTTCCACCCAGCGTTCCCCCAAGTCTCCCGATAAAAATGATACCTCACTTGTGTGGGTAGGCCTAGCGCCCGCGACAGGAAACGCCCCAAAGCGCAACGTGGACACATACAAATTTTTGGAAGAAAACAGAGGTGTTTTTTGCGAAGTGCCTACCTGTAGATTTTGGCCTCTAGCTCAGCCGGCACCTAGGGAAACCTACCAAACCTGTGCATTTCTGAAAACTAGAGACCTAGGGGATTCCAAGGAGGGGTGACTTGCGGGGCTCGGACCAGGTTCTGTTACCCAGAATCCTTTGCAAACCTCAAAAAGTGGCTAAAAAAACAAGTTTTCCTCACATTTCGGTGACAGAAAGTTCTGGAATCTGAGAGGAGCCACAAATTTCCTTCCACACAGCGTTCCCCCAAGTCTCCCGATAAAAATGATACCTCACTTGTGTGGGTAGGCCTAGCGCCCGCGACAGGAAACGCCCCAAAGCGCAACGTGGACACATACAAATTTTTGGAAGAAAACAGAGGTGTTTTTTGCGAAGTGCCTACCTGTAGATTTTGGCCTCTAGCTCAGCCGGCACCTATGGAAACCTACCAAACCTGTGCATTTCTGAAAACTAGAGACCTAGGGGATTCCAAGGAGGGGTGACTTGCGGGGCTCGGACCAGGTTCTGTTACCCAGAATCCTTTGCAAACCTCAAAAAGTGGCTAAAAAAACAAGTTTTCCTCACATTTCGGTGACAGAAAGTTCTGGAATCTGAGAGGAGCCACAAATTTCCTTCCACCCAGCGTTCCCCCAAGTCTCCCGATAAAAATGATACCTCACTTGTGTGGGTAGGCCTAGCGCCCGCGACAGGAATGGATCACACAAGGGTCAATGGTAGTCATTGCTTGAGGTCTACTGTTAACCCTGGAGTGATTCATTCCTGAAGCATGCACTAGGCGCAGGCACACAAGCGAGGTTGTGTTTTTATCAGGACAAGTGGGGAAACACTGGGTGGTAGGAATTTTGAGGATCCCTGCAGATCCCTGGACTTCTGCTCATTGAAATGCAAGGAAATGTGTTTTTTAAGCACATAATGTAATTTCAAGGGGATTCTGGGTGAAGGAAAACTGGTGAGAGCCATGCAAGTCCTGCACCCTTGGACTCCCCTGGTACTAGTTTGTTAAAGTTAACCCACCACTCACACTGGTTGGTTTTAGCACCACCAGAAATTATGGTTTCAAAGCATGATTACTTATCAAAGTATCTGAATATTGAAACCAAGCCTTCTGAAGGTGGGCCATAAAGCCGCGTCCAGGCACCAACCTCTTTATGGTCCATTCACACGCCATTCACGCACAACAAACAACCCTTTCATATCGCCAGCCACGGGCCCAATCCAATCAATCACTCCACTCACATTAACTTACCGCTGCCAGACAAGGGCCCATCACATTCACACGCCACAGAACGGAATAAGTTTGACTACATTTTACCACCTGTCAAGTAACTGCCTCCTTCTTCCTTAACATTAAAAAAAATGCATGCGTAACAAACCTTTACTAATGACTCCTGTGACAGCCACCTGAGGCTCAGGAAGACATGTTTTTGATGCGCCTTTAACGCACTCTCTGCGCTAAATCCAACTCCTTCCAGTTTGTGGATGCAAGTTGGGGGTGTCCGAGTATGCCGTACAAAGCGATTCCTCGAACTGAGTGTGCATATCTACCTTTGAAACTAAGGGAGACATGCTGGGGATTTCTCATGCTGTTACCTAAAGAGAAGGTCATAGGCTACCTGCCTCCTTCTTCCTTAACATTACCAAATGCATGCGTAACAAACCTTTACTAATGACTCCTGTGACAGCCACCAGAGGCTCAGGAAGACATGTTTTTCATGCGCCTTTAACACACTCTCTGTGCTAAATCCAACTCCTTCCAGTTTGTGGATGCAAGTTGGGGGTGTCCGAGTATGCCGCACAAAGCGATTCCTCGAACTGAGTGAGCATATCTACCTTTGAAACTAAGGGAGACATGCTGGGGATTTCTCATGATGTTCCCTAAAGAGAAGGTCATAGGCTATGGAAAAGGGTAGTGTTTGGTACATAGGGGAGTCCATGAGAACGTAGCATATGTCCCAGCCAACATTATGTGCAGTGATGTGACTATAATGCACTTATACAGCAAACTGAACATCTACTAAGTTCTGATGGAGGATGAACATGAAAAGCAGGTCAAATACTGACCTATACAAGTCATTCTCCTTCAGTGCTGGGATGGCACCAATGGGTTTGAATCCATAGGTGTAGATGATGCACATCTGTACTACCTTTACTATCTGCCTTCTACCTGTGCAATAACCCTGTGAAGGCACTCCTACCATAAGCTTTCCTTACCCATCCATGTCTCTGTTCTCATCAGAGTCCTGGCTAATCCTGTATAATAGCCAAGTGAACCTATACTAGTTTGTGGAAGCAAGTTGGGGGCTTCCAAGTATGCCCTACAAAGTGATTCCTCGAACTGAGAGAGCATATCTACTGTTGAAAGTAAGGTAGACATGCAGGTGAAGAAAGGGTACTCCATGGCAATGTGGCATATGTTCTGTCCACTAGTATATGCAGTAGGGAGAAGAAAATGCATGTTAATTGAACAGAACACCGACCACGCCAAAAGGAAGTCCATGATGAAGTAAAATTCTGTGGCTCCTTGCCTAACGAAGCAGTGGCCCATGGACGTTCGGTATCCATGCACTGCCACTGAAAGGATTACCCAACAGCAGCTCAACCTCAGTCGATTTCCCAGAACTTTGCTTTAGTATGATACAACGTAAAGCAAGTAGGGATACAGAGGCCTGGTTGTGATGGACACTGGGGACAGTAATACCGACTCTCCTGCCGCTTTCCATGCTTTGAGCACACTTTACAGCGACGACATGGACGATCCTTTTTGGGTGTTTTAGGTATGCGATCAGCAAAGTGTCGCTCCTGCAGCCTTGCCACATCCTCCAGAACATATGAGGTGGAGGCTGCTGCTTCTTCTGTAACAGCAGTGAGGCTTTCAATTACAGACAACTGGAAGTCAAGGAAAGTCATGAGTCTTCCTGTTGTTGTCTGACGGTAAACAACATACGCATTATATGTTGCCATCTGAATCAGGTGGGTAAACAGTTTCTTGTACCAAGGGCGAGTTTTACGACACGCATTGTATGGTTGAAGAACCTGGTCGTTCTTGTCCACTCCACCCATGTACTTATTGTAATCGAGTATACAGATGGGCTTGTGGACTTCGGCCATCTGACCCCAAACCGTGATGGGAGAAGTGCTCTCATCATGAATTGTAGTGAGCACGTATACATCACGTCTATCTAGGAACTTGACTGCGAGCAGTTCGTTAGAACGCAATGCAGTACTCTGTGATTTCTGGAGCTTCTTGCAAACAAGCTCCCGCGGGAATCCTTTGCGGTTACAACGAACTGTACCGCAGGCCACAGTGCCAGCTTTGTAGAGCTCACTGAACAGCTCTACTCCTGTATAGAAATTGTCCACATAAAGGTTATAACCTTTGTGAAGAAGTGGCTGGACAAGTTCCCATACAATCTTACCTGTGACCCCTAACACAGGAGGGCAACCTACAGGGTTTAGGGTAGAATCCTTCCCTGTATACACTCTCAGGCTGTACACATAGCCAGTAGAGCTCTCACACAGCATGTACAGCTTTATGCCATAGCGAGCTCTTTTGCTCGCAATGTACTGTCTGAAAAGCAGCCGTCCTTTGTACAGGATCAAGGACTCATCGACTGCTATATTCTTTCCAGGAGTATATATCTCTGGAAACCTGGCAGACAAATGTTCCACGACAGGCCGAATTTTGAACATTCTGTCATGATCTGGATGGTCCCGGGGCAATGCAGCAGAATTGTCATTGAAATGCAGCATGCGCTGCAGTAGCAAAAAACGATCTCTGCTCATGTATGGTGCGAAGATGGGAGTTACCCAAACCGTGCGAGTCGTCCAGTAGGACTGCAAGGTGGGTTTCTGTACTAACCCCATTTTGAGCGTAAGGCCCAAAAATATCTTCAACTCCGCCAGCGAAGTGGGAGTCCACTGGCGTGCCCTAGAACGGGGCCCTAGAGTGCCTCCGCGCTCCCTCAGAAATTGGTCTGCACGCAAATTTGTTTGCTGCACAACTTTCTGAAGAAAGTCAACATCCAAAAACAGATAGATGTAGTCGACTGGCAAAAAGTTAGCTGTATCGACTTTACATCCAGCGTCACCAGTAAAAGGTGGAATTTGGGGCTGAACCAAACAGGGGGGCTGCCAAGAGAGCACTCTCTCTGTGCTTGCGGCAGCAAGCACGTGCTCTCTGGGTTCGGCTAACCCAATGTGGTCCCGCTGCCCCGAATGTGCTTGCGAAGGGACAGCACGGATGTCGTCATTGTCTCCTTCAGACTCACTGGAAGAGGTGTCGTCAGATGGGACTCCGCCGACTGAAAAATCACTCCCAGAATCTGCCCCATTGTCCTCTCCCTCAGATGCTGTCTCAGTGAGTGCTGTCTCAGTCTCTGAGCCTACATCAGAACTGTCCTCCATAACCCGAGCTAGGGCTTGATCAGCAGTCATCCAACGAGACGCCATCTCTGCAACTGGCTAAACTGTCCCTCTAAATTGCTAGCCTACGTAGAAGGCAGATAGTCACAAAATTGCGTGTGCGTATGTTTGTTGTGTACAACAGGAAATGTCGTCACCTTACCTTCGCTTCTTCTCCAATTCTGCAGATTTTCTGAAAACACTGAAAAAAACAAAAAAAGAATGTATTACTTCAGCTTACCACACACCCTGTGCAACAGTCATTTTTGGTGCTCTGCCTCCCATTACCTCCTCTTCTAATTCCCTCAGTACTACCCAGCAAAAGTGCCACTCATATCTCCATAGTCCCCCTGGCATTACATTTGTTTTAAAGCGCAGGTAACGCTTGCCTTTACTAATCCACTCAGCTACTTTATGGCAACTGCCACTACAGAAAAGACATGCATGCATGTATATATATACATATATATATATATATATATATATATATATATATATACATATTGTGTGAACAAGATTCTCACCCCACTACACGAGGTTCAAATTGACATCTTTTATTGCAAGCAACAGCCACGTACGCGTTTCGACTCTCAAGGATTCTTGATCACAGTAAATGAGTCCCTCTTTTCTTTCATTGTTTATACTTGCGATAAAACATGTCAATTTGAACCTCGTGGAGTGCGGTGAGATTCTTGTTCACAAAATATTTTCGAGGTTGCTCTCCTCCATCACTGAGCACCGGCAGTGGAGTGCACTGCGCAACAGTCTTTTTAACCAATTTGTGTTGCATATATATATATATATATATATATATATGTTTAGAAACAAAGTGGTTGAAGGGTTGCTGGGCGGCACACTCCACTGCCGGTGCCCAGTGACAGAGAAGACCAATCTAGAAATTATCTAATGCCGAAAAATGTCACCACACTCCACGAAGTACAAATAAAAGTGTATTTTATTGCAGTCAATAACCACCAACGTGTTTCAACTCACCAAGGAGTCTTGATCACGGTCCTCGTGGAGTGCGGTCAAATTGTTCACCATTATAAAACAACACACACAAGAATAACAAGCATTTACAATGTAATGGGTCTCGCATCTGCTCGAGTTAGAGCTATTAGCGTTATAAACTCCTAACCCAACTTTTCTTGCCACATAAATTGATAATTGAAAGTTAAACTCTTTCACATAAGAGAGCCGATTCACAGCGCCCCGGCCACCATGAGCATCATGTGAAGAGTTACACAAAAGGAAAAGAAGTTCGCTCGCAGTTAAACATAACTGCAAAAGTGCACTTAGCCTTGTACCAGGGGCGATGGCCAAGGCGGTAACAAAACCTCCCCAAGGAGGGACAAAGGTAAATCATTTTCCAATGTCATCAAAGGATTTTTGAAGGGCAAGCCCACGAACGAGTGGTAGTGATGGGCGTGAGGTGGGCGTTGTTAGAAGCCCAGATACACACCAACAAGTCAGAAAAGCAGCACATGGATGCTGCAATGCTTGTCCTGAAAAAAAAAAAATATATATATATATATATATATATATATCTATATATATCTATATATATATGTGTATACATATATACACATATATATGAGAGAGAGAGAGAGAAAGAAAACACGACACTCATGTCACAAACCTTTTTTTTATACATGTGTGCTTGCCCTTGCCAAAGCACACATGTATAAAAAAAAATTGGCCCCATTGATGGTCACCCTAAGGGCTGACCAACAATTTTTTTTTTTTTTTCTTTTTTACCCTGGGGGGCGATTGCCCCCCCCCCCCCACCCAGGCAAAACTACATGTTTTTTTTTCCCCCCCCTGGGGTCGGCCCGTGTTCCAAGGGCCGACCCCGCCATTTTTTTTTTTTTTTTTTTTTTTTTTTTTTGAATTGTGGGGGGCGCGATCGCCCCCCAAAACTGTGTAAATTATTAATTATTGCCCCCGGGGGGGGCGGCCCGTTTACGAGGGGGCCGACCCCCCCAAAGAAGATCCCTGGTGCCTAGGGGCGTTTCCTGGCCGAGGATCGCAGCCGCGCTGTGATCCACGGCCAGGAAACGGTGCCAGGGAGGCATCGATGGAAAGGGGAGAGCCTCCCTTTTCCATTGATGCCTCCCTGGCATCTGGGGAGGCCGTTTTGGCCTTTTTTTCCCCACCGGAAAAGGAGAGAACGCTTACCTGCTTCTCTCCTTCTCCGGTGGGGAAAAACTGTGACGTCAGCGCGCCTTGCGGCGCGCTGATGTCATAAGGGGGCGGGAGGGGGGTGGGATGGAGACGCGGAAGCTCTTCCGCGTCTCCTACCGTGAAAAAAAAAAAAAATAAAAATCCTCCGGTGCATCGCACCGGAGGATTTTTAACCCCCTCCCTGGTGTCGGCCACTGGTCGTGACCCGCACCAGGGAGGGTGTGTGGGCGTCGGCCAGTGGCGGATGCCCGCACCAAAGGGGTTAAATCAGCCAAAAGAAAATGTGACCACTTTGATGATGGAGACGCCCACAAGCCCAAAACAGCCACAATCTGCTGGTCTAAAGAAGTGCTTTGGTAGTTCCGAGAAAATCATGGTCCACTAAGACTTTCCACACCTCTAGACTTTGTTTAGCATTACCTCATTCTCTGAGTGTGCCGTGGTGCAAATATTTCATATATATATATATATACACACACACACACACACAAAATATTGTTTATGTTTGGTATACAAACCCATTTATCATTGACACACCGTACTTATAATTCACATGTATACTTAAACACCTCCATCAACATAAATATAACTTGCGCACCTCCATACAGTCTTGTCAACAACACTACATTAACTATAACTTGCTACTGTACTGTACTGTACCATGCACTGTGTTCTGGCAAATCATGTAATTTCAGATGTCGTAAGTGCTGTTATTAAACCAATGATTTCACATGCTATAACTTCAGTAAAATGCATGAGTATAGCTAATGCATGGAGAAGGGGTGAGTTATAGTTAATTTAGTGTGGTGAGTGAGGTGACTGTATGGAGGTGCGCGAGTTATAGTAATTTGAAAGTTCTGCGTAAGTATAAATATGAGTGTAGGAGGCTGGACTGGCTCGTAGTGAGTACCAAGGAGTACTTGCACCTTGCACCAGGCCCAGTTATCCCTTATTAGTGTATAGGGTGTCTAGCAGCTTAGGCTGATAGATAATGGTAGCTTAGCAGAGCAGCTTAGGCTGAACTAGGAGACATGTGAAGCTACTACAGTACCACTTAGTGTCATATGCACAATCTCATAAGAAAATACAATACACAGTTATACTAAAAATAAAGGTACTTTATTTTTATGACAATATGCCAAAGTATCTTAGAGTGTACCCTCAGTGAGAGGATAGGAAATATACACAAGATATATATACACAATAGCAAAAATATGCAGTATAGTCTTAGAAAACAGTGCAAACAATGTATAGTTACAATAGGATGCAATGGGGAAACATAGGGATAGGGGCAACACAAACCATATACTCCAAAAGTGGAATGCGAACCACGAATGGACCCCAAACCTATGTGACCTTGTAGAGGGTCGCTGGGACTATTAGGAAATAGTGAGAGTTAGAAAAATAACCCTCCCCAAGACCCTGAAAAGTGAGTGCAAAGTGCACTAAAGTTCCCCTAAGGACAAAATAGTCGTGTTAGAGGGAAAATGCAAGGAAAACACAAATCAGCAATGCAACAACGATGGATTCCTGACTGAGGGTACCTGTGGAACAAGGGGACCAAGTCCAAAAGTCACAAGCAGCTCGGAGATGGGCAGATGCCCAAGAAATGCCAGCGGTTGGTGCAAAGAAGCTCTTACTAGGCTGAAGAACTGTGAATACTGCAGGAACGACAAGGGCTAGAGACTTCCCCTTTGGAGGATGGATCCCCCACGCCTTGGAGAGTCGTGCAGAAGTGTTTTCCCGCCGGATGGACGCCAACAAGCCTTGCTACACGCAAATCGTGCGTTTGGCGTTTTTGGACGCTGCTGGGGCCCAGGAGGGACCAGGAGGTCGCAAATTGGACCTGCAGAGAGAGGGGACGTCGAGCAAGACAAAGAGCCCTCACTGAAGCAGGTAGCACCCGGAGAAGTGCCAGAAACAGGCACTACGAGGATGCGTGAAACGGTGCTCGCCGAAGTTGCACAAAGGAGTCCCACGTCGCCGGAGACCAACTTAGAAAGTCGTGCAATGCAGGTTAGAGTGCCGTGGACCCAGGCTTGGCTGTGCACGAAGGATTTCCGCCGGAAGTGCACAGGGGCCGGAGTAGCTTGCAAAGTCGCGGTTCCCAGCAATGCAGCCCAGCGAGGTGAGGCAAGGACTTACCTCCACCAAACTTGGGCTGAAGAGTCACTGGACTGTGGGGGTCACTTGGACGGTGTCGCTGGATTCGAGGGACCTCGCTCGTCGTGCTGAGAGGAGACCCAAGGGACCGGTAATGCAGCTTTTTGGTGCCTGCGGTTGCAGGGGGAAGATTCCGTCGACCCACGGGAGATTTCTTCGGAGCTTCTGGTGCAGAGAGGAGGCGGACTACCCCCACAGCATGCACAAGCAGGAAAACAGTCGAGAAGGCGGCAGGATCAGCGTTACAGAGTTGCAGTAGTCGTCTTGGCTACTATGTTGCAGGTTTGCAGGCTTCCAGCGCGGTCAGCGGTCGATTCCTTATCAGAAGGTGAAGAGGGAGATGCAGAGGAACTCGGCTGAGCTCATGCATTCGTTATCTCAAGTTTCCCCAGAGACAGAGACCCTAAATAGCCAGAAAAGAGGGTTTGGCTACCTAGGATGGAGGAAAGGCTACTAACACCTGAAGGAGCCTATCAGCAGGAGTCTCTGACGTCACCTGGTGGCACTGGCCATTCAGAGCAGTCCAGTGTGCCAGCAGCACCTCTGTTTCCAAGATGGCAGAGGTCTGGAGCACACTGGAGGAGCTCTGGACACCTCCCAGGGGAGGTGCAGGTCAGGGGAGTGGTCACTCCCCTTTCCTTTGTCCAGTTTCGCGCCAGAGCAGGGGCTAAGGGGTCCCTGAACCGGTGTAGACTGGCTTATGCAGAATTGGGCACCTCTGTGCCCAACAAAGCATTTCCAGAGGCTGGGGGAGGCTACTCCTCCCCTGCCTTCACACCATTTTCCAAAGGGAGAGGGTGTCACACCCTCTCTCAGAGGAAGTTCTTTGTTCTGCCATCCTGGGCCAGGCCTGGCTGGACCCCAGGAGGGCAGATGCCTGTCTGAGGGGTTGGCAGCAGCAGCAGCTGCAGTGAAACCCCAGGAAGGGCAGTTTGGCAGTACCAGGGTCTGTGCTACAGACCACTGGGATCATGGAATTGTACCAACAATGCCAGGATGGCATAGAGGGGGCAATTCCATGATCATAGACATGTTACATGGCCATATTCGGAGTTACCATGGTGAAGCTACATATATGTAGTGACCTATATGTAGTGCACGCGTGTAATGGTGTCCCCGCACTCACAAAGTTCAGTGAATTGGCTCTGAACAATGTGGGGGCACCTTGGCTAGTGCCAGGGTGCCCTCACACTAAGTAACTTTGCACCTAACCTTTACCAGGTAAAGGTTAGACATATAGGTGACTTATAAGTTACTTAAGTGCAGTGTAAAATGGCTGTGAAATAACGTGGACGTTATTTCACTCAGGCTGCAGTGGCAGGCCTGTGTAAGAATTGTCAGAGCTCCCTATGGGTGGCAAAAGAATTGCTGCAGCCCATAGGGATCTCCTGGAACCCCAATACCCTGGGTACCTTAGTACCATATACTAGGGAATTATAAGGGTGTTCCAGTAAGCCAATGTAAATTGGTAAAATTGGTCACTAGCCTGTTAGTGACAATTTGAAAGTAATGAGAGAGCATAACCACTGAGGTTCTGGTTAGCAGAGCCTCAGTGAGACAGTTAGGCACCACACAGGGAACATATACATGCACACCTATGAGCACTGGGGCCCTGTGTGACAGGGTCCCAGTGACACATACATATAGGCCACAAACCTATGAGCACTGGGGTCCTGACCAGCAGGATCCCAGTGACACATAACAACCATACTGAAAACATGGTGTTTTCACTATGAGCACTGAGGCCTGGCTATCAGGATCCCAGTGAGACAGTGAAAACAGTGACAAACACCCTGACATACACTCACAAACAGGCCAAAAGTGGGGGTAACAAGGCTAGAAAGAGGCTACCTTCTCACACAACCCCCCCCAAACGAAGGACAATAAGGCTAACCTTGGCCAGTTGAGACTTTATTGTCTAAGTGGTGATAAGTAGAGAGTAGCTCTGCAATAGACTGGTTACTCCCTTTATCATCCACTATATGGTTACTTCCCTGTGGGGATGTAAACCACCCTGTTTGAAGTTTTTTAGCTAAGTAACAATGTGAAGATGTATTTTCAGAGTTTCTATCAGTAAGTTTTAGTTTAGAGCAGTGGGAATTGTCCACTGAACCTATTTGTAGTGATGGAAATGCCAGACAGGGATGCTGTCTCAGAAAAGCCATAGCTGGGCAAAAACTTTGTCCATATGGCTGGAAGAGAGAACAGGGATGCTGTTTCTCTTGGGTTGGAGCAGGGCAGGGATGCTGTCCTATCAGCTCCACACTAGGGCAGGGATGCTGTCCTAAGTGTTGTGAGGCAGTGCAGAGTTTCTGCACTAAAGTTTCTCTGGGAGGGTTGGAGGGATGCTCCATGTTAACTAAAATGGTGCTCTTTTTCTCACCAATGTTAGTTATCCCACAGAGAGGTACTTCCACCTCAGGGAGTCCAGCTTTGCTAGCTGATGATTCCCTTGGAACAGGTGCCACCCCAGGAGAGGTTTCTCCCACCACAGGAATAGTATCCTGAATGGTAGGGTGGTTAGGGGATACTGTGATACCCTTTTTACCTGTTGATGGAGAGGGATCCTGAGTTTTCAGGCCTTCTCTCCTTTGCTTTTTCATTTCACTTGAAATGAGAGGGAACAATTCCTCAGGGATGCCCAGCATGGCTGCATGGGCATAAAACTCTACATCAGCCCAACCTGAGGCCTCTAGGTCATTACCTAAGAGACAGTCTACAGGTAAGCTAGGTGATACCACCACCTGCTTAGGGCCAGTAACTCCACCCCAACTAAACTGGATTATAGCTAAGGGAAGAAACTTAGTGGAGTTATGGACATCAATAATCTTATACTGTTGTCCAATGATGTGTTGATCAGGGTGCACTAGGTTTTCAGTCACCAAAGTGAAACTGGCACCTGTGTCCCTGTAGGCCAAGGCCTCAACACCATTTATTGAAACTGTCTGCCTGTACTTATCCATTGTAAGGGGACAAGCAGCCAGTGTGGGAAGGCCAATGCCACTAGGTGTGACAGAAACTGTCTTGGGACTGATTACATCAGTTTCCACTATGGACCCATAAGTGAACCCAACTACACCCTTTGCTTGACTGTTGCCAGCAGTCCCACCACTAGTACCACTACTGCTAGGGGCACTAGAGCTTGATGTATTAGTGGTGGTAGGCTCAGGGGGTTTACCTGGACAGGACTTATCCCCTGGCCTATGGCCTCTGTTTTTACACACAAAGCACCAAGGCTTTTTAATGTGTGCAGGTTGGGAAGAAGAGGAAGAATTTGTTTTATCCCCACCCTCTGAAGAGTGTTTAAGATTTGAAGTGGGATCTTTGGTTTTACCCTTATCCCCATGCTTATCTTGAGATTTTTCACCATCTTTCTTCTTATTGCCATCTTTGTCACCCCCTGTATGAACTTTTCTGTTCACCCTTGTTCTGACCCATTTGTCTGCCTTCTTTCCCAATTCTTGGGGAGAGGTTAGATCAGAGTCTACCAGGTACTGGTGCAACAAATCAGACACACAATTATTAAGTATATGCTCTCTCAGGATTGTGTTATACAGGCTTTCATAATCAGTAACTTTACTGCCATGTAACCACCCCTCCAAGGCCTTCACTGAATGGTCAATGAAATCAACCCAGTCTTGTGAAGACTCCTTTTTGGTCTCTCTGAACTTTATCCTGTACTGTTCAGTGGTTAAGCCATAACCATCCAGGAGTGCATTCTTAAGAACTGTAAAATTGTTGGCATCATTTTCTTTCACAGTAAGGAGCCTATCCCTACCTTTTCCACTAAATGATAGCCATAGGATAGCAGCCCACTGCCTTTGAGGGACATCCTGTACAACACAGGCCCTCTCAAGTGCAGCAAACCACTTGTTAATGTCATCCCCCTCCTTATAAGGGGGAACTATCTTGTGCAGATTCCTGGAATCATGCTCTTTTGCAGGATGACTATGGGGAATACTGCTGCTGCCACCATGGGTATCTAAACCCAACTTCTGTCTTTCCTTCTCTAATTCTAAAGACTGTCTATCCAAATCCAGCTGTTGCTTCTTGAGCTTCAGTCTGGTTTGTTCCACTCTCAATCTATTGAGCTCCCTTTCTAACATTCTGTCATCAGGGTGGGTGGGAGGGACATTTCTAGATACAGAGGTATGATGGGAATGAACAGAAGGAGACCTGTCCCTTACAGAGGGCACCCTAACAGCTTGGCTACCAGCATAATGTGAGAGCACACCATCAGTATGGTGTGATTCAACCTCTGTACCAACTATGCTAGACTGTCTAGTAATGGGCAGGCTGAGAAGTTTCTTTCCTGACCCTTTTCCTGGGGGAGTCCCTGGATCAGATTGAGAACCATTAGGTACTTTTTCACCTGATTGGGCACTTATGGCCTTATCCTGTACTCTAAGCATATTAATTAACAGTTCTAAGGAAGGATTCTTCCCTACACTCAAACCTCTCTCTATGCAGAGACTCCTTGCTCCTTTCCAGCTAAGGTGATCATATGCAGGTTTGGACAGTTCAACATTTTTTCCTGTGCCAGACATTTTTTTGAGAGAGTTAAAGTGATAGAAAAAGAGAAAAAAGTTTTCAGAACTTTTTGGAAAGACAGAAAAAAACTTTTTAAACTTTTAAGAACTTTTTGAAAGTTTAGAAGTACTTTTCAGCACTTAGAAAAGAGTGAAAAGAGGAAATGCAAAACTTTTTGGCTATGTGTATATACACTGACCTTGTTTTGTATATTTTTCTCTCATGAAAAGTACAATGACAAGAGTGGTAAGTAGTCTCAAGCACTTATCCCACCACTGCACAACCAATGTAGGAGGCTGGACTGGCTTGTAGTGAGTACCAAGGGGTACTTGCACCTTGCACCAGGCCCAGTTATCCCTTATTAGTGTATAGGGTGTCTAGCAGCTTAGGCTGATAGATAATGGTAGCTTAGCAGAGCAGCTTAGGCTGAACTAGGAGACGTGTGAAGCTACTACAGTACCACTTAGTGTCATATGCACAATCTCATAAGAAAACACAATACACAGTTATACTAAAAATAAAGGAACTTTATTTTTATGACAATATGCCAAAGTATCTTAGAGTGTACCCTCAGTGAGAGGATAGGAAATATACACAAGATATATATACACAATAGCAAAAATATGCAGTATAGTCTTAGAAAACAGTGCAAACAATGTATAGTTACAATAGGATGCAATGGGGAAACATAGGGATAGGGGCAACACAAACCATATACTCCAAAAGTGGAATGCGAACCACGAATGGACCCCAAACCTATGTGACCTTGTAGAGGGTCGCTGGGACTATTAGGAAATAGTGAGAGTTAGAAAAATAACCCTCCCCAAGACCCTGAAAAGTGAGTGCAAAGTGCACTAAAGTTCCCCTAAGGACAAAATAGTCGTGTTAGAGGGAAAATGCAAGGAAAACACAAATCAGCAATGCAACAACGATGGATTCCTGACTGAGGGTACCTGTGGAACAAGGGGACCAAGTCCAAAAGTCACAAGCAGCTCGGAGATGGGCAGATGCCCAAGAAATGCCAGCGGTTGGTGCAAAGAAGCTCTTACTAGGCTGAAGAACTGTGAATACTGCAGGAACGACAAGGGCTAGAGACTTCCCCTTTGGAGGATGGATCCCCCACGCCTTGGAGAGTCGTGCAGAAGTGTTTTCCCGCCGGATGGACGCCAACAAGCCTTGCTACACGCAAATCGTGCGTTTGGCGTTTGTGGACGCTGCTGGGGCCCAGGAGGGACCAGGAGGTCGCAAATTGGACCTGCAAAGAGAGGGGACGTCGAGCAAGACAAAGAGCCCTCACTGAAGCAGGTAGCACCCGGAGAAGTGCCAGAAACAGGCACTACGAGGATGCGTGAAACTGTGCTCGCCGAAGTTGCACAAAGGAGTCCCACGTCGCCGGAGACCAACTTAGAAAGTCGTGCAATGCAGGTTAGAGTGCCGTGGACCCAGGCTTGGCTGTGCACAAAGGATTTCCGCCGGAAGTGCACAGGGGCCGGAGTAGCTTGCAAAGTCGCGGTTCCCAGCAATGCAGCCCAGCGAGGTGAGGCAAGGACTTACCTCCACCAAACTTGGGCTGAAGAGTCACTGGACTGTGGGGGTCACTTGGACGGTGTCGCTGGATTCGAGGGACCTCGCTCGTCGTGCTGAGAGGAGACCCAAGGGACCGGTAATGCAGCTTTTTGGTGCCTGCGGTTGCAGGGGGAAGATTCCGTCGACCCACGGGAGATTTCTTCGGAGCTTCTGGTGCAGAGAGGAGGCGGACTACCCCCACAGCATGCACAAGCAGGAAAACAGTCGAGAAGGCGGCAGGATCAGCGTTACAGAGTTGCAGTAGTCGTCTTGGCTACTATGTTGCAGGTTTGCAGGCTTCCAGCGCGGTCAGCGGTCGATTCCTTATCAGAAGGTGAAGAGGGAGATGCAGAGGAACTCGGCTGAGCTCATGCATTCGTTATCTCAAGTTTCCCCAGAGACAGAGACCCTAAATAGCCAGAAAAGAGGGTTTGGCTACCTAGGATGGAGGAAAGGCTACTAACACCTGAAGGAGCCTATCAGCAGGAGTCTCTGACGTCACCTGGTGGCACTGGCCATTCAGAGCAGTCCAGTGTGCCAGCAGCACCTCTGTTTCCAAGATGGCAGAGGTCTGGAGCACACTGGAGGAGCTCTGGACACCTCCCAGGGGAGGTGCAGGTCAGGGGAGTGGTCACTCCCCTTTCCTTTGTCCAGTTTCGCGCCAGAGCAGGGGCTAAGGGGTCCCTGAACCGGTGTAGACTGGCTTATGCAGAATTGGGCACCTCTGTGCCCAACAAAGCATTTCCAGAGGCTGGGGGAGGCTACTCCTCCCCTGCCTTCACACCATTTTCCAAAGGGAGAGGGTGTCACACCCTCTCTCAGAGGAAGTTCTTTGTTCTGCCATCCTGGGCCAGGCCTGGCTGGACCCCAGGAGGGCAGATGCCTGTCTGAGGGGTTGGCAGCAGCAGCAGCTGCAGTGAAACCCCAGGAAGGGCAGTTTGGCAGTACCAGGGTCTGTGCTACAGACCACTGGGATCATGGAATTGTACCAACAATGCCAGGATGGCATAGAGGGGGCAATTCCATGATCATAGACATGTTACATGGCCATATTCGGAGTTACCATGGTGAAGCTACATATAGGTAGTGACCTATATGTAGTGCACGCGTGTAATGGTGTCCCCGCACTCACAAAGTTCAGTGAATTGGCTCTGAACAATGTGGGGGCACCTTGGCTAGTGCCAGGGTGCCCTCACACTAAGTAACTTTGCACCTAACCTTTACCATGTAAAGGTTAGACATATAGGTGACTTATAAGTTACTTAAGTGCAGTGTAAAATGGCTGTGAAATAACGTGGACGTTATTTCACTCAGGCTGCAGTGGCAGGCCTGTGTAAGAATTGTCAGAGCTCCCTATGGGTGGCAAAAGAATTGCTGCAGCCCATAGGGATCTCCTGGAACCCCAATACCCTGGGTACCTTAGTACCATATACTAGGGAATTATAAGGGTGTTCCAGTAAGCCAATGTAAATTGGTAAAATTGGTCACTAGCCTGTTAGTGACAATTTGAAAGTAATGAGAGAGCATAACCACTGAGGTTCTGGTTAGCAGAGCCTCAGTGAGACAGTTAGGCACCACACAGGGAACATATACATGCACACCTATGAGCACTGGGGCCCTGTGTGACAGGGTCCCAGTGACACATACATATAGGCCACAAACCTATGAGCACTGGGGTCCTGACCAGCAGGATCCCAGTGACACATAACAACCATACTGAAAACATGGTGTTTTCACTATGAGCACTGAGGCCTGGCTATCAGGATCCCAGTGAGACAGTGAAAACAGTGACAAACACCCTGACATACACTCACAAACAGGCCAAAAGTGGGGGTAACAAGGCTAGAAAGAGGCTACCTTCTCACAGTGAGTCATAAGTATGACTTAAAATTTGAAAGTGGTGCGTAAATGATACATTTAAAAGATAACTAACTTTAGAATGTCTAATGTCTGTGTAGTTTAAGTCAGTGAGTGGTGAGTACATCATAAATGTAAAATATACATATACGTGTAGAATTTTTAACATAGTTTAAGTTGCCTTTGTATACAAAATATAACATTTTCCTAGCTATAACTTAGCTTTAACCTTTGTGTTTTTTTTCTTGGAAGTTCAGTGTTTTTGATCATTTTAATTAGAATTTATTTAATAATCGGACAGTTTACGGTGCTCAAATGGAGTGTCATTGAGTGTGGTGCAATATAGTGGAGTATGATCTGAGTGTACTGTGGTGCAGTACAGTGTGGTAGAGTGGACTGAGGTAGACTAGAGTGACATAAACTGAAATGGCATACAGCAGAGTAGCGTAGATTGGAGTAGCATATAGTGGACTGGTGTACAGTCAAGTCGGCTAGAGTAGAGTGGCATAAAAAGGAAGAGAGTATAGTAGAGTGGCATAGAGTGTAGTGGTATACTGTAGGATAGCATACAGTGAAGTGTGGTATATTAGAGTTATGTCCTGAATATTGTATAGTGTATTGGTGCACAGTGTTGTGGCATACACTGGACTGTTGTACAGTGTAGGGGCATATATTTTAATATATACTCAAATAGGGTAGAGTGCAGTGTGGTACAGTGCAGTGTAGTAAAGTGGAATAGCATATATAAGAATGGAGTAGAGTGGAGTTGCATACAGTGGGCTTGCGTAGAGTTGAGTGTGGTTCAGTGTAGTGTCATAAAGTCAACTAGACTAGACTAGAGTGGATTGGTTTATATTGGAGTGTCTCGCAGCGGAATAGCATATGCTGGAGTAGCATAGAGTGGAGTGCCATACAGTGAATTAGCGTTCAGTGGCGTAGTGCTGAGTGAAATGACATTGAGTGGAATGGCACTAAGGGGGTCATTATGACCCCGGTGGTCGGTGATAATGGCGGTACCACCGCCAACAGGATGACGGGACATACCGCCACATCATGACATTGGCGAGTTGGCTAAAGCCAACCCGCCAATATACCACACCGACTGCCATGGCAGTAGCAGCTGCCGGGTCCGAGATAACAATCTTCAGCCACGCGGCCGATGATGTACTGCCGGCGGCATTTTGACTCTCCCTACCGCCATGGTTTTTGTGGCATTCGTAACACCACGAAAACCATGCTGGTAGGCCCTACCATTGACAGGGAATCCCTGTCACTGGTAAGAGGCCCCCGCATCCCCCCCCCCCAACACCCCTCAGACGCCCCCCACTCCACCCCTCCATCCACGCTCCTCCCTTCCAATCCCCCACCCCCCATAAACTCACACTCGCAGACACGCATACACTCACACAGGCATAAAAACATTCAAACATGCATGCATCCATTAATTCTCGCACACATCCGTACCACATTCACACTGACATGCAGACACTCATTCACATTTCCATTCATACATGCATTCTCACACATGCACACACGCAAACAACACTAAACACACATTCGCATTCATGCACACCCCCCCCCCCCCACACACACACAACACCCCCACCCCTGTCAGAAACCCAACTTACCTGCATCCAGGTTGTCTTCAGGCAGGAGACTGGGTGCTGCGACCGCCACCAGAACACTGCCAGGCCGTATTATTTGTCATAATACGTCTGGTGGAGGTCTAATGGCATGGCGCTCCTGGTGGTAGCAGCGCCACCTTAACACCATCCGCCAGTATGGCCACAGCTGGATTTATGCCCTTCTTGTGGCGGAAATCCGGCTGTGATCATAATTTGGCGGACAGATGTTAGCCGCGGCAACGTTCTTTTGGCAGCCGTTGCTGCGGCGGTAGGTGGCATTTACTGCCAATCTCAAAATGTGAGAGTAAGTCTTGAGACGTACAGTGGAGTGGCATATAGTGGAGTAGTATAGAGTACAGTGTCATACATTAGAATAGGGTTGATTGTAGAAGCGTAGAATGTAGTTGTCAGAAATTTGGTTTTCTGGGTGGAAGAGGTATGCACTATGTGCAAGCAGGATCCACAACCCTAGTCAGGGTAAATCTGATACACATTGAGTTAACCTGTGCTCTCCACATATTATCTTGGCACAGGGCACAATCAGCCTTAACTTAAGAGGCAATGCACAGAGTATTTCTGCACCATATCAAACAGTAAAACAGTGAAAACACCACACAAACAGATGCCATACCTAGTTAGAAACATATATCTCAATTTAATGACCAAAACAAGACCAAAATGACAAAAACTCAGTAAGTAGAAGTGGAGATATGAATTTTTAATTTAAACTTATAGTACTTAAAGGCATAAAGTGCCAACCGGGGATATCTGGTCTTACTAGACTGGATGAAATCCAAAAGATCCAGCTGACTGTAATGGAGCGCAGGTTTATATAGTCCCAGACAAGCCCTGCTGAAGTTTTACCTCCTCAAATGTTGAGAGTCCCATTTGCGAGTAAGAAGTTTGCGGGAGCAAGGAGAGTGCCACTGGCGATGGTCATCTGGCATGAAGAGTCGACCGGGAGTCATGGATGTGCAGACTGGAGGCTCACGGTCACAAGTGGGGATGCTTGCTGTGCGAACAGATGAACTTGTGCAGGGGCTACCCTTCCTCCCTTGCCCTGGCTCCAAGCTGGCAGGAGTGACAGTACATGATTGTTAGACCTATGCTGTGTGGACAAGGCATAGTCCAGTCAGGTGAAAGTGTGAGGCTGTGACCAACTCCTCCCTCCCATCCTGCCAGGATGGCTCCTCAGTCACACCTAAGATTCCTTTGTTTGTGGCTGTCTACAGTGAATGCACAAACCCAACTGACACCCCATCCCAGATGTGTATTGGAGACAGGCTGCAGGCACATAGGGCTTAAGAACTGGAACATGCCCACTTTCTAAAAGTAGAATTTCCAAAAATTCTAATAGTAAATCTGACTTTACTGTTAAAGAGGATTTATCATTACAATTCCATAGGTACTAAACATGACAGACCTACCACTTCCCAATCAGTAATTACAGCTTATGAAGTGTAATAAGAAATCCTTTTGGTTATCGTACGAGAGGGGTAGGCCCCACAATACTGAAAAACACATTTGAGGGTTTTCAATTACTAGAACATGTAAAACTTAAAAAGACATCTCTTATCTTTTATTTATACAGCACCCTGCCCTTTGGTCTACCTAGGGCCTCCCTTAGTGGTGACCTATATGTAATAAAAGGAGAGGTTGAGGCTTTGCAGAGGGTTTTAAATGCCAAGTCGACATGGCAGTTTAAACTGCACACACAGGCTCTTCAGTGGTAGGCCTGAGAAATGTTTAAAGGGCTAAGTAAGTGGGTGGCCCACCAGTAGCATTTAATTTACAGGACCTGGCCTCCTGGGGTGCCCTTTACTAGGGACATATACGTAAATTAAATATGCCAATTGTGGATAAGCCAATGTTATCATGTTTTAAGCATGTGCACTTCAGCAATGGTTTGCTGTGGTAAAGTGCTCAGAGTCCTAAAGCTAACAAAAATAGGCCAGCAAAATGGAGAAGGAGAGGCAAAATGTCATGGGGAAGACCATCCTAAGACTGACAGGTCTAACAGTAGTCACGTACAGTGGTGTGGCATTTAGTAGAGTGGGTTAGAATGTAGTTTGTAAAATGTAGAATTCAAGGGAAGGCCGTAGAGTGGAATTGCATACAGTGCAATACCGTAGAGTGGAGTTACGTACAGTGGCATAGTCTGCAGTGGATCGGCTTGTAGTGTAGTGGCATACAGTCGAGTGCCATAGACTGGAGTGTTGTACAGGTTTGCGGTATACATTGTAATAACATATAGTAGATTAGCTTACAATTGAGTGGCGTACAGTCAAACCGACTTGCATAAAGTAGAGTGTAGTAGAGTATAGTGGTGTAAAGTCAAATAGCATACTGTAGAATGGTGTACAGTTGAGTGGGGTGCAGTGGAATGGAGTAGACGGTAATAGCATTGAGTGCAGTGGCGTACGGTGGAGGCGTTGTCCTCCGCCAATGTGGCGGTCCAACTGCTACATTACAACCTGTTGCCGTCGAACCGCAAGGAAACTGTCAGCTACTGCCATGAAACAGCTGGCAGAGAACAAGGTCGTAATCCCCAGGGCAGAGCTGCTTGGAGTACTGTTGAGCGGAATATCATTCTGTTTAGTGACGTGAAGTCTAGTGACGTAAAGTGGACTGGTGTGTAGTGGAGTAGCGGAGAGTACAATGTTGTATAGTGGAATAGGGTTAACTGTAGAAGCATAGATTGTGGTGACATAGGCCGTCATTATGAACTTGGCGGTAATCACCGCCGACCACCGTGCTGACGGTGAACAAAAGACCACCAGTGGCGGTGAACTGCACACCGCCGAATAATGATGCCAAGAAGATAAACCTCCAAAAAACTTGCAACCGCCACCCACTGCCAGGGCCAACGATGGTGGAATGGTAGTACACCCCACCCTGCCACCGCCATGCAGACAAATCCTCCACCCACCAACTAATGATGCACAAATCAGCTTGGCGGACAGTGAATGCCGAACGACCATTGCCAGCTATGGGACCCACCAACAACAAATGCACACATTGGCACGTTTGAAACCCACACACCTGACACACATCCAGTATACTATAAACACACACATACACACCTCACAATCCTTTGCAGCGCCAGTAGCACAACAGATATTGACAAAAAAAACATGCATACCCTGAACTCAACATCACACGAGTCACACACACACAAATACACCACTAAAATCCATACATACCCGAAACGCCATCACAAGCCACACACCCAACCACACAATAGCCCCCTCACCAATACACCTACAAAACACCACCCACAACACACACCATAGCACCCCCTAAGCACCCCAGCTTCACAGACAGGGAGCTAAGGACCATGGTGGCCGAAATACTTAGGGTCGACCCACAACTATTCGGGGCACAGGTGCAGCAGACACCGGTGGCCAGGAAGATGGAGCTATGGTAGAGGATAGTCAACAAGGTCAACGCAGTGGGAAACCGCCCACGCACAAGGTACGACATACGGAAGAGATGGAACGACCTGCGCGGGAAGGTTCGGTCCATGGCATCCAGGCACAATATCGCCATACAGAAGACTGGTGGTGGTCCCCCACCTCCTCCCCCAAATACTGTACACCGACTGGGAGGAGAAGGTCCTGGCTATCCTGCACCCGGAGGGCCTCACCAGACTCACTGGAGGACTGGACTCGGGGAAGTCAACTACAATATCTTAATAGTCACCATACCTGTAATGCATGTATCACCCCATCCCCTCATTACTACCAGTACCCATCCACTACCCAGTCCACAACACCCACATCCAAGTCCCCTGCATGCCCAGAATCCCTCAAACAAATCTCCATCCAGCCCCCTGTGCACAGTCGCCTACCCCTGCATGGAATCCCAGTGGCACTACAACACCTACAATGCACCTCCACCCCACCAAAAAATGCACCAAAATGTACACGAAGGGACCTTGGATGCCACTACAGGGGAATATGAGCATAAAATAATGCAGATCAGTGCAGCAATTGCCGAAAAATGTACAGGACACCCACATGTCCATTCTTGCACACACAGGCATCACCACCCATGCCACCTGGACGGAGACGTCAAGGAGTGCCAGTCTTCCACCTGAAGACAGAGGCCCCACTCAGGAGAGTGCAGAGGGATGTCTGGACACAGCAGAAATCCCTGGTCCTCCAAACGACCCCACATCACTGTTTCCCGGCCACGGACTGGCTGCCCGCATGTACAGAGGCCAGAGTCTCCACCCGCCAACAGACATGATGATGAAGGGCCCAGTGCAAGTGGGACTGCCAGACCTGTGCAGGGGACACAGGCACAGGGGGCTAGGGCCAGTGGGAGGACATGAGTGGCTAAGGGGCTTGCCAAAGGATGGATGCTGCAGCCCAGGAAGTAATTTCTAAGGTCCTGGGAGCATACCACCATACCCAGGACAGGATGGGCCAGATCCTGGCCACCCTGGAGCAGAATCAGAGGCTGCAGATAGCACGCCACCAGGAGACCATGGAGCAATGGAAACAGCTCAATGCCACCATGGCCTCCATTGCAGGGGTGCTGCAGCACCAGTACCACAGCCAGCCTGAGTCCTCCACCCACCTGCAAGCCCCAACCACGAGCCAGGACACTGACCTGCCATCTAAATCAGCAGCATCCACTGGACTAGTGGCACTGCCAGAGGACTCACAGGACATCAGCACACCTACCCCTGCAGCCCAGCTGCACCTTCGCAAACGTGCCGTCAGACCCAGATATCCCACTGAAACACCAGCGAAGATCAAGCCAAGCGCCAGGAAGTGACTCTGCCCTGAATTGTCTCCCTTGTGTGCCACTGAGCTACCTTGTTCACATGCCACTGCCATCACACCATCTTCCAATGGCCACATGGACTATGCCCCAGTGCAACCAACAGCTGAGCATATGTACGCTAGTATGTTTTTCACCATGTGCCCACTGTCCCAACACTTATGTATTTATTGCCATTGAATAAATACACCTATGCACTCAAATTATATGTTCTTCATCAATATGAGAGATCAGTTGTGAATGTGAATGCATTAGCCAGTTACTATCATAATCACACTTTTATTGCAGGAGGGGATCCAACACACTGAACACACTGTAGTGTCTGAACTATGTCACACTGTACCTAAAATTGCATTCCCTGGCACATGCCACTTCAGTCATGATTTAGCATTGTCACTGACAAAAGACACCAGAGTACTTATTACATGAGTCAGTCTGTAACTATGCAGTGAAGACATCAGCATCATTTAACAGTACCTTAGAGTCACTGGAAGTATAGCTGGATTAGCTGGGTCCTGGAGTTGAGATCTTCCCCCTCTTCTTCCTCTTCTTGCGTGTGCTGCTGTGTTCTGACTCTGGGCCCTGAGATGACACATGTCACAGTGGAATGGGCCCCGGACTTCACCGCAGAGGAGCTGGAAAAGCTGGTGGCCGGCAGTCCTACCCTTGTATGCAAAGTGTTATGTTCGACTAGAGGAGCAGGTGAATTGCCATCTTTCATCCTTAGATGTTTGTGATTGTGGCGGATGCCTGTATGCATGTGTGTTCGATGTGTGACTGCCCACCCGTAGGTTGCCTGGCACTTTCTGCCTGTAATTTGTTTATGTCAACATGGGCTGTTCAGTATGCAGGAAGCGGTGGGAGGACCTGAGGCACTGGGCCAGGAAGACTGGAGAGGCCCAGCTGTGGGAAAGCCTCCCAACGAGGAAGGGGTGTCCGTCAGACCCTGACTCCCCTAATGGCCCGCATTCTGACAGTGGCCTATACGGATTTGGATGGGAGCTTGAAGGCAGCACAACAGCCACAAGGGGGTGAGTACCTACACTGTTGTGTTACCATTTTGATGGGTGAATTTGGGTGCTGTGGGATGCATCCATTGTAGTGCCAGGCACTGAGACAGGTTTGTCCCTGCAGTCCTGCCCCCGCCCACGTCCTTGGGATAGTGTCATAGCTAGCTTTGGCAGGGTCTGCAGGCCTATGAGGGGTCCCCTTTTTCTCATCTGGTATTCATTGTGGCCTTATGGACTTGTAAGTGCATTGGCTTGGCATGGTCTCTCATGGGTGTACTTCACCTAGTGTATTAGAGTCGTGTTTCATGAGGGTTATGTGGTGTATTCTGTGGTCATGCCTAATAGTCAGGGGCACATTCATTGCATATGTTGTTTCTGCTGAGGGTTCGTGCCTGACCTGGGTGGGAGTGTCTGTGACCCAAAATGTACATATTTCAGGATTTGACATACTTTTTTCTTGTTTTGTTTCCCCATCCCTGTGCTCTTGTGTCCCTGTGTACATTAGCGTCATCTGACGAGGGAGCTGAGGCACCAGGGAGTGGGGATGCAGTAGCCCATGGTTCCAGGGGGGCAGAGTCGACCGACTCCAAGGGGACCAGTAGGTTGGAGGGCGAGGGGAGTACCACAGGGGAGGCAACTATCACTGGAGGTAGTAACTCTGATACCTCCTCCGATGGCAGCTCCCTGGTGGTGGCAGACCCTACTGGGCTCACCCATTCTTAGTCATCTTCCACCACTTCCCCCATACCATCACCGCCCTCCCAGTTGCTCCCCACTGAGTTGCCCGTGCCCGCTCACCCAGGAGGGTGGGCGTCTCTTTTGCCCCAGGCACCTCATCCCCTGCCCCAGTCAGCCCTGCTGCCCTGACGGAGGAGGCTGTTGACCTCCTGAGAACCATCTCTGTAGGGCAGTCAACCATTGTGAATGCCATCCAGGGGGTAGCATCCCAGATGCAGCAATGCAATACATACCTGGAAGGCATTCATGGTGCCATGTCTGGCCTACAAAGATCTTTTCAGGCTCTGGCCTCCTATTTGACGGCAGCCAGTGTCCCTGGTTTTTACGTCCCCCCCCCTCCCACCACCTCCACCCCTTCCAGCATCCCACTCCCTTCACCCATCCCAAGCACATACACATACAGACAAACAGCCATGCACACAGATCAACACACAAGAAGCACACAGAGAAACACAAGCACCACACTTCCCACCACAGGCAGGCACACACCCAACATACCAAAGCACGCACAACATCCACTTCCCCCAGTGTGTCAACCTCCCACGCCACTCTGTCACCTCACCATGCACACCCACACGCACTGCACCCTCAGTCACTGCTGCTACCCCCATTCATGCAGTCACCACAACATCTGACACCCAGACATGCACCCCAGACACCACACCTGCACTCACCATGACTACATTGACAGACACTTGCAGCACACTCACCAGACCTACAGACACCCAGACAGCATCCATCTACACTGGCAGCCTGTCTTCCCCCAGTGTGATCACCCCCTCCTTCCAAAACCCTCAAACGCTCGCACACATCCACACCACACACAACCACCACACATCAGCATACTTTACAGGCACCTGCATCCACGTCCGGCACACCTACACCTGGTAAGAGCACTCCCTCAACCTCCACTCCCAGACCTGACTCCAAATCCCCTCCAACTGCACTTAAGAAGCTTTTCCTATCCTGTGTTGACCTGTTTGAACCCACTGCCCCCGGTCTTGTCCCTGAATATTCCTGTGTCCTTGCCCAGTCCACTCCTTCCTCATCTAAGTCTGCCCTTCCCATTCCTGTGCCCCTTCCCCAGGGAGGAAGAAGCCCGTGTTGCCCCAGGTCCCTCTGCCACCCAACGGTCAAGGCCCACTCCCCCTCCTTCCAAGGGCAAACCCAAACCTCTCCCACCTCCCAAACCTAAGCCCAAGACCCCCCCCCCCCCTTCCAGACCTAAGTCCCCATCCCCTCCATTCCCTGCCCCTGTTCCCTGAGGTGCCTGGCTGTCCCATTGATGCCCCTTTCCAGGGAGTTCCCTTTGCACACGTGGGAGTCAAGTTTGGGCTATATTTGCCCTTCAGGGACTTTACGATGGACTGGCCAATGGCCTTATGTGGACATTACTTTTGATAATTCTAATACATTTTAAGTGCCCAGCAGTGCTGTTGGCACAATATAGTGATGTTGTTCACCCTTTCACTGTGGGTGTGTGGTGTGTGCAGATGTCTACATTTGTGCAGGTTTTTGTTGGCTTGTGTCTGGTAAGTACTTTTTGTATGGTATCTATGGCTTGGGATGGTGGGAGGGGTTGGGAGTGCGTTGCGGGGTAGGTGGGTGTGTAGTTGTGTCCTTTCTTCCCATGTGAACTAGGCTGCGGTACTTACCGTCGTCATCTTCGTCGTCAGTCACAGAGGAATATGGCAAGGAAAAGCACTGGCATTATTTCCAACTCTCGCTCCATGTCTGCATCGGTGTGTTCTGTGTACCTCCAGTGAGTGTTTCCTTTTATATTTTTCATTTCCGTCACGCTTTGCCTGGCAGTGGTTCCCGCCCCGGAACTGATGGTGGTGTGGTGTTTCATTATTTGGTGGGCAGGTTGGGCCTTTTCTCCGGCCAGGGGGCGGCCTCCTCTGTCGTCGTCGGGACTACAAATATGGCAGTGTGTGGATGAACCGCTACTTGTTTCTCATTGACTAGCCTGTTGGCGGTAGTTATCGCTGGCAGTGCGGTGTTTACCGCCATGTTCATAATGCCCACCATAGTCTACTGACATGAAGTACAGTGACGTGTAGTGGAGTGGCATAGAATGTAGTGTTGTAAAGTGTAATAGAATACAGTGGATTCTGTGATAGAGTGAGAAAAGGCCTCTATTGTCATGGTTAGCCCCCACTTTTTGCCTGGTATTTGATGTAGTCTCAAAGTTGTTAGTGTCCAGGGCCCCTGCTAACCAGGTTCCCTGGGCCAGATCTCTTCCCCTAAAACTGTTGTGATGCATTGGCATTATTGGTAATGCCTTTAGCTGCCACTATAAGTCCTGAGTAAATGGTACTTAGGTACCCTGGGCATGGGGTACTAAAGGTAGGTACCTGAGGGCCCTTTTGCACACAGCTCCTGGCTCACCGATTCACTCTGCACCCAGCTGCCCTATGCCCTGCACCGAAGAACCAACTGTGCCCGTAGGGTCCCCCACCCCTTGCGACCTCATCACTCCAAAGGGACCCTCTGGACTTAATTTTAAGTCTGCCTGTGCACTGCTTTTCCAAATGGTCCCCCGCAGGGGTCTGGCACCAGCTCCAACGACTTTCTACAACTGTTCCAGACAAAACCGGGAGCCGCCCGAACTTCTGCAGTTGGTCCATAGTGCCCACCGAGAACCTCAACATACCTGCAAAAGGAGCTTTCCGTAAACGTATTGCTTGATTTTTGTATGCATTTTTTAAGTATTTCTGAATTGATTCCTATGGTGCGTAATTAAACACAAAATCATTATTTTTATTAAAACCTTTAAAATCTATAACTTAAAAAGTACATACCCGATTTTGATAATAAAAATCAGTTGTATTTTTTTTTAATTAGTCTCCATTCATTCTTTTGAGTGTGTGGTCTCATTTATTGATACTGTGAGTACAACAAATGCTTTTCATTTCTCCAAGATTAGCCTAACTGCTCAACCAAGCTACCATAAAAATTAAAGCATAAGGTGGCCTAGTTTTTACCTTTGTAAACCAATATGTGGTTGCCCAGACCCTCCGTACAGTGTGCCTGGTTCTGCACATAAGAGAGCCAGCCTCCTACAGTTGTGTATACTGCAACTGAGTACAATGGAGGGCTGTGGAGTGGCCCAGTTGTTTGGCCCAGGCTCTTGCTTGAGATTCCTGTGTCTCAAGAAGCATGCAGTCAATGAAGAAACACTTAAGTGCAAAACTATGAGCCTGTTTTCCTAGCCAAGGTGTTCCAGCCACGCACAGATGGCCATCATCTCTCTTTGGCACTATCTTGGCTAACTACATCTGTCCAGTTGTTTGAGGCTTTCATTCCACTATCATCACCAGACATATATAACCAAAGATACATGGGTCTTCTTATCTTTGAAGAAAGTCTCTGCTCTAAAATCTGCCACATCACCACCATGCAGGCAGCTTCTTAGTAGTTACCATTTCAGGAAATTCTCCAGGAGGTTGAGATGAGGATCCACCTTATAGTATCAATCAAGTCTTCCTGCCATGAATACCATTGTGAGAGTTGAAAACTGTTTTAAAATTGCAGTGTCCTGAAAGTACAGATCAAACAGCAAGCATTCAAGATAGGAACACTAACTGGTTTTGGTCTCAAACTTTGACTTGCCAGAGGCAAGAAAAATGAAAACAGAATTAGAGAGACAGTGCCATGATCTCAAGCAATGTATAGTGAACCAGTATTCTCAGTTCATTCACTTTTCTTTCCTCAAATTAGATGGATTTCTCTTGCTCCATTTGCTTTGTGCTGAGACTGTTTTGGTGCAGGGGGTCTCGATATGTTATTTGGTCCCAGCATTTTACCATCATAAGCACTAACTCTTTGACAATTGAATTTTAGTAAGGTTTTTATTCCGTTATAGTATCTGCACTAGAGCTTCTAATCCCTAACTATAATGTACACAAGAGAAGGACTCCAAGGATCGGATAGCAGTGTGCAAGCCTGTTAACAGTATTAATGACTGGTTCAGGTGATGCCTGACGACGTTTTATTATATGATCGAGTATAGTCACTCTGTGGTAGTTGCTTAGCATCTCATTCAACTTATTAGAAAAACGCATCATTTGGAAGTCCATTATTTCTCCTAAATTGAAGCCCAGCAAGATTCCAGTACCCATCTGCCTTCAGTTTAAACATAACTTGTCCTTCCTAGACTTGGCATTCCACCTTTCCTAGTTTTGTTCACTAAATCTCTTACATTCACCATTTATTCTCAATTCAGCCTGACTGAGCATGTGAAAAAATAAACTGGTCAAAAAGAAGATTGTCTTCAACTCCCCATTCAACTTTAGGTTAGTAGTCCCAGCCTTGGTCCTTCCCACCTCCTCTGTTGCATCGTGCTACCCAAACACACTCCTCTATATAGCTGTTATCCAATGTGGAAAAAGGCTTGTCATTTCACTCCATTTGTAAAATAACTCCTTTGGTTACCTATAAAAGCTAACATCAACCTGCAGCTGGCTTGGGAAACCTCAAAACATACCTGCTCAATTTACTTCTATAGAACTAAGCAACCCTTTCATCTTATGTTCGTCATTCTGATAACTCCTTTCTTCTGTTGACTTCTCTACTCTTGTTTCTATCCTATTAACAAAAATAATTGATTCTTTGTTTCTTCATTACTTCACTGCATGTGAGTTTTGTTCTTTGTAAAGTGATCTGCCGCCCGTTTGGTGATGACCAGACTACATACATATTATTATTATGAATAAATAAATATGGTGAATTAATGGATTACTACAAATTTGTTTAATACGTAATAGGTTTTCAAGGCTGTAGAGTATATATTGGGAAGTCTTCTACTACTAGGCATTTCTTATGTAGCTAATCATGTTAAAACATTTGTGGAAAGAGCAGTCTGTTACACAATTCAAGTATAATATGTAAGCGTTCATATCAGCATACATGTTTTAATACTCATACAAAGATGAGCAAAAAATAAAAACTGTATGCAGAGGCATAACTAAGAAGGTATATTTGAAGAAGAACTTTATTTCTTGTGCAGTTTTAAATTTTCTTAACACTTCCAATTGTTTCTTCAGTCCTAGCTAGCTTGTTTTTTTGCCCTGTGAGGCTGGAGGGATAGGGATTTTTCAAGACTGGCAGTCTTGTGACTCAATATGTTTCTTGTTCTTTTGGCTCACTTTGTTTGTTTATTGCTGTTGGCATGTAGCATCAACACAGTTTTCAGAAACACGAGCATGGTTGGATTCCGCGACACAGGGAATAAACACTAAAGCCACCCATCATTAGATCATGAAGCTATTTCTTATTTTTCAAAATCACAGCACAGATACCATATTACAGTTCTTTCCCCTTTAAATGTTGTTTCCAGACTGTCTAAATTGAAGTACACAAGGTTTCTTGTCAAACTGTGCAGATGGCGCATATATGGTCATCTGCAACTAGACAATGGTCTCGTAAGTGTATTCTTGGGGATGGATTTTCCCAGACTTTATGTAGGGAGGAGCAGACTGCTTCAGTCTAGATGACTGGTTACTTTGGTGAATCAAGAGATGTGGAATTCCTGTCGCCCATCACCCAGGACATATTGTTTGGGACCAAGAAGAAAAGGTTTTCATGTTGATTCTAACCGCTGAGCAAATAGGCCCAACCCCTAGGAGCACCAGAACTTTGCCAGTTTACAGCACCGCAGTTTGGATCAGTAAAAGAGGATTGTATGCCACTAAGACAAGGTTTGTATTCATATGTACACGTTGTCCATACCTTTATATATGGTTCAGTAATGAAAACCCTTTACTATTAGGGCTTATTTTCATTGGAAATGCAGTGGGCTGTGAGTACAACTTGTATTAGTACTTGTGGGTCCAGTATAAAAATTTGAAAGTAGGTTAGAAATAGTTAAAAATTCAAGGTACTTGGTAGGGCCTAGAGAGCCCCGGGGCAAGATGACCGCACCGTAGTGCAGCTCTGACTGCTTGGACTCATTAACCGCCCAGAATCCTGCTAAATGGATACCATCCGCTTGTGAAATTGGATCTGAGGTTTGCAAGAAGATATTGAGAGGCCACCAACCCTCAAAAAACAGGCACCTAGTACTGCAGAGCACCCCCAGACGATATTTGAATAGTTGAGGCCAGACATCACTGCTGACAAAAAATGGCGACCAGCTCTGTACAAATCCTGTTGGAAAGCGCAGCAAGGGGCCACATTAACAGTGAGCAACGGTCGCGAAATAGACAAGCAAAGTATATGTGAGACCTGTAGTTGTGGCGGCCTTTCCTATGCACCTCCTAGAAGAGCAGTGTCGGCGGAGCAGTGCAGTCTGGCAAGAACTCCTCGGTGCGGTGGAGGGCAAGCAGCCTCGCGAACATAGATGCCTGCCTGGTGCTGTGGATGTGAGGGACTGGTGTGGCCTGTCGAGACTTCATGGGAGGACGGACGAGGAAGGTGATCCCCGCTGTGGCCCAGACACCAGAGCTGGCCTGTAAGACGGAACTGCACCTGGTGCATGCAGCGCTACTCAGCAGCCGACCGGGGTCTCGGTGCAGGCCATCTCCAAGCATGAAAGACCTAATTTTTGTCTAAGGTGACAGGAGAGATGCCTATAACTGTGTTTGGACAGTGGGGGTGGCTGTTGTAACAGTTGGGCAGCACCTGTCTACAGTATAACTACTGAAAACATTCCCACCCTGACAGCGCCAGACACACTGGAGTCTGGGATCAAAAGGGAATCGCTATCAGAGCAACTTGGGAGGCAACAACTGGAATTGAGGGTGTTGCTGCCAACTCCCCACCATTCCTAGGCTATACGGCTGATTTAACATGGGTAAAGCAGATAAAGGCCAGGCATGTCTCATTTGAGTTTCGAAAAGGCCCTAAGACTCACTCCGACTCTCAGGTGGATGATGACTTAGACCCGCAGCCGCTGACTGCAATGACTCTGAAGACTATTTTGATGGCTATGCAGCGTTGTCTTCACTCGATTAACAGCAAAATAGACCCTCTCAATCTTAGCATAAACCACATGGTGGCCAAATTGGACAAACAAACCATGCACATAACTGCGGAACAATGTATCTCCAATGCTAAGGACCAATTGCAATCAGTCACTTTGAATTGCCTTAACTTGGAAAAGGTCCTCACGGTGATACACGCTAAGAATGAAGATCTCGAGGTGAGGTCCCGCCGCAACAACCTGAGGATTGTGGGAGTGCCGGAATCAACCAACACAGGCACAGTAGACCAATATGTGAAAAATATGCTCCGCAGAATATTAGGGGCAGACAACTTATCTGCCATGCTAGTGGTGGAGAGGGCCCATAGATCCCTTAATTACAGTGCCCGGGATGCAGTGCTTTGCATGATGAGAGAAAAGAGCACAGTTCTATATCAAGGAAACAACCTACCATTTTTCCCAGACTTCACAGTGACAGTGCAAGCAGCCAACAAGGAATTTGCACCGATCAAAAAGAAACTGCAAAACTTGGCATACCATATGCCATGCTCTACCCGGCTAGACTACGTATGAAACACAGCGAACGCAGAAGATATTGGCCACCACCCCCCAGGCGGCACAGGCCTACTTAAAACTAATGTATTCACCTTGCAGCAACTGGACAACCTCAGACCTGGACGATCCAGATGACTGAAATGAAGGAGGTCTACCTTCTGCCATTAACTCCATTAATGGTCCTAGGTACGCCCATGGCCACAGAACTCCACATTTAAATAGCTGGTCGAGAGATTGCTCCTACTCGATTTGAACACAGTTATAGGAGTATGGCAGGTTGCAGTAGGTCATGGATGTTTGTACTCCTCACTCTATTGCCTGGGGAAGGCAACAGGTACCTAGCCAAAACGATCTTTGTAACTATGCGTGATGTTAATTTCATGTCAGTACTGAATCACATGCCTCAATATATGCTACACCTTAACATAGCCTAGTTTGGTATAGCCCTAGCCACCTCCTACCATCAGGAGGTTGCTCATAGTCTCTGGCAGCCCCTCAGCGGGTGCACCCCAACTGATTTTTTTTGTTTAGGTATGATGGTGTTGATATCTTGCAAAGTCATCTTTGAGCCACGTTGTTCACTGAAGTACAGGTACCCGGGTGACTTTAGCAGATTGCGATTGCTAAAGTGGGTGGGGGAGAGAGGTGTTCTCTGTTGGACTTTATTCCTATTCTTGCACTATTATGCTATCAACAGCTATGTACAGTACTCTGTGTGATACTGAGGGTTGAGGGATCTCAGGTCAGGATCTGATATGACCCCCAGTGCAGGGCAGTTCACATTGATAACTTGGAAAGTTCGTGGACTAAATAATCCATGGAAGACTCGACAGGTGCTCACATACCTTGATAGACATAATGTTCAAATCGCTCTCCTGCAGGATAAAGGCCAGGCACACCTCATATTTGAGTTGAGATCGCACCTCGCTAAGCACACCGAAAAAAACATTTGTGCTCAATGGGCGGGCGTTCAAATAGCTTCCTCCTACTCTTCTTACTCCAGAGGGGTCTTAATCCTAATTAACAGAGGTATCCCATTCACACTAACCCATTCCGAAACGGACAAGCTGGGGAGGTTTATACTGATACAGGGCAAACTATATGATACTGTGAGAAACTGGGGCTGATTGCAGAGGCCCCATAGCTTTTTGCCCCCATTTTCCACTTTATGCTGGTGTTTTCCTGACTCTGATGGTGCCCTGGGTACTGCTAACCAGTCCCAGGGCCTGTGCTCTGTGTAAAATGGATATGCAAATTAGGCTAATTATAATTGGCTAAGTTAACCTACCTATAAGTCCCTAGTATATGGTAGGGCATGTAGGTTTAGGGACCACAGCATAGGTGGTGCACACCTAGGTGCATTGCTGAGGTGCCCAGTGTCATTTTAAAAGCAAGCCTGCCTTGCTGGCTGCTTTTAAATTAAAGTTATATGCAAATTCAACTTTGGAATTAAAGGTACTTCCAAAGTCTTAAACTACCTTATTTTTACATATAAGTCACCCCTAAGGTGTGCCCTATGTGCCCCTAGGGCTGGGTGCCATGTAACTATAAGCAGGGATTTTATAAAAATAGATTTATAAGCCCTGGTGAGGTAAAAACAGCCAAATTCGTTTTTCCCTCATTGAAGTAAATGGCCTTCATAGGCTAGAATGGGCAGACTTTATTTTAAATTTTAAAGTCTCCTTAAATGTTACATACCAAGAATTTGGTATCAAATTGATTGTTGTAATAAATCCCACAACTTCCAGTTGTTGGATTTAATATAACCAGTTCAGGTAAAAAGTTTAGACTTTACCTAAAAAGTTGCCAATTTCAGCTCTGCATTGTTTTTGCTGCTGTGCTCTGATTGGCCAGCCTGCAGCAGCTTCTGCCAGGCTACTTTAATGAGGTGTGAAGTGGCCTGACTTCACACAAAGGAATGTGCTTGGGGGAGAGAATCTCCCCTCAGCAGATGGTGAGGCAGGAAGGGGGAGGGCTGCCAAACTGGTCTTCAAAGGCAGAGAAGGACATTTGCAGCACCCAGCAACACCCCCACATCCTGCAACCCCAGACAGCTAGGTGCCCCCTTGATTAGATTAGGAGAGGGCAGGAGAGGGGTGTGTTTATGATTTTTAGCCACACCAGTGGGTGGGCTCAGCCAGATGTAACCTCCAAAAATCAGATTCATCCATGTTGGATTTTTAGAGACTGTTGCCTTCTGGGATGGATTTTTGCCACACTTCCCAGGAAGTGGTCATCACAGGGGGACGACCCTGTCCCTGATTGGAGAACCAGGGCCCCCCTGCTTTTCACCCAGGAGCAAGGATAAAACTGGCAGACCTGCACCCACACCTCAGATCCCCTCCAGAATTCAACAAGAAAGGAACTTAAGGAGAAGAAGGACTGCCCTGCTGGACCCCTGGCCTGCACCTGGACCCTGCACTCAGAAGGACTGCACCAGCTGCACACTTGGGCTTCACCACAAGAAGGACTTTGCCTGGCTTCAACTGGTTCAAGGAGGGACTCCCTGTTTGCTACAGGTGAAAAATTGCTAACCAGAGTCCCCTGCACCAACTCCTGAAGAAAGCGACCAGCTGACCACTGTCCAGTGGCCAAAAAGGAGTTTGCGCCAGGTGCATTCTGGGAGTTGAAGTCCGCACCCCCCAAGGACCATCACAGAACTTCTGGACCCTTGGGGTGAGCTGTGGACCCCAAAAGAACCTTAAAAGAACATCTGGGTGAAGCCCCAGAAGTTTGGAAAAGATTTGAGAATTTTTGGAAAAAAGCTCCAGAGAGGGACCGACCCGCCGCGGAAATTCTAGCCGGCTTGCCTCAACCGCGACCCGGCCTGACTTCGTGGTTCGTCCCGGTAAAGAAAAACATCCAAAAAAGAGACTAAGTCCGAACGTAAAAAGTTGACCGGGACCTCCCAGCCATCGTATCCGAGAAGGGCTCCATGGACGTCGGATCAAGATCCAGGTTTACCCCGGTCGAAGGATTTTCATCTCGAAAAAACGACTAAGTCCGAAGGTAAAAGTCTCCACCGAGGAAACCCACATCGCGTATCCTGACAAGGGCTCCAGGAGGTCGGATTCAACTGGCAGGTTCGTCCCGGTGAAGAAAAACTTCAAAATAAAGACTAAGTCAGAAGGTAACTTTTTATCCGAGGCCTCCCGCGACCTGTAGCCGAGCAGGGCTCCATCGCGGTCGGCCTGAAAGTTTGACTTTGCCCCGGTCGAGGTGCAACCAGATGACCCGATTGGCGCTTTTCGTTTCTAAGCGCTAGAAAAGTAATAATTCTTTAAAAATTCATATCTCCGGTTCCCCTGAACCGATTTTATTCGTTTTGGTGTCATTTTAAAGATAAAAATATAAGCTATTTTTATAAATTGGTTTTGGATTTTTAAACTGTTTCCTGTGTTTTATTTAATTACTGTTTTGTGATATTTGAATGCTTTACACTTTGTCTCCTAAGTTAAGCCTTGACGCTCGTTGCCAAGCTACCAAGGGTTGAGCTGGGATTAATTTACTGAGACCTAACTGTACCTATGTGGAGGTTAGTGGCTTGTTGCTAGGTGTAGGTACCTACCTGCCCTACCAATAACCCATTTTCCAACAGATACTCTTATCACCCTGATAGCAACATATGGAGACAATACAGACAATCTTGAATTGTACATTTCACTGTGGCGTTGACTTCTTGTGTTACAACCCACAGCAATTATATGGGGGGAGGAGACCTAAACACATAGGCCCTCATTCTGACCTTGGCGGGCGGCGGAGGCCGCCCGCCAAAGTCCCGCCGTCAGGTTACCGTTCCGCGGTCGAAAGACCGCGGCGGTAATTCTGACTTTCCCGCTGGGCTGGCGGGCGGTCGCCTTCAGACCGCCAGCCAGCCCAGCGGGAAAGAGGCTTCCACGATGAAGCCGGCTCGGAATCGAGCCGGCGGAGTGGAAGCTGTGCGACGGGTGCAGTTGCACCCGTCGTGTATTTCACTGTCTGCGCAGCAGACAGTGAAATACATGTAGGGGCCCTCTTACGGGGGCCCCTGCAATGCCCATGCCAGTGGCATGGGCACTGCAGGGGCCCCCAGGGGCCCCACGACCCCCCCTACCGCCATCCGGATCCCGGCGGTCCGACCGCCGGGATCTGGATGGCGGTAGGGGGGTCGGAATCCCCGCGGCGGTGCAGCAAGCTGCGCCGCCGCGGAGGATTCAATGGGGCGGCGGTACACTGGCGGGACCCCGCCAGTGGTGCCGGTCCGACCGCGGCTTTACCGCCGCGGTCGGAATCCCCATTGGAGCACCGCCGGCCTGTCGGCGGTGCTCCCGCGGTCCTCCGCCCTGGCGGTCAAAGACCGCCAGGGTCAGAATGACCACCATATTTGGATCCCATTCTGGATCGGTCCGCTATTGGAGACTGGCAAGGGAAACAATCAGCTCGAGTGTTGCGAGAGGGAATAGGGGCCATTCAGCTAGTAGACCTGTGGCACCTGAGGAACCCAGCTGCTAAGGAAGGCACATTCATTTCCTCTGTACATAGCCCAGACTGGATTATTGATTAGAGACCAGGGAGTTAGCACCTGGCTGAATGTTATCCAACATATGCCAAGGACTCTGTCTGACCATGCACCGATGCGCATAGCCCTGCAAGATCCTGTCTTTAATAGCGGGGTGAGAGAGGCTGTACCTGAATTTTTTAGGAATAATATAGGCTTGGTGGAGAGCGATGCCACTCTTTTGGAGGCCTTTATGGTCAATATAAGGGGAATATGCATTAGCTAACAAGTAGGGGTCTTGGGTGACATAAGTACGCAATTGCAGAACACAGAGAACACTATTAGGAGGTTAGAAACCCAATATGAAATTGACCCAAGCCCCCACATCCAGCACGAGATCAACTGAGAGCATACAAAAATATGGTGGCACGAGAGGTGCAGCACCTCTCTAGACACCCTACTGCGAGAGCTTAAGGTGAAGGGGTAGATCTGGTAGAAATTTAGCAACCAGGCTTAAAGAGCCTTGGGCACACACACACACACATTACCAGCGTGATCAGTCCTAATGGCTCAACTGTTTGACACTCCCAACATTTTAGCAACGTTAACAGACTATTACACAAATTAATTTAACCCCGGGAGCTCCGCTTCAGAAAAAGAGAATGCAGAATATTTAGAGGATATAGCTCTACCATGGCATTTTGGATGGCCAACGAGAATACCTGACGCAGCCCCTGACTGTTGTGGAGGTGAAGGAGACTATATACACCATGTCTAATGGTAAAGCCCAGGTATAGATGACATCACCGGCGAGTTTTACAAAGAATTTGCAGATATCCTAGCCCTGCACCTGTTTGCTGTTTATAGGAAAGCACACAATAAACCTCCTTAGGGAGGCTCTCATCATTACCCTACTTAAGCCAGAGAACCCGTCACATAAATGTAAGTCTTACAGACTGCTATCGCTAATCAACATATATGCTAAGATTCTGGCAAAAATACTAGCCACTCGACCACAGCATCTGCTCACTAACATGAAATTACCAGATCGTCTGGTTTAATACCTCATCGATCCATGGCTCATGAAATGTGCACCATTTTTGCAATACTACACTGTTTAGATCCCGATATGCAAGCTGCTTCAGCGCTGTTGGATGCAGCCAAAGCATTTGACTCTATTGAATGGACATACATGTTCATGATACTCTGGTGCATGGGTATTCCACAGATATTCCTCCAGTGGATAAAATTGTTATACACCGATCCTATAGCTAGAGTGAGAATCAATGAACAAACGTCCCAGTCACTGGCTATATGTAGAGGTACAAGGCATGGGTGCCCGCTTTCCCCAATCATGTTCCCGCTGGCTCTAGAACAGTTGTCCTGCGTAATTAGTAAATGTCATGTTGCAGCTGCCATGCGCTTCCTCAGCGCCCCTTAGCTATGTTGCTCTACGCAGACTATATGGTGCTCTATATTCGACAGCCACAGGTGTACCTTACAACGGTTATACAAGAATATGTCAGATATGCGCATTACTCCTGCTTGACTATGAATTGGGCAAAGTCCACTGTTCTGCCTCTTCCTCAAAGCACAGTTCCTTATCGCTTAGAATACCCACTAGAATGGAGTACCGAACCAGTCAAATACTTAGAAATATGGATACACAGAGACCCAGTCCTTGTGCTTCAATGAAATTACGGCAAAACAGTTTTGAGGCTTGGGGGTCAGATATCTAAATGGATATGGCTGCCACTTTTGCTGCCTGACAGGGTGGCATTGTTGAAAATGATTGTACTTTCCAAGTTCCTATTCTTGTTCATTGTTGTTCCCATCACACTGACCCACCATTTTTTCAAGACTCTCCGATCGCATGCATTGACCCTGATTTGGGCGGGGAAACAACCAAGAATAAGATAGGATATACTTACTCTGGCCTATGATCGGGGAAGACTTGGTGTCGCTGATTTCCACTTATACTATCTCTGCACCCAGGCGCAATTTGCACAATACTGGTTATAACCACAATATGTAGATGACCACATCCCATTCCCCTCAAGGCTCACCTGACACATAGGAGACAGTTACAGCCCCAGGGAGAGAACAATACCATAGATTTCACTACAGCAGCTTGGTGATCCCTGGATGTAGGTGCAGCCAAACTTCCTTTGAATGCCCCTGCACTCTCGCTGCACTGCCACCCAAACATCTCTGCTGGACAGCATAATCAGGCAGTAGCACTACTGGGCAATCTAGGCCTTAACACAATTGGGGGCATATGTTCTGGAGGGCATTTTGTGTAACTGACGGGCCTAGTGTCAGCACAGCGACGGCCCCCTCTTCAGGTTTTCACTAATCACTGCTATAAAAAGGACCTTTACCCACAATTCCTGGCTGAACCTTCCACGCCTAAGGCACTACAATTCATACTTACTAGCACCTCTTCGAAGAAACTCGCAACACACTTATATATCACAACGAGAGTGTCAAGTGACTGAATCACCAGCTCTGCAGAAGTGGAATACAATACTAGATACACCTTTGAGCCGTGAAGTTCGGAGCTTCTGCTGTGCTCTCACAGGCATACTTGCATCCAACTGTAACCTTAGGATACTCCACTTTAAATACCTGCAACAAATGTACTACACTCCTCTAAGGTTATTCAAATATGGGTTGCAGACGGATGCTACTTGTATACAGTGTGGGATGGATGGGGCAGATTTCTTGCACATGGCACGGGGATGTATGAGAATATATAATTTCTGGGAAGAGTGACACATATTCTCACAGATATGAGATTGGAACCATAGAATGCATGCCTAGAATGTGCCTTCTCGGCCTTGTAAGATCTCTGCAGCAAATAAACACAAACTAACTGCAATAGCACTAGAGTGGCAATATGTTGGGGAATAGATTTGCCCCCACAGTAAATCTCTGGTTAAGAGAGCCACTGGCAAGAACAATTAGAATTGTATGCAGGAGAGCTACCACAGTCCTCTAGACCTAGAGACATATGGGGTCCGCTCCCAGCATACTTATTGTCTAGGCCCACAGCAAATGGGTCAGATCTGATGACCTTAGGTATACTAGTGTTATACGTGATCAGGATAACTCAACCACGGTAAAAAAAATCAGCTGTGTAAAGCATGCCTGGTGATTATTTGCTTTCACAATAAAACTGACAGTCAGTGCAAAACCATTATGGGCAACATGAAAATAAATGAGGGTCTCAATTTTTAAATAAAGTCACAAAAGATGCAGGAAAATGTCCATGCATTGGTGCATATTTTTGACTTTTAGAAATTCATAGTAGTTTACAGGAGTAGACCTGGAAAGCATACTCCTAGGAAACTTTTCTGAGCTCAATTTTTTGCGTAAGCAAATGGGTACGTGTATATTTTTTCATGCCAAAATCTGTGTGATTGCAAATTCATTTGTCCTGCACCCATTTTATCCCACCTTGAATAACGTTAACTCCTACTACCCTCATCAGGTGTAAATTTCCAATCTTTTCAAATGTGGAAAGAGATTGAATGTGAGTTGGTAAATGCCCAAAATGTGTTAGTTTGTGTGCGGTCTTGGATTTTCCACATCCTGCCTATTTCCAGCAGATTTGCAGAAACGTGGCAACATCAGAGCCTTGGTGGAATCCAAATAGGAGTTCTAACATATCCAGAGGCACCTTTTAAAGTTCTCATATAATGAGAACACTGCCATAGTTTGCATGGCATCGAAATGTACAATGGAATTCTTTGTAAGACAAGTATATACCTGAAGTATCCCGTTCCCATTTCTTGGCAAGTAGATATTATAGAAAATTGCAATCTATTGTGTGTATGGACACTGGCATACTGCCAGAAATATAAGTTAGTTTCCTTCTACATTTTTAGAATTACATTTTTTTTTGGGGTTTGCTAATAACTTTGGTGTCGTTTGATGATTCATCACAAAACTTTACTAAAACAAAAGTGCCTCATCCACCTCTACTCCTTTCTGGAGATTTTCCGGATGATCTATGTTAGAAATGGGGTCTCTGGTTGGCAGTCAGTTTTCACTCTGTCCAAGTAGGGAACCTGATGCTAGTCAGGGTAAGGGAGTTACAGTCCTAAGACAACCCCTGGTCACCCCCTTGGTAGCTTGGCTCAAGCAGTCAGGCTTATCTTAAAGGCCATGCATAAAGTATTTGTACCAGCACCCGCAATAATACAGTGAAAACACTACAAAATGGACACCACACCAGTTTAGAAAAATAGGTAATAATTATCTAAATCAAACAAGTCCACAACAAAAAAACTCCAACATACACAAGTCAAGATATGAATTTTCTAAGTAAACAAAAGTTGTACTCCATAGAAAACAATAGAAACATTGATTCTACACAAAGTACCTGGTTAGCGTCAAACATAAAGCAGCACAGGTGAGCGTGTGTAGGAATAGTCAGCAATGCGTTGATTCCTTACTCGCAAGTGAGGCCGTGCGTCATCTCTTCTCCGGTCGGGTAGGTGATGGGTCGTTTTTCTCCCCCGCAAGAGAGTGATGCGTCGATTTCCAGACGGGGCACCTCGGATCCACACAGGTTCACGATGACTGTGACACCCTGCGACGATGCGTGAGAATTCCGGTCACACAGTGTTAGAAAACCACGCTGCATGGGGTTTGCCTCATTATAAGCAGCTGCAAGCGGGTGTTGTCGTTTCTCTGCTGCAATGCATCGATCTCCCAGCCGCGATGCAGTTGGATCGTCGATTTCAGCCACTGCGAAGCGGGTGGCATGTCGTTTTTCAGTCGAATTGTAGATGTGCGTACAATGTTTTCCCCGCAAGGCATCCTGTGCATGGATTTCTGTCCTTTTTCTTCCAGCTTCACATTTCAAGGGCTCAGGGAGTGGATAGGGCACCACTTGGCAGGGCAGGAGTCTGAGCAGAGTGTCCAGGTGCTGGCAGAGGACGTCTTTGATGGTCCTGAAACTACAAAGCAGGAGGCAAGCTCAGTTTAAGCCCTTGGAAATTCTTCACAAACAGGAATATACCACAAAGTACAGTCTCTGTCCTCTTTGAGACAGAAGCAGCAACTGCAGACCAACCCAGCACAGCACAGCACAGTCACAGGCAAAGGGGTAGTACTCCTCCTCCAGCTCTTCAGCTCTTCTCCTTGGCAGAGGTTCCTCTTGGTTTCAGAAATGATGCAAAAGTCTGGGGTTTTGGGGTCCACTACTTATACCTCTTTCTGCCTCTGAAATAGGCAAACTTCAAAGGAAAGTCTCTGTTGTTCATAAGATCCTGCCTTGCCCAGGCCTGGCCCCAGACACACACCAGGGGGTTGGAGACTGCATTGTGTGAGGGCAGGCACAGCCCATTCAGGTCTAAGTGACCACTCATCCCTCCGCTCTAGCTCAGATGGCTCATCAGGATATGCAGGTTACACTTGGCTCCCTTTGTGTCACTGTCTAGAGGGGATTCACAAACAGCCCAACTGTCAGTCTGACCCAGACATGGAATACACAAGCAGGCAGTCACAGAATGGTTTAAGCAAGAAAATGCCCAATTTCTAAAAGTGGCAGTGTTCCGGGGACTCCCATTCCCCTGGACACTGTTTTGTTCCCGGGTAGGAAATTTAACCTAATTCCCTGTTCGCTCTCTCCTGGAAAGGTAGCATAGGTTTGCTTGGTGAGAACACAAAAAAAAACGCTTTCGCCAGGTGGGAGCACAGCAATAGAGGCAGCTCCTGCTGGCACCTGCGATGGGTACTGGTAGAGAAGCCCTCGTGGCTATGGGCGTTACTTGCTCCAACCCGCCCTCCCCCACCCCCAACACCCGTGGCCTGAAGGCCTGTGATTGTTATCGGTGTCCCGGGCTGGACTGGGGCACCCACAGAGACATTTTTGTTTAAAAACTTTGCCGGCTCCTGCTGACACACCAGAATAGATGCAGGCTAGTGGGGCCATGGAGGACTTAGGGGCCAGACGTACAAAGATTCCAGATTGCGATTTCCTAATTGCAAATATTTGCGTTTCGTAAACTGCGATGTACTAATGTGTCTCAGACACATTTAGTGATTCTCAGTGGGTCGCAAATGGACATGCCTCATCAATACTCATAAGGCAGGTAGCAATTTGCGACCCATTGCACATTTTTACAATCACAGGGATGTTGGCCTGCTGGTTTCAACAGACCACCATATCTGTGATAAATTTTTCAATAAAGCAATTTTGTTTTTGTAATGCATTACAAAAATCCAAAGTTTTCTTTTCATTTTTTAAGATTAGGAAGTGGTCCAGGGGACCACTGCTTGCTCTGAAAATATCTTTGCACCCCCATGTACAGAGGGGAAGGGAGGCCACTGGGGACCCCCTCCCATTTGCAAATAGTTACCACCAATGTTTTGTGACCGCATTCCGGTCACAAAACATTCACACATGCCACTGTTACTCACTGTTAGGAAGGGCCGCTCCTTCCTATTAGCGAGTCGCAAACCCTATTTTGCGAGTCTGTCATAGGTTACAGACTCTCAAAATAGGGTTCATACATGGTACAAGACCATTTAGCGGTTGCAAACGGCAAATAGATAAATAGCTTTATACATCTGGTCCTTGGGCTCTAGCCCCCAAAAGAGGAACATACTTGTTGGATGCCCAGGTGGGACTGGGACACCCTGAAAATAAAAAGCAAAAACAAACAAAAAAAAGCTCTGCATGCGGCCCAGGAAAAAGCATGCAAGCAAGTGTGGAGCCGGCTGGGTGGTGAGCCTCTTCCCATGGCCCCAAAGTAAGACATGTTTGCTGGGTGGGCCAGGAGGGACAGTTACACTCACAAATAAACATATAAAAAAACACAATACAATGATTATGAAACAACCGGTGCAGCCCCCAACTTCGCCCGCCTCTCCCCAACCCCCCGGGAAAAGGTTTAGGAATAAAAAAACATAAATTTCCTGGGTCGCTCAATACATGCACTCCAAGCTGGAGCTGTATGCTCTACAGCCTCAGTGTGGAGACCCCTTGTGGTTCGTTCCATGGCTCATGTGTCCTGAAAATCGTTAAAAATGGACTTTAGGAAATACTTATGGGTTTCATTAAAAATGTTTTATTGACATTTTAAGTGACTATAGCTATTGCAAAGCATTGCAATTTGTGTACATGTGGATACATTGGATTACAGTTACTGATAAATTCCCACTAATTAGTTTAGCTGCTGCCTTGAAAGTTTCTGAGTGATTCGTCAAGCGGAGGCCGAGAAAAAGGAGGGGTCCAAAACCACTTTTCCCCTATGTTATGTGTATGGGAATTTTGCAGTTTTTTAACACGACTACAGCCAAAGCTGCTAAACAGATTTACACCAAATTTGGCAGCAAGATAGATCTTGGTCCAGAAAGATCTCTTTTTGTTATTTGGTGTAAGTCTGTTCAGCAGTTTTAGAGTTATTAAAGGAAATAAAATGTTCAATGGCATCTGTCGCTGTAGATACGCATGTTTTGCATAGCTCGCCATCTGGTGTTGGGTCGGAGTGTTACAAGTTGTTTTTCTTCGAAGAAGTCTTTCGAGTCACGGGACCGAGTGACTCCTCCTTTTGTCTCCATTGCGCATGGGCGTCGACTCCATCTTCGATTGTTTTTTTTCCGCCATCGGGTTCGGACGTGTTCCTGTCGCTCCAAGTTTCGGAACGGAAAAACAGCTAAATTTCGGAAGATTTTCGTCGGTATTGTTGCATTCGGGATCGGCGTAGTCAGAATCAACACCGCATCGAAGATCGAAGAGCTCCGGAGCCCTTCGGGGTAGTTTTCGATCCCCGTCGGGGCCTGCTCGGCCGACCGCGTGTAGAAGAACGCCGATGGAACGGACCCCGTTTCGTTTCTGTCCCAAATGCCACAAAAAATACCCCTATTCAGACCAACACTTGGTCTGTAACCTGTGCCTATCACCTGAGCACAGTGAAGACACTTGCGAGGCCTGTCGTGCGTTCCGGTCCCGAAAAACACTCCGAGACCGTCGAGCAAGAAGACTTCAAATGGCGTCCACGCCGACAGCGCACCGAGAGTTCGAGGTACAGGAAGAGGAAGAAACCTTTTCGATACACGAATCGGACTCCGAGGAATTCGACGATCCACGAACCGTGAGTAAGACGTCGAAAAGCACTCATAAGAAGATTGTCAAGGCCCAGGGGACGCTACTGCCACCAGGCCATGGCTCCACCCATAAATTCGGTGACCGACCGTCGGCACCGAAAAAGGCCCAATCAGTGCCGAGACCGTCCGACTCCGGTCGAGACACCGGCACTCAGCCTTCTCGGGACCGAGAAAGTGCTGGAGACATACATCGACACCGAGATAGCGGTGTAGACACGGCTCGACGCCGAGACAGCGGCACCGATGAAGATCGACGCCGAGATGTTTCGACTCCGAAAAAGAAAAAAGTCACCTCGGAGCCGAAAAAAGATGCAGACAGGGTTTCGGTGCCGAAACAACCTGCAACCGACCCAGTTTCAGGCTCCTTTACCGAAGAGCAATCAATGACCTCCCAAATGCGAAAGCATAGGTTTGAGGAAGACCTGCAATCCACCGATGTAGACCATACGCAGAAACGTATTTTTATACAGCAGGGGACAGGAAAGATAAGCACCCTTCCCCCTATTAGGAGAAAGAGAAGACTGGAATTTCAGACTGACCAAACACCACAAACAAAAATGGTGAAAAGGGTTACTCCGCCACCCTCTCCTCCACCTATAATTCACGTCTCGCCAGCAGAAACTCCATCACATTCCCCGGCTCACACCACCATGAGCCAAGGTGACCAGGATCAGGACGCATGGGACTTATACGACGCCCCTGTGTCAGATAACAGTCCAGAGGCATACCCTACAAAGCCATCACCACCAGAGGACAGTACTGCATATTCTCAGGTGGTGGCTAGAGCAGCACAATTCCACAATGTAAGCCTCCACTCAGAACAGGTCGAGGATGACTTTCTATTCAACACCCTCTCTGCTACCCACAGCTCCTACCAAAGCCTGCCTATGCTCCCTGGTATGCTTCGGCACGCAAAAGACATCTTTAAGGAGCCGGTCAAAAGTAGGGCAATCACACCAAGGGTGGAAAAAAAGTATAAAGCGCCTCCTACAGACCCTATTTTCATAACTTCGCAGCTGCCACCAGATTCTGTCGTAGGAGCAGCTAGGAAAAGGGCCAATTCCCACACATCTGGGGACGCACCACCCCCAGATAAGGAAAGCCGCAAGTTCGATGCAGCTGGAAAGAGAGTCGCAGCACAAGCTGCAAACCAGTGGCGCATCGCTAACTCACAGGCACTTCTTGCGCGCTATGACAGAGCCCATTGGGATGAGATGCAACATCTCATTGAACATCTACCCAAAGACCTACAAAAGAGGGCAAAGCAAGTGGTTGAAGAAGGACAGAACATTTCAAACAACCAGATACGCTCCTCCATGGACGCAGCAGACACAGCTGCAAGAACAATAAATACATCTGTGACCATCAGAAGGCATGCATGGCTACGAACGTCTGGGTTTAAACCAGAGATTCAGCAGGCAGTTCTCAATATGCCATTCAACGAAAAAGAACTGTTCGGTCCAGAAGTGGACACGGCGATTGAGAAACTTAAAAAGGACAAGGACACGGACACTGCTAAAGCCATGGGCGCACTCTACTCCCCGCAGAGCAGAGGAAATTACAGCAGCTTCCGCAAAACACCCTTTAGAGGGGGGTTTCGGGGTCAGGCCACACAAGCCAGCACCTCACAGGCAACACCATCCAGTTACCAGGGACAGTACAGGGGAGGCTTTCGGGGCCAATATAGAGGAGGGCAATTCCCTAGGAATAGGGGAAAATTTCAAAGCCCCAAAACCCCTACAACTAAGCAGTGACTCACATGTCACTCACCCCCTCCACACAACACCAGTGGGGGGAAGAATAGGTCATTATTACAAAGCATGGGAGGAAATCACTACAGACACTTGGGTTCTAGCAATTATCCAAAATGGTTATTGCATAGAATTTCTACAATTCCCTCCAAACATACCACCAAGAGCACAAAATTTATCAAAACATCATTCCGAGCTCCTGGAGATAGAAGTTCAAGCACTATTGCAAAAGAACGCAATCGAGTTAGTACCAAACACACAAATAAACACAGGAGTTTATTCACTGTACTTCTTAATACCAAAGAAGGACAAAACGCTAAGACCAATCCTAGACCTAAGAATACTAAACACATACATCAAATCAGACCACTTTCACATGGTCACACTACAAGAAGTGTTACCATTGCTGAAACTACACGACTACATGACAACATTAGACCTCAAATACGCGTATTTCCATATACCAATACATCCATCGCACAGGAAATACCTAAGGTTTGTATTCAAAGGAATACACTACCAATTCAAGGTACTGCCTTTCGGTTTAACAACCGCACCAAGAGTCTTTACCAAATGTCTAGCAGTAGTCGCTGCACACATCAGAAGGCAGCAAATACATGTATTCCCGTATCTAGACGACTGGCTAATCAAGACCCATTCGTTAATAACGTGCTCACACCACACAAATCAAATCATACAAACCCTCTACAAACTAGGGTTCACAGTCAACTTTGCAAAATCCAACATTCTGCCGCGCAAGGTACAACAATACCTAGGAGCCATAATAAACACAACAATAGGAGTAGCCACTCCAAGTCCACAAAGAATTCAAAATTTCAACAACATCATACAACGCATGTATCCAACACAGAAAATACAAGCAAAGATGATATTACAACTCCTAGGCATGATGTCTTCATGCATAGCCATTGTCCCAAACGCAAGACTGCACATGAGGCCCTTACAACAGTGCCTAGCATCACAGTGGTCACAAGCACAGGGTCACCTTACAGATCTGGTGTTAATAGACCGCCAAACTTACCTCTCGCTTCTATGGTGGAACAATATAAATTTAAACAAAGGGCGGCCTTTCCAAGACCCAGTGCCACAATACGTAATAACAACAGATGCTTCCATGACAGGGTGGGGAGCACACCTCGATCAACACAGCATACAAGGACAATGGAACGTACATCAAACAAAACTGCATATAAATCACCTAGAACTGCTAGCAGTTTTTCAAGCACTAAAGGCTTTTCAACCAATAATAGTTCACAAATACATTCTCGTCAAAACAGACAACATGACAACAATGTATTATCTAAACAAACAAGGGGGGACGCACTCAACGCAATTGAGCCTGCTGGCACAAAAGATATGGCGTTGGGCAATTCACAACCAAATTCGCCTAATAGCACAATTTATCCCAGGAATTCAGAATCAACTCGCAGACAATCTCTCTCGAGATCACCAACAGGTCCACGAATGGGAAATTCACCCCCAAATTCTGAACACTTACTTCACGCTCTGGGGAACACCTCAAATAGACTTGTTTGCGACAAAAGAGAACGCAAAATGCCAAAACTTCGCATCCAGATACCCACACAGGCAGTCCCACGGCAATGCCCTATGGATCAACTGGTCAGGGATATTTGCCTACGCTTTTCCTCCTCTCCCTCTCCTTCCTTATCTGGTAAACAAACTCAGTCAAAACAAACTCAAACTCATATTAATAGCACCAACTTGGGCAAGGCAACCCTGGTACACAGCGCTGCTAGACCTATCAGTAGTACCCCACATCAAACTGCCCAACAGGCCGGATCTGTTAACACAACACAACCAAACGATCAGACACCCAGATCCAGCATCGCTGAATCTAGCAATCTGGCTCCTGAAATCCTAGAATTCGGACACTTACAACTTACCCAAGAATGTATGGAAGTCATAAAGCAAGCCAGAAGGCCATCCACCAGGCACTGCTATGCCAGTAAATGGAAGAGGTTTGTTTGCTACTGCCATATTAATCAAATCCAACCATTACACGCAACCCCAAAACATGTAGTGGGTTACTTGCTTCACTTACAAAAATCTAACCTAGCTTTCTCTTCCATTAAAATACACCTTGCAGCAATATCTGCATACCTGCAGCCTACCTATTCAACTTCCCTATATAGGATACCAGTCATTAAAGCATTCATGGAGGGCCTTAAAAGAATTATTCCACCAAGAACACCACCTGTTCCTTCATGGAACCTAAATGTTGTCTTAACTAGACTTATGGGTCCACCTTTTGAACCCATGCACTCCTGCGAAATACAGTTCCTAACATGGAAGGTTGCATTTCTCATCGCCATTACCTCTCTAAGAAGAGTAAGCGAGATTCAGGCGTTTACAATACAAGAACCTTTTATACAACTACACAAAAATAAGGTCGTCCTAAGGACTAATCCTAAATTTCTACCAAAAGTTATTTCACCGTTCCATCTAAATCAAACAGTGGAACTTCCAGTGTTCTTCCCACAGCCAGATTCCGTAGCTGAGAGGGCACTACATACTTTAGATGTCAAAAGAGCATTAATGTATTACATTGACAGAACAAAGAGCATCAGGAAAACTAAACAGCTATTTATTGCATTCCAAAAACCTCATGCAGGAAACCCAATATCAAAACAAGGTATAGCCAGATGGATAGTTAAATGCATCCAAATCTGCTACCTTAAAGCTAAACGACAACTGCCCATTACACCAAGGGCACACTCAACCAGAAAGAAAGGTGCTACCATGGCCTTTCTAGGAAACTTCCCAATGCAAGAAATATGTAAGGCAGCCACATGGTCTACGCCTCACACATTCACCAAGCACTACTGTGTAGACGTGTTATCCGCACAACAAGCCACAGTAGGTCAAGCCGTATTAAGAACATTGTTTCAGACTACTCCCACTCCTACAGGCTGAGCCACCGCTTTGGGGAGATAACTGCTTACTAGTCTATGCAAAACATGCGTATCTACAGCGACAGATGCCATCGAACTGAAAATGTCACTTACCCAGTGTACATCTGTTCATGGCATCAGTCGCTGTAGATTCGCATGTGCCCACCCGCCTCCCCGGGAGCCTGTAGCAGTTCGGAAGGTACCTTCAACTATTTGTATATATATTATTTTTACCTTAAATAGGTACATACTTAGTCACTCCATTGCATGGGCACTATTACTACAATACAACTCCTACCTCACCCTCTGCGGGGAAAAACAATCGAAGATGGAGTCGACGCCCATGCGCAATGGAGACAAAAGGAGGAGTCACTCGGTCCCGTGACTCGAAAGACTTCTTCGAAGAAAAACAACTTGTAACACTCCGACCCAACACCAGATGGCGAGCTATGCAAAACATGCGAATCTACAGCGACTGATGCCACGAACAGATGTACACTGGGTAAGTGACATTTTCAATAGGTATCTAGGGACGCAGATCCTTTGCGTATCCATGCACCGGGGATCCGCAGATCCCCGACCAAAAGCAAGAACCTGATTGGCTGCAACCTGAAAGAAAGGTTGTAGCTGCTATTTTGTTTGTCACCTGAGCTAGGGGAGGCCGATCCGCACATCCACTGCTGCACTCAGCACACACCCCCAGTGTAAAGTCGCGGAAGGTTCCATGGATCCAAACAAAAATGAAAAACACCAGCTCAAACAGCAAAACCCGCTGCACATGGCCAAAGGCCTTGCACAGCGTGGGACAGAGGTGCATACGGGGAGGGGTGGGTGCAGGGCCTGGCCACAAGCCAGGTCCTGCGGATACCCTCCTCTACGCACTGCCAAAGGCTGTGCACGGCAGTGGTTATATTAACATAGGTAATTATATATTACTTTACAAGCAGGTCCTCTTACCAGCTCCTTCAGAAACCGGTCTCCCGACACTGCTGTTCAGTGCTTGCATTTCCTACTCAGCTCTCTACTTGCCTTTTCTGTCTCTTTACTGTTGTCTTATTACTGTGGTCTTTTTATTGTAATCCTATGTGTGCCTTTTGTTGATGTTTCTTGCCTTCTGCCTTGATTGTCACTTTACTCACCTTCTGCCTTGACTGTCACTTTACTGCCTTCATTGTCTTTTTGCCTTTCCTTGGCTTCATTGTTTCTTTACCTGCCTTCTGCCTTTGTCTATTTTTGCATTTTCTTCATGGTCTCTTTACTTGCCTTCTGCCTCTATTGTCTCTTATTTCCTTTGCTTGCATTTTTTTGTCTCTTTACTGGCCTCGCTCTTCCACCTGCTTCCTGCCGTTTCCTTTCTCCTGTCACCCAGTGCCCCTCCCTCCCCCAGGACCTCCTTAATGGAGGCTACAGCAGACCTCATTGAGCAAGTCCTCCTGCTAGCTCCCTCTGCAACAGGTCTCCTGACACTACCTTTCAATTCTTGTATTTTCCTCTCAGCTCTTTTTTGTCTCCTTACTGTTGTCTCATTACTGTGGTCTCTTTATTGTAATCCTCTGTGTGCCTTTTCGTGCTGTTTCTTGCCATCTGCCTTGGCTCTCTCTTTACTCGCCTTCTGCCTCTTTCTGTCTCTTTTGCCTTTGTCTCTTTACTCACCTCGCTCTCCCACAGGATGCTTCCTTCTGCCCCCTAGTGCTTCTCTCTCCCCCAGAGCCTATTTAATTGAGGCCGCAGTGCGGCTGTACAGTGGCTGTGCCAATGGAGTAGCAAAGGCAAGCCTGTCTGCGATTGTACCGCACTCAGTGCCTGGAACCCTGTTCACCCTGCCACCCACCACTACACCATCGAGGATCTCCTGGCCCTGGGTACTGCAACTGCTGCACCTCCTTCCACGGGCCCAGAAGACCTCAAACAACCCAGAACCGCTCCGCTGCATTCTGCTCAACACCTGATCCCCTCTGCAAACATGCAATGGAAATCTGGGACCCCATCACCTCCCGCATCCCTGACGTAGCCTTCATCACCGAAACCTGGCTTAACCCCTTCTCAAACCTTAACATAGCCACCACAACACCTGACGGCTACAGGATGATACACCAAGACCGGACCAACAAACACGGCGGGAGGCATCGCCCGCCATCATCTTAAAGGGCACCATTAGATGTATCACCACTGATGGCACCACACCTCTCATGAAACATCTCAACTTCCAGCTACAGACCAACACCAACACAACAGTAGGGGGCATCCTCATATACAGACATCTGGGACCTCAACCGGCCTTCTGCGACACCATCCCCAACATCATAGCACCTCTAGCCATCGACTCCAACCACTACATCCGACCTCAATTTCCACATTGACGACCCCATTGATGCCAACTCCACTACTTTCCAGGAGAACATGAGCAACATCAGCCTCGTCATACTGGTCACCCAGCTCACGCACAAAGCCGGACACACATTTAACCCCTTCTTCACTGCCAGCAACAGTGTCAAATCCAGTCATGTCACAGAACTCACGTAGTCTGCCCACACCATTGTCCACTTCACCATCTCTTGTGCACAAACACCACAGTTCCAACCACCGCAGATGGTGCAAGTTAACAGAGACACAGCACCTCCCAACCAAACAGGCCGTCCAGGATTTCTCTACCTGGATCACTGAATGCACCGACAGAGTCGCCCGCTGAAGCCAGCCAGAACCAACAAAATCTTGGGACGAGCCAACTGGTACCCCCCAGGGCTCAGAACCTCCAAGAGCAGCTGCTACTGACTCGAGAAACCATGCCGAGCCACCAGAAACCTTTCCGGCAGAGCCTCCCACAAAGCAGCCCTTAGCAACTACCAGCAGCAAATCGAGGAAACCAAGAGAGCAGCCATCACAGCCCGCATTAACACAGCAGCCAACTGCACAAAAGAACTGTTTAAAATTGTCAAAGAATATTCTATCTGACAGCCACAGAGAAGATAATAAACCCTTTGAATAACTTGGCAATACCCTCTCGGCCTACTTTTACAGCAAGATTTCTGCCATCTACAACAACTCTGACCCACAGCTGTCAACCCCCGCAGCCTTGACCAACCAGTGCACACCAGCTAGACAATCACCACATGGACACCATTCAGTCCACCTCGGCCATCGTGTCATCCATCCATCCACTCCACGTTACCCACCAAACCATGCCCCCACCACCTCTTCAACCTCAGAACCAATCACATCAGCACAGAACTCACCAGCATCCTCAACTCCTCCATTACCACTGCAGTCTTCCCAGACAAATGGAAACACGCAGAAATCAGCCCCCTCCTAAAGAAACATACACTGACTCCAGCGAACTAAAAAAATTATCAACCGTTCTCTCTGCTCCCCTACTCTGCCAAAGTACTCAAGGAGGCAGTTCACTGAATACCTGGAACAAAACAACCTGCTTGACTCCTTCCAATCTGGATTCCTTGCCAGCGACAGGATTGAGACCCCACTCATGGCAGCCACTGATGACATCAGAACACTTCTCAACCACAGGAAGACCGCTGCCCAGATCCTCCTCGACCTTTCAGCTGCTTTCAGCAGTCTCCCACCACACCCTCATCAACAGACACTACAACATCAGCATACAAGAGAACAACCTTAAATTGATCTCCTCCTTCGTGATCGGATGTGCTCAGAGCATCCGTCTGCCTCCCCTCGCCTCAGAACCCAAAAACAACATATGCGGCATATACCTCCGCCCCACATTGTTCAACACCTGCATGACCCCCCTTGCCGACATTGTCAGATCCCACGGTCTCATCATTGTATCCTACACAGACGATACACAGCTCATCCTCTCGCTCACCGAAGACCCCTCCACCATCAGAACAAACTTCCACAACGGCATGGCCACCGTATCCAACTTGATGAAAGCAAACTGCCTTAAACTCAACTCTGACAAAAAGAAAGGACTGATCTTTGGGAGAAACACATCCATATGGGACCGCAACTGGTGGCCAGCTGAACTCTGACCCCCTCCCACGCCAACGGACCATGCACGCAACTTCAGCATCATCCTGGACAGCGACCTGACCATGATGCGGCAAATCAACAAAACTGCAGCCTCCTCCTTCCACATTACCTGCTTGAGTCGCAGAATCTTCAGAATTATCCCAGTCAACACAAGGAAAACAGTCACCCAAGCCATGTCACCAGCTGCCTCAATTACGGCAATGCACTCTACGCCGTCATCTCCATTCAACTCCAGACCGTACAGAACGTGCAAGCGTGACTCGTCCTGGACCTTCCCATATGTGCCCACATCCACCCCCACCTGAGAAACCTCTATTGGCTCTCCATCCAGAATAAATGCCAGTTTAGGATCCTCACACATGTCTACAAAGCCCTACACAATCAAGAACTGGCTTACATTAACCACAGACTGAACTTCGACCAACCCCCAGACACCTGCGCTCCTCCTCGCTAGCCCTCACACATACACCCCAAATCCGTTGCAGACGTGGCTGGTCCTTTTCCTACAGCGCAGCTAAAACCTGGAATGACCTACCCCTCCACCTCCAAACAGCAACCTCACTTGCGGACTTCAGAAAGTAACTCAAGACCTGGCTCTTCAATGGAGACCTTTCACCCCAGCACCCAGATACCCCCAGGGGCGATAGTGCTGCGCTCTACAAATACTGACTAATTGATTGATTGATTTATTAAAAGAAATACAGAAATTCACTGTAAAAAACAAAAGGACTTTATGTTTAGCTCACATTTTACCAACACAAAACCATTTAGTTAGGACCTTTTATTGAATAAGCGTTTTTGAATTGGCTATATCTTTGGCGCAGTTGAACGAATCTTCACAAAACTTTCCAGAAACAGTGTGCTCAAGGGTCTTGTTGTGCATGGAAAGTTTTGGGGTGATCCGTCATGCAGGGGCAGAGAATAAAGGGAGTGGTAAAAAAAAGTGTGTTTCCCATTTTAATTCCCATAGGGATTTTGAACACGAATGTAGCATGAACCACTGGTCGGAATTACACCAAATTTGGCAGAAGGCTAGCTCTTGGTACAGAAAGCATACTTTGTTATTTTGTTTAAATCTGTTCAGCAGTTTTTTAAATATTAAAAGAAAAACAAATTTGTATATCTAGAGGGGGGAACGCTTCGCTATCTCATGCAGCGATCTGGGTGGCTGGCAACACTTCAACCAGGAAGTGTTGGCAGCCATTTTGAGACTCTGCTTCAGCTGAGTCTCAAAGAAAAAAGAAAAGGGGCAGGGGACCTTTACCCTAATCCCCTTGCCTTGGTGCATGGGTCGCCCTAGGACCCCGTCATTGCAAGGAAGCATTTTTTTGTTTTTTTTTAAATTCTGAGCGATGTTTGCGAATTTCACAGTGACCTATTATTATTATTATTATTATTATTACTATTATATATATATATTTTTAAAGTAAGCATGGTCTTCCATAATTGCTTTTTATTTTGCCCCCGGGTGGGCCAGATCCCGGTGGCATGCTTAATGAAATGATTGAGGATTGGGAGCACCCCCCTCCTAGGACTTTCAAAACCTTGGGCACCACCACCTCCTCGGGGCTACAATAAAATTAAAGGAGGTGGTCCGTGCGGACCCCCAGCCCCAGGGACCACCACCTTCCTGGAGCCAAATAGAAAGAAGATATATGGCAGGGCCGCGAGTTACAGTTACCTTAGAGCATGAGTTGTAGTTGCTTGAAATAACTCTAGCTATAACAGCTGTATTTCTGTGGTTTTGTAAGTTTAAAATGTGAACCTAATTATAACGTTTCTGTAACCTTAGGAAATAGAAATAAAAAATATATATAAATTCACTTAAAAAAACAAACAATAACATCCCTGTAACCTTTGTTTTTTTCAGTGTGTGTGTATAAATATATATATATATATATATATATATATATGTTCAATGGCATGTGTAGCTGCAGATACACATGCTGTGCACTGTTCCTGCCATCTAATGTTGGGCTCGGAGTGTTATAAGTTGTTTTTCTTCGAAGAAGTCTTTTCGAGTCACTGGATCGAGTGACTCCTCCCTTTCTGCTCCATTGTGCATGGGCATCGACTCCATCTTAGATTGTTTTCTTTCCGCCATCGGGTTCGGACGTGTTCCTCTTCGCTCCGTGATTCGAATCGGGAAAGTTTAAGAAATCATCGAAAATCCGTCGGTATTGTTGCGTTCGGGGCCGGTTTTCTATAGATACATCGGCACCGATGAGACAACCGCTTCGGCGGCCCTTCGGGCTTCCGCACTCAACCGAGGCCTGGTCGGCCCGACCACACCCGTCGTCGAAGACTCATGGACTGGACCCCCTTCCGTTTCTGTCCGACGTGCCATGCCAAGTATCCTTATACAGACCAGCGTCGGGTCTGTAATCTGTGTTTGTCACCGGAACACAGAGAGGATACCTGTGAGGCCTGCAAGGCTTTTTGGTCAAAGAAGACCTTGAGAGATCGACGAGTAAGGCACTTGCAGATGGCATCGAAGTCGACACAACACCTCGACGTCGAGGAGGAAGAGATGGCTATCTCAATCCAGGGTTCGGAATCGGACAACTCCGATGGAGACCGACCACCGATGGCAGGACAAAAAGTGAGTACGCCTGCCCTGACCCAGTCCCAAAGTCAGTCGAAAAAACAGAAGGCCTCGGGAACGCCACTGCCGGAAGGCCATGGCTCGACCCACAAGAAAAGCGGTGACCAAATAACATCTTCGGCACAGAAAAAGGCCAAGATCGTGCCGAAGTCTTCCGACTCGAGTCGAGAAACCGGCATCAAAAAGAGTCGACATCGATTGGTCGAATCGAATAAGCCTCGAAAGAGCCTCTCGGAGCCGAGACCAACCGTAACCATGGGTGTTTCGGTACTGAAAAAAACGGCTTTGGAGCCGAAAAAGACTTCTTAAACAGAAGAACATGGGCTCTCCCAACAACTTAAAGAGAGTCACATGTTTGAGCAGGAGCTGGATCTTGAGGAGCTTGACCAAACTCAACCAAGGTTACAATTCCAGAAGGACACTGGAAAACTTCAAACCATCCCTCCGCTCAAGTTTAAAAGAAAATTGGCTTTTCACGCAGAGACTGAAACTGAGCAGCCAAGAGCAAAGGTGGTTAGAGAAAGGTCACCAATCCCACTTTTCACACCCGAGATGTCGCCACCACACTCGCCACAAGGGACAAGGTCACCAGTTGGCACACCAACTGCACAGTCACCCACACATACTGTGCAGACACAGGACGATGCAGATCCCTGGGACCTGTACGACCCACCAGTTTCAGACAACAGTCCTAAGTGTTATCCTTCAAAGCCATCTCCTCCAGAGGATAGCACATCCTACACGCAAGTACTAGCCAGGGCTGCGACATTCCATAATGTCACTATGCACTCAGAACCAGTGGAGGATGACTTTCTTTTCAATACACTCGCGTCCAAGCATGCGTCATATCAAAGCCTGCCAATGTTACCAGGCATGCTTAAGCATGCACAACAGGTCTTCCAAGAACCGGTCAAGGGAAGGGCCATTACACCGCGGGTGTGGAAAAAATATAAACCTCCCCCATCGGACCCTGTGTTCATTACACAGCAGCTCCCTCCGGACTCTGTTGTAGTGGGAGCCGCAAGAAAGCGGGCAAATTAACAATCGTCAGGGGATGCGCCACCCCCTGATAAAGAAAGCCGTAAATTCGACGCAGCAGGGAAAAGAGTGGCGTCAAAAGCGGCCAACCAGTGGCGTATCGCCAATTCACAGGCCCTCCTCGCCCGTTACGACCGAGCACATTGGGACGAAATGCATTATATTATTCAGCATTTACCAAAAGAACATAAAAAACGGGTTCAACAGGTGGTGGAGGAGGGACAGGCCATCTCCAACAACCAAATCCGTTCTGCACTGGACTCTGCTGATACAGCAGCACGAACTGTAAACACAGCAGTTACCATCAGGAGGCATGCATGGCTACGCAGTTCTGGTTTCAAACCAGAAATACAGCAAGCGATATTAAACATGCCGTTCAACCAGCAGCAACTATTTGGGGCGGAGGTGGACACTGCAATAGTAAAAATGAAGGACACAGACACGGCCAAAGCCATGGGTGCGCTCTACTCTTCCCAGTATAGGGGAACATTTAGGAAGCCACAGTTTAGGGGAGGGTTTAGACAGCAACCCTCAGAGCCATCCACCTCCCAAACAAAACCCACCTACCAGTCTCAATACCAGAGAGGGGGGCTTTGTGGTTCATACAGGGGACAATACCCAAGAGCAAGGGGAAAATTTCAGCCTGCCAAACAGACCCCCAGTAACAAGCAGTGACTTCAATGTCACACTTCCCCAACACACATCACCAGTGGGGGGAAGATTAACAAAATACCACAAACATTGGTCAGACATAACCACGGATACATGGGTTCTATCAATTATCCAACATGGTTACTGCATAGAGTTCACACATTTCCCTCCAGATGTTCCCCCAAGGACGCACAAACTGTCAGCACAACATCTAGACCTACTACAAATAGAGGTGCAAGCACTATTAACAAAACAAGCCATAGAACTATTACCACACCATCAAAAAGGAACAGGGATTTACTCCCTATATTTCCTTATTCCTAAAAAAGACAAAACACTAAGACCAATTCTATATCTCAGGACGTTAAACCTCTTCATCAAATCAGATCATTTCCACATGGTCACACTACAAGACGTAGTTCCCTTGCTAAAACAGGAAGAATTCATGGCAACACTGGATTTAAAGGATGCGTATTTCCACATACCCATCCATCCATCTCACAGGAAATACCTCAGGTTTATCATACAGGGCACACATTACCAATTCAAAGTATTGCCCTTCGGGATAACAACTGCGCCCAGATTATTTACAAAATGCCTCGCTGTAGTAGCAGCTCATATAAGGAGACATCACATGCACGTATTCCCATATCTCGACGATTGGCTAATAAAAGCCAACACTCAACACCGGTGTCAGTCACACGCAATATGTAATAGATACTCTACACAGACTAGGGTTTTCTATAAATTACCAAAAATCTGACTTGCAACCATCCCAAACACAACAATACTTGGGAGCCACACTCAACACGCAAAGAGCAATTGCCACTCCAAGCCCACAAAGAGTTCAATCATTTCAAAATATAGTGTCAAGCATACAACCAAACCAACAGTACACAGTCAGGTTTGTAATGAAACTACTTGGCATGATGTCCTCATGCATCGCTATTGTCCCAAACGCACGGCTACACATGCGGCCATTACAACAGTGCCTAGCAAAACAATGGACACAGGCACAGGGTCAACTTCAAGATCTAGTGTTGATAGACCGCCAAACACACTATTCGCTTCAATGGTGGAACCCTGTAAATTTAAACAAAGGGCGGCCATTTCAAGACCCAGTGCCTCACGCCATTATGACAACAGACGCTTCCATGATTGGGTGGGGAACACACCTCAACAATCACAATATACAAGGTCAATGGGACAATCAACAAAAACAACTTCACATAAATCACTTAGAACTACTAGCGGTCTCCCTAGCACTAAAAGCTTTTCAACCCCTTGTAGCCCACAAACACATTCTTGTCAAAACAGACAATATGACAACAATGTACTATCGAAACAAAAAGGGGGGGTGACACACTCGTCACAACTATGCCTCCTAGCACAAACAATTTGGCATTGGGCAATTCACAACAACATTCGCCTGATAGCGCAATATATACCAGGCATTCACAATCAGTTAGCCGACAATCTCAGTTGAGATCACCAGCAAACTCACGAGTGGGAAATACATCCCCAGATTCTACAAGATTACTTCTACCGCTGGGGGACAGCAGACATAGATCTGTTTGCAACAAAACAAAACGCAAAATGCCAAAACTTCGCATCCAGGTACCCATACCCTCAGTCCAAGGGCAATGCTCTATGGATCAGTTGGTCAGGGATATTTGCTTACGCTTTTCCACCTCTCCCACTCATTCCTTTCCTAGTCAAACTGAGTCAAAACAAACTCAAACTAATACTCATAGCACCAACGTGGGCTCGCCAACTATGGTACACCACACTGTTGGACTTCTCAGTAGCACCTCACATCAAACTCCCAAACAGACCAGATCTGTTAACACAACACAAACCACAGATCAGACACCCCAATCCAGCATCGTTCAACCTAGCACTCTTAGAATTTGGCTATCTAAACCTTTCAAATGAGTGTATGGAAGTCATTAAACAGGCAAGAAAACCGACAACAAGGCATTGTTATGCTAATAAATGGTAAAGGTTTGTTTTCTACTGCCAAGCAAACCAAATCACACCGTTAGAGGCCTCCATACAAAACATTGAGTTACTTACTACACCTACAAAAAGCAAATCTCGCTTTTTCTTCCATCAAAATTCATCTCACTGCAATCTCTGCTTACCTGCAGATTAAACATACAAAGTCACTTTTTAGAATCCCAGTTATTAAAGCCTTTATGGAAGGACTAAAAGATCATACCTCCAAGAACCCCACCAGTACCCTCTTGGAATCTTAATATTGCACTTACACGACTCATGGGCCCACCTTTTGAACCCATGCATTCTTGCCAAATCCAGTTCTTAACTTGGAAGGTAGCTTTTCTAATAGCCATCACTTCACTACGAAGAGTTAGCGAAATACAGGCGTTTACTATCGAAGAACCCTTTATACAAATACACAAACATAAAGTGGTTCTCCGTACAAATCCAAAATCTTTACCAAAAGTAATTTCACTGTTTCATCTAAACCAAACAGTAGAGCTCCCAGTCTTCTTCCCACAACCAGACTCGATAGCAGAAAGAGCACTGCATACATTAGACATAAAAAGAGCGCAAATGTATTACATAGAACAAAATCATTTCGTAAAACTAAGCCATTGTTTGTTGCTTTCCCTATATCCAAACAGGGCATAGCCAGATGGATAGTCAAATGCATTCAGACCTGTTACCTCAAAGCTAAAAGAGACTTACCCATTACACCAAAAGCACACTCCACTAGAAAGAAAGGAGCAACAATGGCCTTTCTAGGTAATATACCAATGACAGAGATTTGTAAGGCAGCCACTTGGTCCACACCTCATACCTTTACTAAACATTACTGTGTAGATGTGTTAGCAACACAACAAGCCTCAGTAGGACAGGCTGTACTAAGAACATTATTTCAAACAACTTCAACTCCAACAGGCTGACCACCGCTTTCGGGAGGATTACTGCTTTGTAGTCTATGCACAGCATGTGTATCTGCAGCTACACATGCCATCGAACGGAAAATGTCACTTACCCAGTGTACATCTGTTCGTGGCATGTTGCGCTGCAGATTCACATGCGCCCTCCCACCTCCCCGGGAGCCTGTAGCCGTTTAAGTTGCATTTAAATTGTACATATGTAAATAAATATTCCTTTACCACAAACTATGTACATACATATCTATTCCATTGCATGGACATCTTTAGTATCCTCATTCTACCACTCCTACCTCACCCTATGCGGGGAAAACAATCTAAGATGAGTCAATGCCCATGCGCAATGGAGCTGAAAGGGAGGAGTCACTCGGTCCTGTGACTTGAAAAGACTTCTTCGAAGAAAAACAACTTGTAACACTCCGAGCCCAACACTAGATTGCAGGAACAGTGCACAGCATGTGAATCTGCAGCGCAACATGCCACAAACAGATGTACACTGGGTAAGTGAAATTTTCCATATAGCTCACTTACTGGCAGTCACCAGCAAGTATAGTTAGGACCATGTTTCCATGGAAAAAGCATATATATTTTTTTTTACTTGCCTGTATCTTTGGCACCGTTTGATAAATCTTAACAAAATTTTCCATAATAAGTGTTCCGGTGATTCTAGTTTCGGGATGATCCGTCAGGTGGGGTGAAGAGAAAGGAAGGGTCAAAAAACCTATGTTTCCTGTGTTAATGCCCATAGTAGTTTTGACCACGACTACAGCTGGAAACGCTGGACGGAATTACACCAAATTTGGCAGAAAGGTAGCTTTTTGTTCGCAGATTACACTTTTTCTTATTTGCTGTACATCCGTTTAGAAGTTTCAGAGAAATTAAAGGAAATCCAAATTTATATATCTAGGGCCGTGGATCCTCCCTGACGACTTTGCGAATAATAGGAGCTTGTGCATAGATCTGCAGAGGTCTGACTGGCTGCCAACTCTTCAGCCAGGAAGGGTTGGCAGACATCTTGGAACTTTGCTTAAGTCACCCGGCACTACCATCTCCCTGGTGCTATTCATCGGAATTTAGAGGAGGCCTCATTGCCCCGGGGACGCCACCTCCCCAGGGCTGAATTGAAATAACGAGGGGGGTCAGTCGTTAATCCCCAACCCTGGGGACCCCCACCTCCCTGGGGCTATTAAATTAAGGAGGGGTCCCACCGCCACCACCACCTCCACCAACCTCCTCCTCTAACCTCCTCCTCTTCTTCCTCTTCAAATGTTGGATGGGGGCTGTATGCCCCCTCATGGAGTCATACGTGGCACCAGGGACCACCACACCCTCCAAGCCCCCATTCCTCCCTTCCCACCCCCCCTCATGAGCCTGCTCCTGCTATGTCCTGGGGTGCTCATCCCTGGGACCTAACTGTGTGCTCTGACTAGGCGGGAGCTTTGACAGCTCCTGCCAAATCGGAGCAAACACTCCAATGCTTGCAAGCAAGAGCTGTCAAACAGCTCTCGCTTGCTGGGAGCTGAGGTTTCCTCTGTTTCCCTGTCCACAGAAATGTGGGCAGGGAAACAGAGGAACCAGTCGCTCTCACAGACAGGTGTTGCATGTTTAGCAGCACCCAGTCTGTGACAGCAGTGCTAGCTCGACCCACCTCCCCCACACTGACAATTCAACTAACGAGGTAGCACTAACTAACCAGTGGAAAGTGCTCCAGTAGGGTAGACATTTTGTGCAAAACTGTGGACCCTTGTTGGATAAACGAGCACGTGGGCTTCCGTTTTGGCCATGATGCTCATTTCACAGAACCTAAACCTCAACGGGAAGCAGTTACAAATATGTGCCCCAGTTGAAGATCCATATCTGGAAAGGACAAATGATCCCAACTCCTGGGCTTGGTGACGTCAAAGCAGATGTGTTTACTCCGTGATTCCATATTGAAAAACAATCTGAAATCCTCATGGAGATGAATGCATCTGTCATCTATTGGACCACAATCAGGCACTCTGAAACACTCATAGAAACCTCTCACAGCCGCTCTCAAACCCAGAGATATCCTCTCACACCTATTCTCACTCCCAAAGAGACAGGCTCCGTGGCCAGCTGTCACTGCTCATGCCCAAAGACCATGCACAGCGAAGGGTTTGGTGGTTAGGGGGTTGACTGCAGAGCAGGCTGCAGGCCAAGCCCTGTGGCCAACCCCCACCCCTCATGGCCAAAGGACTCAAGTTATAGTTATTTGAAATAACTATAACTACTGAATTTCTCTGGTTTTGTTAGAGTAAACTCCAAACCTCACTATAACATCCCTGTAACCTTTGTATTTTTTCAGTGAATATATAGAATATATATATATATATATCCCAGTGACAATCGCTACTGATGCGTAGTTAAATTTAAGACTGCGTTTCCATAGGAAAGACATTTTTAGTTTGCCAATAACTTTGGCAGCTTGTGAACTAATTTCATGAAACTATCAAAAGTTCATCCGCCTCAGATCCTTCCTCAAAAGTTACATGATGATAGGTTAAGTGGGGGGCCGAGAAAAAGGAATGGTCCCAAAACTAATCTTCTCAATGCAATTTTCTGTTTTATTTTTTTTTAAAAGGAATACTGAAAAAAACTGCTAAACAGAATTGCATCAGATTTGGCAGAAAGCTAGATCTTGGACCAGGAAGTGTGCTGTTAGAAATGGGGTTTCTGGTTGGCTAGGGTATGCACCTCAGCCAGGCAGAACTTACCCACTCTTGTCAGGGCAAGGGAGTTACACGTCCAAGATAACCTCTGCTCACCCCCTTGGTAGCTTGGCACGAGCAGTCAGGCTTAACCTGGAGGCAATGTGTAAAGTGTTTGCACAACACACACAACACATGTGACGCAATATCCCCTCCACAAAGGAAACACAACACCAGATTATATGAAAATATACTGTATTGTACAAAAGGCAATTATCAGACCAAACATCACATATCAGTACTATCCTGCTACCTTAGCAGTTGTCAGAACTTTACACAGTAGTTACTCTGCAACCTAGCAGTAGTCACACATAACACACAGGTTACTCAGTATTCTGCAACATAAGCAGTAGTCAGGAAAACACATTATTACATCACAGCACTTGTCATAAGAATATCATAAAATGCCCATAGTAGGAACATTAGAAAACATATGGCAAGTTAGAAAAACATATTAGCAAGCATGTCCATAAAAGGAACATTTGCATACACATATGTAAAAACATCAAACGCAGGTAGGTAATATATGAATCAAACAAAAGTCTGTAGAAAGAACTTTGGATTGCAACTATATTGGTCCTTTAAACAGTACCTGGTTGGATGAAGGCACCTCCAGTGCCTAGAAGGCGAACAATGTGGCCCCCGGCGCTCCTATGCGCAAAACGGGGGCCTCCCTTATACTCTGGGGTCAGAGAAGGGCGACATGCACCTCGTCTCTTTTATAGACAGGCCCCTCCGGAGACCGTGATTACTGGGGGCCTCCCAGGTCCGCAACCGGCCCTCACGAGGGGGGCCAAAGTCAGCAAAAACAACTTGGGTCAGGAGGGGGGCACCACGCACCCCCTCTGGTTTAATGACAGGCCCCTCCCGGGACCCGCGATCTCTGGGCCCCCCCCAGGCCTCCACTGGCCCTTCCACCAAGGGGGGGGGGGGGGGGACCCACAATAATGCCCGTTTTACCTAACAGCAGAAAAGGAGCGTCCTGCTCCTAACACAGAGGCCAGGGGGAAGGGGGCACTCCCCGCGCCTTCCCCTGGTCCTGCCGTGAAGCCACAAGAAGATCGGACCCCTCCTGGGGCCTGAGCAGACACTCGCGTGCACCCGATGCGGTGAGCGAGTGTTCTTCCAGCTTTCCGGGCCGCTGCGGTGATCTTATTTAAAGGGGCACAATGCAGCAAGGAGCCTACGAGCTCCCAAGGCTCCATAAGCGTGCTGCAATCAGCGCTATGGCATCCGCAACTATGGAGAAGCACCCCTCGTGAAGAAATGGATGCAGGGGTCAGGGGCCACAGCACCCTGCCCCTGGGGAGCAGAATCTTAAGACAAGGTCCTCAGGTGGAGGGCCCAGCTACAGGCCAGCACAAGGGAAAGGCAGCAAGTGGCAAGTCCTTCACAGTGACCAGGCAGGTCACAGGTCAGCACAGCAGCAGCAGTCCATGGCGGTTCCTGGTGAGTCCTTTCAGCCTTTGGTGTCCAGTTCCAAGATGATTCCAAGAGTCTCCAAATTGTGGGGAAGATTCCCCTGTACTTATAGTCAGTTCTTACAGTGTTTTACAATGGTAGGGAGAGGAGGTTCCAGCCAGTTACAACTGGTTCTGGGAGTGCCCCCTCTCTCCTTTCAGCACAGGCTCCAAACATCAGTGGGGGGTTAACGACCCTATTGTGTGAGGCCAGGGCACAGTCTTTACAAATGCAGGTGTGCCCCGCCTCTCCCTTCTCTCAGCCCAGGAAGACTATTCAGTATGCAGATGCACCTCTGTGACACCTCCACCCTCCCTGCGTACAGGCTGTCCGAAAAGTATGCACAAAGCCCCAACTGTCACTCTGCCCAGACGTGAATTGGAGTCAAGCTGCAAAACACCAGAGTCATAAGCACAGATAAATGCGCAATTTCTAGAAGTGGCATTTCTGTGATAGTAATAAAAAATACACCCACACCAGTAAGCAGCATTTATTATCACCATCACAACCATACCAAACACGCCTACGCTACCCCTCATAAATCAGACAATACCCCTTACACATAAGGCAGGGCATTTCTAATGCAATCCTATGAGAAGGCAGCACTCACAGCAGTGAGACACCAAGTTAGGCTGTTTGTCACTACTAGGACAGGCCATGCAATATGGCACATGTCCTGCCTTTCTACATACATGGCACCCTGCCCATAGGGCTAGCTAGGGCGTACCTTAGGGGTGACATACATGTAGTAAAAGGGGAGTTCTGGTCCTGGCAAGTAAGTTTAGATGCCAGGTCCCTGTGGCAGAAACTGCGCACACAGGCCCTGCGCTAGCAGGCCTAAGACAGGTTTGAAAGTCTACTTCAGTGGGTGGCGCAAGCAACGCTGCAGGCCCACTAGTAGTATTTAATTCACAGGCCCTGGGTATAGAGATAACACTGTATAAGGGACTTATAGGTAAATTAAATATGCCAATTAGGTATAAGCCAATCATACCAACTTTAGATGGGAGACCACCTGCACTTTAGCACTGGTCAGCAGTGATAAAGTGCTCAGAGTCCTAGAGCCAACAGCGAGAGGTCAGAAAAACCAGGAGGAAGGAGGCAAAAAGACTGAGGATGACCCTGCGTAAGGCAAAAAGTCGAACATGTGCTTTTTGTGATTTAGTGTAAATCCGTTCTACAGGTTTTGAGAAATTAAGCCTCAAAATGTATGTATCAATCACACTGGAAGATCCGCAGAGCTGACAGATCAAAGACAAGCTGCCAGCAGATTAACAAAGATGTGCTGCAGCCATTTTAGGACTTGGGGAGTCAGTCCCTTGTCTTAGAAAAAAGGTTACAAAACTTATAGGGGGGCAGGGTAGGGATACCCTGACACCGTGGGCCTGGTGAGGAGATAATAAAGGGATTTCTCTTGGGTGAAATTGAAAAAATTATTTTGCGTTGTTGTGAATCAGTGGTACCACCACAGCGGCCAGGGCAGTCTCTGTGTGTGACTCCATGGCGGGATTGGGGATCTCTGACTTTAACACACAAAAGCATACAGTCATGTTTTCATCAGCTTCACATACACAATAAAAACACACCCACATGCACACCCTGATACACAGAGAACATATACACAACCTCTACATACACAACTACACGCACCCCCGACCTCAGAAGAAGACACAAGACATACACACTACAATGAACACATCACATACACATCCCTTTATCACACACCAAACACACATACTCCCCGCACACAGAAGCAGTCCCACACACACATACATAACACACACAACACATAGACCCAGAAACACAACACATACACAACCCCTAAACACAGCTATACACCCCTGCACACAGAGCCACAAACACATTCTCACACACAACACACATAAAACTCCTATACACTCACACACAGCTCACACATGACGTATACACAACAGCTGCACACATACCTGCACACTCCCCCACACACAGTTCTCACACAACACATACTTAAACACAACCCCTACCCAGAGATACACTCCCACACTCACCACACATACATATACACAAATCCTACACACAGAACCACACACACTCCCCCAGACATTACATAAACACAACACATACACAACCCTTACAGCTACACACACTCTCCCTTTTAGACATGACCCCTTGTATACACAACTACACACACTCCTGAAAAACCAACCTCAGACACTCCCACTCGCAGAACACATACCCCTGCACACACAATCACATACACTCCATGCAAATGCATACACCACCCTTTCCCACTACACACAACTGTACACACTCACACAGGAGACACAGTGCATACAAATCCCCCACATACTCAGACCAACAAAAACACATTCCCGCGTGAATACACACACACACACGCGTGCAACACCCGCATACACTCGTTTGGACACCGATACACAAAAGATCCCATTCAAAGTATCACACCCTCAGATGGACAAACACACACAGTGCACACACTTATAGTCACAACAACACACACACTTTCATGTACACACCCACTCACAAATACTCACAGGAACACTCACAGCCAGACATGTACATACATGCTCAGTGATTCACACATCTCAACAGACAGCCACATACTTACACACATAGTTGTTCTTTTGAGGGGGAAGTTGAGGTCCAGTCTTTTAAATATTAAATTGGTACTGCAGTAATACTACCATACCGATTAAATAACAGGAAACATGATTAATTTCCCCTTGAAATAGCGCAGTACTAACAAAATATTTTAGTTATTTCTTTGAAAGTGATGCAAGGTGGTTCTGAGAAGTTCTGTTGTAAATAATGTTTTATTTTAATGTGTTCGAAGAATGCCAACAGTAGAAGAAAAGGGAAAAGAAGAATGTAGTTATAAAGAGGAACAACTTGGTATATTATAATGACATACTGTTTGCTTTTCGTAACTATTTACTGGTAGGCCTGTCTGTCTACAGGCCATGCTATATACGGTGTACACCAGTGCTTTAAATGGGGAAAAAATAAGTACAAGCACTCACCAAATTTAGCTGTGGACTAAGAATGGAGTTTTGGGCGGAGCTAGGGGCAGGGCTAAGAGAAACATTTCTGCTATCTGTATTTTTTTTTTGCATCTGCAATAGGATATATTTAGCAAAGTTTTTTTTCACGTTTCAAATGTGTGTGCACATTGCTTCTGCACTTATGGCACATGAACAACATTAGAGCTTTCACTTATACACAATAATGGATACTGTGTGCAGTCTGATAAAGTAACCTAGACAAGGACATACCATGATCCAGTTAGTTATGACAATTTCTGCTTCTCCTTATCTAAATTTGTCCTGTTTATTCATCTATGACTGTTCCTGTTATCTTGAATTGTTTATTCACCTAACATCGGACTAGTCCGTTTAAAAGGTACAAAATAATGAAGTACATTGATGTAAACTATTTGAAGAACAGAAACAAAGGTTGTGGAACTCCATGTGCTGACTAAGAAAATAAGTATTGATTATTATTTAATTGCCCTATGTTGTTGTGAGCCACCTGACTTCATGGTAAAGTTGAAATTGAATTCAAAGTTCCTTCTGTATGTTTTTATTTATATATAAAGGGCCCAAAAGCCTCTTATAAATATTTATCATGAATATCCATAATTATTGTTTCATTTTTCCTTCATTTCACCCTGTAAACTTATAAGAGAAAAACAAGTATTTCAATTAATTTTAGAGTTAAGCTACTATTTCACTTAAGTGGAACCCCCTTAAAGTGATGCATTTGTAACATATTTTAAATAAAATCTGCAGTTTTCCCGTGTCCTTTTCTATCATTCTTCCTTCTGCTCTCTCATCCTTCTGTCAGTCTTTATTCCTCATTTTTAACTTTATCTCTGTGACTTCCTATCAGAATCATCCTTTCTTCTACTTCATATTGCTCTTGTCATCTCCTCTTATTGTTTTTTTCCTATCACCCTTTCTCATCTTTGCTTCTCCTCTTTATTTAGTACCTTCCTGTTACTCGTTCTTCTACTCCTCTCCTCATTCCTGTTCCTCCCTTTTCACCCTATTTCCAGTTTGTTTCACTTCGCCTTTCTATCTCCATCGCCTTTCGAATGGTCTCAAGGTGCGCATGCAAAACTCAAGATTAGACAACTCAGCCAGACCACTAGTCAATCATTGTTACCTCCTCAGACTGGCATTCATACAGGGCACATACCAGAAAGAGCTATCTGCCTGAGAATCAGCGTCAAACAGAATTAGCCTTGTCATAGCAGTCAAACACCCGATGTTCATATTTCAGGGCACTGGTTTGCAACCCTATATTCAGGGCCACTGAAATTCTGTGATTCTGTGATGCTTTTAGTATTATAATGAAATTGCCACATAAACTATCCTCTGCTGCATGATATATATAAACTCATGTGCACGGACATATATGCATTTGAAATAATAGAGGACCAGTCTAATAGATATGCATATACACCAATTCACACTCAGACAAAACCACAAACATAGATAAATGCACACATATGCACATATGTACGGGCACACCCAACAGTTATGCAAACCTAACACAGACAAAGACACACATGAAAATATACATAAGGCTTATAGACATATCTCCACTTCTATTAGCATACAAACTCATACACACACATACACATGCTGACACAGAACCACGCACATTAATACACAATCCTCCCTCCCACACATTCACACACAAACTACACACTAATACCCCAGTGCTCACACACACACATGTACACCCACAATCACACACAAACATCCATACCCACAACACACACGTCACATACACCTCACACATATGCAGCCATGCATTCACAAACACCCTTATACACAGTACACCAACCCATACATACATACATCATCATGCAGACACAGTATCATTCATATGCATCCACACAAGCCTACAACCATTCCCACAAACACCCACACAGCTTACTTAAACGCAAACACCCAATCATACACACTAACACAAACCTATATATAAAGACCCCTCTCACACACTCACATCCATATACACCATTACCCACCGCTACAGACATCCAACCATCCTGACAGACATACATTCAAACCCAGACTGTCCCCAGCAGTCTTCACATACATCTTGTCACACACACTCACACCCTTCAACACACTCACAAAAGCACAGCTACATGCAAATAGCTGCACACAACCAAGCACTCATATGCACATCCACATACGTTGTCAGAACACACAACCCATTTTACACATACACACACAGATTCCTCATAAACACTACCACACAGAGATTGACACACACACAGGACAGTGACTTTGACTTTTTAGTGATTTTTAAAATAATTATTCAATAGCTTCTTTATTTTATTTTCCAAACGTTTTGGGGATTCACCTGGCTGCCATTTATATTCAGTGATGAGCTTCTTTCTGGCAGAAACACACTGTCTCTTCAGGTGCAAATAAGGGACCAGCAGCAGAGGTGAATACTTCCTTGCTATCTTTCTGCTGTTGCATTCTTAGCACAGCTTGAGCAGTACATCTCAGATGTATTGGTATCAGATGTTTCTTATTTCAGAAGTGCTGAAAGAATATTGCTTACAGTTCTCCTACCAAGGTGTTTGTTTAACAATATACATGTAACAATTTTGGTGTTCATTTTTTTCCTGGTGTGGAGGGTATCTAAAAAAAAAAAAAAAAAAAAAAACTCCTAGATATTCAACTCTTACGGTGGGTTTAGAGTCTCCTCCATGTCCTACATCTGATCTCGGTTGTCTTCTCCTTATTGAATCTGAGTATCAAATCCCCAAAATGTTTGAAAAATTCCAACAAAAAAATCAGTTGAGCTCTGCACTGCAAGTGAATTCACCTAAGTGCAACTCCCAAGTGAGATTAAGAGGGGTAGGTACCGTATTTATCGGCGTATAACACGCACCGGCGTATAACACGCACCTCATTTTAAGAGGAAATTTCAGAAAAAAAACCCATTACATTTTATCGGCGTATAACACGCACACATCATTTGCCCCCTATTTTCAGGGAGAAAAAGTGCGTGTTATACGCCGATAAATACGGTACTTCATCAAAAACAATGCTGACAGTGATTTTAACCGACCAGCCTTCTGAGTATGTGTTATAGGTTCCACAGTAGTCACAAGATAGTGCTACGTCACTTCCACGGAGCAGCGAAACAAAAATAACACAGCGATTTTTATCACAAAAACAGCAAAGGTATCCTCGTAAAATGACACAAACTTGCAAAGAAATATCTCTTTCATAATAAACCCAACCTTTTTTTATGGTGGTTCCATGGAACCAATATGCGCCCTGGAACATGTGTTAAAACCGAATCAAAGCTCCCACATTGGTTTGCCGTTGTCTCCGGTATATCAGTGGCAGTACTGTGGTTCCATAGAAATGGAAAACAAAGAAGACTAATGCTGAAACTTGACATTATTGTAAAAAAAAACACTATTTGAAATTAATTAGAAATAAAATGCACCCAAATAGTAAAAAAAAAAAGAAAGATCTATGTTTAAAAAAACCAATGATTAAAATTTATATTTCGAAAAAATAAAAATTGACTGCAAAAACATAAAGGTAAGAGGGATATTTATAGTTAGGTTAAAGTAACACTCTTTTTTAAATGTTTTCAATCCAGAAAACACTGAGATTCGCCAGTTATAGTTTATCAAACTAACTATAACTTGCTCCCCCTCCATGCACTGCTATGACTTCTCATTTCACATCATAAATGACATGTTCAATGGCGTAAGTGATGACATCACTGATGATATCTAAAATGACAGTTGATAGCCTCACTGAAGGGCATGTGTGGCTTGTAAGGTGGGAATGGTTTAAGCCCCCACAGTGGGTTAGGTACAGGGCCAGACACTGCACTCAATCCCACACCGTGCTTGTCATTGGACGTTTTACTGTATGTGAAAAAAAAACACAGGAATTCACTGAAAAAAAGAAAGATTAAAGTGACGTTTTAGTTAGGAATTGTAATATGTTACTTTATTTTTTTTTTTACTTTGAAACTCACTGAAAAAACAGGTTATAGGGACATTATTGTTTTAAACTAACAAAACCACTGAAATTCACCAGTTATAGTTATCTCAAGTAACTACAACTCATATAGCTTAAAGTAACTATAACTCGTGCCCTCGCCTGGCACTGCTTTTAACCTCACATATTACACCACTCATGACATGTTCTGTGACATCATTGACAACATGACTGCAACCTCTGAAATTATACTGTTGATGACAGAATTGTGCATGGCAAGTTAGTTACTTTAGGTCAAGAGTTCTAGGTACTTGAGGTGAATATAACATGAATTTCAGTGTTTTTTAAAAGAGTATGCTTTACCTGCCATTTTCACCTACCTATCTCGTCCCATTAACCTTTCAATTTTCAGTGAACATATGTATATTTCATAGTATAGCTCCCTTTGAAATAGAATCTAGTTTTAAAATGTTTGTTTACCTCAAGTTTTGCATTGTTCCATGTCTTGCATCGAAAGTGGCAGTCCTCACATAGGTTATTACGACAAGCAGTAAGTGCCCACGGAAAAAAAGCATTGCCTCAACTGAAAAGCAAACAAAAACTAAACAAGCTAGTTTTCCATCTAAAGTAGGAACAAAATAAGTGTTATGACCTGCGGTTTCTGCTGAAATGGCTATATACTCGATTTGCCATTTTCACACTTCTCTCTCATAGATAGATTGCTGCCATCCGTACCTGTCTCATTATCAAATAGTCGTGGGCCATTGCCTGCAATTGTAAAAAGGAAGTGTGTTACTGGAGCCAAACACAAATTGGATTCACTTGTCAAAATTGGTGCTCGCTGCGTACTCTACATTGCAGTATAGACTTGTGTAATGTTAGTGCCCATAAAAAAAGAAACTTTATGTTTACATGGGTTGCTGTTTTTTTTGTTTTTTTTTTAAAAAGGTACTGCACGAAATGAAAATACAGAGGAGAAAAGAAATATTGAAGCAGTAGTCAGCGGCGGCTCCTCCACAATGGCGAAGGAGCTTTGCCTTTCTGGCTAAGAGCCAGCAGCCAAAAAATTAAAACAATATTTTATTATTATTTTTTTACCTGCTGGCTCAGCCAGCGTGTGCAGGGAGAGGTGGGGCTAGGCCATGGGAGGAGGGAGCAGAAGTGAAGTGCGCTTAAGTGCGCATGTCCGTTTGGCCGGCTGTCTTAGGCCTGCCAAACTGACATGCACAATTAGGTTTCTCCTCCCTAGCTGTTTTGGACAGCCTGGTTGAAGAAACAGCACAGGCACTAATTCACTATCTGAGCAGCAGAACAAGCTGCACAGACCAATCCTGGTGTTGGTCTCATGCTAGGTATAGCATGAGAGCATCACCAGGATTGCGTGCGTAGCCTGTGCTAGTGTCCCAGGGACTGCTGGGACACCATAAGGAGCAAGGCGGCTGCACAGGTATGTTTTTTTAATTATTTTGTTTTTCATTATTATTCCTCCTCTACCCACAACTCCTTCCTCCCCTTTTAAGATTAGCGGTGGCTGCACTGTGAAAGAGCTGGTGTCTGATGCCTTCGCAGTTGTTTTCTGGTCCTTGTGTCTGAACTCTCCGTTGTTCTCTGTGTATACCTGTTTAACTGTTGGTCATCTAGCCTGCCCTTTTAGAAAATGACTGTAAAATGTCTCGAAACGCCATACCAAAAAGTAGATTTTATTTTAAAGGAATACTTTATTGTTTTAAAAACGGTGTTATAATAAATAACTTGCTATGTGTACGCCTCAGGGTTCCATCAAAAAGCAACGTGATAAAATGCTGCAAAGCACATCATTGCAAAGATTGCAGAGAAACAGCTATTCCTTTAAAGCCTTATTTGCACGCAGTCGTTTTTTGTTTTTTATTGTTAGGTTAACCTAATCTTTCAATTAATGATTTACTTTAGTAAAAGTTTTATATATTGGTGACAGAGCACTATACAGGGAGTGCAGAATTATTAGGAAAATTAGTATTTTGACCACATCATCCTCTTTATGCATGTTGTCTTACTCCAAGCTGTATAGGCTCGAAAGCCTACTACCAATTAAGCATATTAGGTGATGTGCATCTCTGTAATGAGAAGGGGTGTGGTCTAATGACATCAACACCCTATATCAGGTGTGCATAATTATTAGGCAACTTCCTTTCCTTTGGCAAAATGGGTCAAAAGAAGGACTTGACAGGCTCAGAAAAGTCAAAAATAGTGAGATATCTTGCAGAGGGATGCAGCACTCTTAAAATTGCAAAGCTTCTGAAGCGTGATCATCGAACAATCAAGCGTTTCATTCAAAATAGTCAACAGGGTCGCAAGAAGCGTGTGGAAAGACACACAAGCTGAAACGTCAAGACTGGGCCAAGAAATATCTCAAGACTGATTTTTTTAAGGTTTTATGGACTGATGAAATGAGAGTGAGTCTTGATGGGCCAGATGGATGGGCCCGTGGCTGGATTGGTAAAGGGCAGAGAGCTCCAGTCCGACTCAGACGCCAGCAAGGTGGAGGTGGAGTACTGGTTTGGGCTGGTATCATCAAAGATGAGCTTGTGGGGCCTTTTCGGGTTGAGGATGGAGTCAAGCTCAACTCCCAGTCCTACTGCCAGTTCCTGGAAGACACCTTCTTCAAGCAGTGGTACAGGAAGAAGTCTGCATCCTTCAAGAAAAACATGGTTTTCATGCAGGACAATGCTCCATCACACGCGTCCAAGTACTCCACAGCGTGGCTGGCAAGAAAGGGTATAAAAGAAGGAAATCTAATGACATGGCCTCCTTGTTCACCTGATCTGAACCCCATTGAGAACCTGTGGTCCATCATCAAATGTGAGATTTACAAGGAGGGAAAACAGTACACCTCTCTGAACAGTGTCTGGGAGGCTGTGGTTGCTGCTGCACGCAATGTTGATGATGAACAGATCAAAACACTGACAGAATCCATGGATGGCAGGCTTTTGAGTGTCCTTGCAAAGAAAGGTGGCTATATTGGTCACTGATTTGTTTTTGTTTTGTTTTTGAATGTCAGAAATGTATATTTGTGAATGTTGAGATGTTATATTGGTTTCACTGGTAATAATAAATAATTGAAATGGGTATATATTTTTTTTTGTTAAGTTGCCTAATAATTATGCACAGTAATAGTCACCTGCACACACAGATATCCCCCTAACATAGCTAAAACTAAAAACAAACTAAAAACTACTTCCAAAAATATTCAGCTTTGATATTAATGAGTTTTTTGGGTTCATTGAGAACATGGTTGTTGTTCAATAATAAAATTAATCCTCAAAAATACAACTTGCCTAATAATTCTGCACTCCCTGTATATGGGAACAGTTTCGCATCAGCAGTAAACCCGCAGCATGAAAACAATTGGGTATTCTTACCTTTACTTTCATTTTCTTATTGGATGATTCAGAATATTATCATTTTCTACTTTTCTTGTATAAAATGGATTGTATTTCTCATTTTTATTGTTGTCCTGCTCTGCCTTATTTGCTTTTAGAACGGTAAACATGAAACATGTGGCCGTTGCATTGTGTCTTATTTTTACATGTACTCTGTGTTGCACAGTTGTTAATACTAAACGTGATAATGGGTGGGCTCAGCCAGCCCCTTCATCCATTGGTCTGTCCACCTGTCATTCACACTTTGCTTCCACTCACCACAGTTTGCAGAATGAGGCGATGTTTCAGCCCAATTCTGCCGTTCTTTCCATTCTCTGTGACTAATGACATTCTTCCCAAACATAATGTTTGTCACCCATTGAGAAAGTAGTTCTTTTGAAAAGTACTTATGGGCCATTGTGTGCTTTTTAATGATTTTTTCCTTTCCACTCGTGGTGGTTTGTGGCCACCAAATTTGGAAATGAGTATTTCAGTATATTCCAAGATGGCCACCCCCTCACATGTAAAAGGTTAACATCTTGGAAAGTTTTTCCAGAACTTTGTTAGAAAAGCATTCAATTACTGCCCCTACGTATCTGCACGTGTACACACCATGACAATTTTTTAATCTAACAAAACATTAGTAAACGCCACCTATGTCAGAAATATTGGCTTTGCCAATGCTTGTTTTTTCATGGGCATATGCTCATGCAGTGTCTGTGCAGCTGTTTTTTTAATTAACTGTGTGCTATGTACAACCAGAAGCTTGACTTAATTTATGGTAATCTTACATAGGGTGTGCCTGTTTCACTCATAGCATTCCCTCCATCTACCTGCCAAAAAGAGCATTTAGAAACAACTTATTAGGTCAATACAAACACCAGACTATAACCCTTTCTGTCCTAGGCATTATATGAGCCAAAATAGATTAAGGCACTCATTTAGACGGTTGAGGAACATCTGGAGGAAATGCCATGACACTGCAACATTACACACAACGTTACCTGATGATATAATGTCAAGAGACAGCCATTTGTGAATGGGGAATACTGTTAAACTAAAAGTGTTATCTCAGGTTTTACAACATGTATTGTGTTACATTTTACAGCGACCATATGCTCTTGAAAACCATTCACGATAATTCTACATAATAGTCCACGTGTTCATCTCAGTGAGCACAAGGGTATCAATTCGATACCTTTTCCATCCCTCTGTTTACCGTTCTGTTCCCTCCTGCAGTCGGAGTGGAGACGGCTAGCCTTCGCCATGGGAGGTGAAAGGTTTTGCTGACTCGCAGATGTTTTCTGACACACAACAAAAGAAAAATCCCTCTCCCCCCCGAGAAGCTCTGCCTATTGATTTGCTATGTCTAAAAGTGTTAAAGCTCCTTTCTGTAATGGCGCGTTTTTCTCCTGTAACATTCTGTGCATTTGTTTTTTTGCTCTGTTATACAAGCTTGGAAAAAAGTGCCAATTCTAACAAGTCTTGGGATTGTTTGTGGAAATGAGAGGTTGCCAATACCGACATTGCCATTATTAGTAGTATAACTCATGTCCCGTTGGTTAGACAGACCCCCGTTCCTTGTTCTAGTCATTTATCTTTTCTTAGGATTGTATTGCCGGAGTAAACCTGCTGTTTGAAATGACATATTTGCTCGTTTTCATAGTGTATACCCTAATACAGCGTAATTTATGCACCTGCATTTTTTGACAAGTGTGTCTGTGTCTGTGTCTTTAGTGGGTGCCTTCTTGTACTGGAACTATGGCATTTTAATGATATTATAGTTCTGCATTTGGACCTGTTTTTGGGTTTGCCTGCAGCATCTTTTGTTATGTTTGCCTGCTTAAACTCTGAACATTGTGTGGGTTTCAAACTGCAAACGGGGTATGTTTCATTTATGACTCGTTTCTAGTGTTATGGCCAAGACCATGGTGGGATCAAAGGAACATGGAGAAGCTAGATGGGTAACCCTGCTGAGAGTCTGACAGGCCCCAGGTGCAGGGCAGAGCCCCCCACCACCCCTTCTTTCCTTTGAGGAGAGAAACAGGGGGGGCGGAAAGAGCAACAGAAGTGAGCAGAAGTGGCACAAAGTGGGGCTCAGCACACTATTCTAGCTACACAATCAAGAAGAAGGGGCAGAATGTGATCAAAGGGTAGCGGGCAGCCACCATCAGCACCACCACAGGGAGCTCAAAAGGGCTTTGCCACCAGGATCTAATGCAGGAAGAAAGCAAGAGAAGCTGAGCATGGTAACTGGGAAGCAGAGCAGTCCAGCAGTGCACCAAGAGGACTGCTTGCAGATTGGGCCCTGTGACTGGAACTCCTCGTTGGCCATCGCATTGCGAGTATTCACAACGTAGGAGGCCCTTGCCCGCCGCAAGGGACTGTTTTCAGCTATAAGCGTGACCTCCCAATAGCAGATGTGGCAGAGCAAGACGGAACTGTTGAGAGAGGCCAGCAGGTAAGCGGGCAAGATTTATGCACCTCCTGCCCATCCAGAGTGAGCCTGCACCACTCCACACCAACATTTGAGCTCCTGTGGCACCCAGACGCTTCGGTTCCAGCACTGCTGCAGTGGGGCAGAGCCGAGAGTGAGGACGTAGCTCCCTGCTAGAGCTAGGGCAAAGTGCAACAAGAGATCCAGAAAGCAGAGGATGGAAGCCTGGGACAAAAATAGAAGAAGAGAATACCTGTACCCTCACCTGTCAGGAGATGACAATGGTTATTAGTAGGAAACAAGCCAAGGAGTTACTGGTATCTGAATGGCTGAGGCTACAAGCTCATTCTGAAATGTTTTCAACCCCCGGCGTCCTCTAATGAGTAAAGGAGTCTTACTGTCCTATTAGTCAGAAGACGTTTAAAGTGTTGCTTATTGCCAAAGGGTTAAGGCTTAGACTCTCACTCTAAAGATAAAGGGTTGGAGTCCTGGTGCAATGGTCATGCCATTAGTCTGAGATCTGGAAATTTGCAGAGTTCCAAGGTCTAACATATATATAAAACAATTGTTTCTGGATTGAGAGTGTCAGGAGGGACCACTTGCCTACCCAACCTTCTGACCTAAAGGGGTAATTATGAGCAAACCATAAACTATAACAATAATGGGGCACGAAGGGTGAAAAGAAGAGCAACAATCAAAAGTTGGCTATAGAATCAATAGTGGCAAATGGATCTCAACAGGCAACTGTTCCACAGAAGGCACATAACATCTGTAGCAGGAGATGGTTAGAGGATGAGCATGGCAGCGCTGAGAATAGAGGCTACCAGCCGAGCAGCCAACATCCGGGGCTGAAGACTAAAGCCAAAAGCAAGGGAAAGACTATCACTGGAGCCAGTGGCTGCAAGTTACGTGGCAGCAAAGAAGAGGCTGAAGAGTGAAGACAAAAACTTCAGGGCTATCGTGGCTTTGACAAGGGCAGCAACAGGCCACAGAGGAGAAGAATGCCTGGTAAGGCAGCTTCTAGAAAGTGCAAAGCCACACATGGATGGTGAAGAAGATGATTTCCATTAAGTCGAGGCCGAGGCATACAGAACAAGAGGTGAGAGGGCAGCAGGATCAAAGCCAAGGAAGCCATCAAAACAAGCAGGAAAGTGACAGCACAGTCCAGTCCTTGTAGCCAAGACAATGGCTGTGAGGCAGGGCGGTACATGGGCCCAGGAAGATGCTGAATTAGAGGAGGATGTTGAGCGTAATTGTGATTGGTGGCTATGAATGATGGTAGCAACTGTGCTGGGTTGGGTGCATAAGGGTAGTGTAGGCACATCAGGTGGAGCGACCTCATACCAGCATAGGCAAGCAACCAGGAAGGGCTAAAAGTAGTGCCAAGCCACACCACACGCCTGCAGCATGGGATGGGTCGGAGTAACTGGGCTCGACATGGCAAAGCACTACAGCTAACAGCACAATTACAACAGGGCACACACAGCAGGCCTGGTCCGCTTCAGCAGCCCTAGCAACCCAACCTCAGGCAGTGCAGTGTGGGATAGACAGGAACTGCCTGGCAGGGCACACATAACTTAGCAGTATTTGTAAGCACAGAAGGCATATGCAACAAGCATGGTTTGGGGCTGCTGGCAGTCGGGGGGCACAGACCAGCAGAATTAGGAGGACCCCCGAGCCTGGGCCTTAGGTAGGCTAGCAATTACCACATGCTAATTATGGAGCAACATATGTCGTCTCACATGCATGGAAAGTGAAAATGCAAGGGCACAAAGTGGATGGTCAGAGCCAGGGACTGCCGTAAGGCCTTCAGTAGGGAAGTTCCCCAATGATAGCTATGGAAACAGGACCAGCTAGCTTACTCCCTTGTCAGTGAAAGAACAATTATGGAGAAAAGAGTACATAGACATATTCATGCTGATAGAAATTGAACAAGCAGGCATAGATTTCGTCCAGGATAAGAAAGAGGAAGAAAAGAGGGAGAAGAAAAGGGTAAAAAAAAGAGAGGAGCATAGATAACTACATGCATTCAGAACACTAGCATGTTGCTAGGCACCGTGACTTTTCGAAGCCAATATCCAGGAGGCACAAAGGAATGTTGCGGGAGTGACAAGGGCTGCTGCTAAAAATGCGATGAAAGAGTGGATCTCAAGGACATCATCTGAAATACTCACAAAATTGTGGCAGCAAGAGAATAGGGAGTGAAATCTGGGCAGCCCTTTTGGCAGGCCACAGGTAAGTAGAGATTGACCAATCACTGCATAGATTTAAGTCGACAACAAGAGTTTTTTTTGGGGGGGGGGTACAAATGGAAATGCAGACATTCAAAGCGAGCCTCAGGCAAGAAAGAACTACCCCCAAATAAACACTAGCCACAGAAGAGCCCAACCACAAGAGCCCTTAAAGTGGGGGGTGTAAGCAATGACTTACAAGGGACAGTCATCCGGGAGAATGAAGTATTAGAAGGGGCAAAAGATATTGAATGAACAGAAACCCCAATTTCCGTGCCAGCATTAGGGAGGCATTTGAATGTTTAGCACAAGAAAGAGGAGGCAAAATATTTGTTGGTAATTTTTCAGCTAGGTTTCATCATTCCATACACTGATTCATGGAGCTAGAAAGCATGCAAAACCCTTGAATCGAAGGAAGACCACCCAACGGGAGTGAGAAGGTAGGGTAAGAGCTGAAACTAGGCAAAGTTGCCATAACGTTTGAAGCAGTGCTTTTCTTAGTGTTCATAATCTCCCCATTGGGTTTGGTCCCTGTGAAAATAAACAGGCAATTTAGACACACATTGTTTTTCATATCCGGAGGGCAGGTTCAGTAAAAGGTAGCATTGACCCTGAGCAGCGTTCTGTCCAAAATGCAAACATAGACAAAGCCTTGGACCTACTGAGGGCAACGGGGAAAGGAGTGGAGTTGGCCAGGGCGGATGTCGAGTATGCCTTCCGCTTACGACCAGTGCATGTGGACAGCTTTAAACTTCTTGGTTTTCAATTTGAAGGACACTTTTATTGTCAGGTACCTTCTCATGGGCTGTTCGGTTTCTTGTTCATACTTTGAAATGTTCAGAACATTAATTGAATGCACTGATCTCAAAACGAAGGGGGCAAGCTTCACTATCTGAACAACTTCTTATTTATAAGTAGAAAGAGGCCTAACAGCACTCTTGGAATCACTTTTGAGAGTGACAAGAGAGCTAAGGGCAGGCTGGGGAAAGAAAGGACAGTAGGGGCGGTGGAAGTAATCGCATTTCTGGGGATTGAAATTGATTTAGAAGAAGGGTGTGCAGACTTTCAAAAGGCAAGGCAAAAGAGTTGAAAGACACAGTGGCGGACATGGCTGGAAGGACTAAAGTCACACTAGAGGAGGTGCACTCACTGCAGGGCAAATTGAAGCACCTAGAATTGTTCACAGATGCAATGGGCAGCCTGGGTTTTTACATCAAAATGGGCCATGCGTGGTGGGCTCAGAGTGACCAATAAGTACACAAGAGCTTATGAAGAACAGAGCCCTATTGAAGTTGTTCCCAGTAGTGGTTGTGGTACATATGTGGTTCGACAAGATAAGGAACAGGAAAATCATATTGTGGTCGGGCAACCAAATGGTACAGCTCATTAAAAATGGTCATGTAAACTACTCAGGGGTACTAGGCCCCTTGAGACGTTGCGTTGCCAGCTGCATTGCAGCATAGAGAATAAAAGACAGGCTGCTTCTGGTTGAAATTAACTTAGTGCTGAATGCTCTTCGGTTACTGTGGGCAAAATTCCACGAGATGGCACCTCTCACGGATAAGAAGATGGCACCCCTCCTCTAAGAGTTATAGAAGCTAGTTAAACTGACCCAAGCACAGTGGCGCCAAAGTCAGCAGCTAGATATTGGGACCACATGGACAGGTTTCACAAAACAACAGGAGTAGGTAAATAGCAAGATGCAGAACAGACATAGAGGGGTCTGAACTATTTAAACTAGCATTTGCCAGGGGAAGAGCAGGATGTGGGCACACATAGGATCAGTTATACCCATCATAAAACTAAAGATAGGTAAGGATGTCTCAAAGAGTCACTATATCAGGCCTGCAATGAAACTTACAGGGTAGAATCCAGACCAAGAAGGAAAATGGCAGGCGGCTTATTGGGTCTGACAAACTTGGCCCTCTACATCGAAGCTAGAATTGGCCTTCCACTCATGGGTAGAGAAAACCATCTCCTGCACATTGTTTGCTATGGTCTACTTTTAGGCTTACAGGGTCAGCAAGATGGGCCACCTGCCTCCAATACCTGTGCAGGTGACTCTTATATCATATTAGAAACATTATGAATGCAATAGAAACATATTTCTGAGGCTCAGGAAATTAAAAACTGACCAACTAGGAAATGGCTTCATCAGCCTCTTGGACTACATAGGGCACCCTCTGAAATTCCACGTATGCCTGCTGTGAAAATACCTAGCGATATGACAAAGGGACGGGGTCTATTATTTAAGCACCACAATGGGAAGCACATGAGCATTTTCCAGTTTAGGCAGTTATTGAAAAACGCACTATCGGTTTACGGGTCTTCCGGCAGTGGAGTATGTCACACATGCAGCTTTAACAATGAAGGGTTCTACAAATCAGGAAGATGTAAATCCGGGGCATTTCAGTCATAAATTAGGGAAAAGAAATCTTAAAAACCCTGGTCTTTGTTTCTGCAGCACACTACTGACGAGGAATCAAGAACAAAGTGGCCTGGAATTTGGGACACTCCTGTATCTCGTGTGCCCAGCAATGGAACAGTGGAAGTAACAGCAAGGGGCTAGTATAAGGGATATCTATGAGGGAGTACAGCTGGGAAATTCAAAAGTTGAACTGTTTTGGATGCCTAGGAACGGTGCTACACGATGCTCGTACCTGAAATCAAAATGTTTATTAGGAAATTACTTGAAACACAAAAAGAGAGTGTCAGGAGTGGTTCAACCCCACACTTGCTCCTGATTAGGCTACAGAATCATCAGTACACTAAAGGTGTGTGTAACTGGAAGGAACTGGACTATTACGCCCAGTTCAAAAGGCGCTAATTTAGCACGTGTTTACCAGGTAGAGATGAGTGTAAGAAGTGGCTGTGTCTTTTTGAGGCAGTTCCCTTTACGGACTAGGTGGTCTCACACACATTATAGTGTCATGCTTCATCATTTGACCATCTAGCCCCACCCAGGTAAGATGATACTACCTGGGCAGACTCAACCTTGTTGTTAAAAGAACTGCAGAGGGAGTGCTGAAATTAAATCTGACTGGATATTACAGGGATCCAGATAAGGAATTGGTAAATAAAATAAATTACCTTACAAATCACCTCTCATTCGGAAATAATTTAATATAGGTGTTTGTAGGTAAGAGTAAAAACTGTGGTAAGGACTCTTGAGAATAATGACTCGCGGAGTCTAAAAATGAGGGACCAACATGTTTCTGCCCACACAAAGAGCTGGAAAGTCTGGGGCATTTGTCAGGGTCAGGGATCCCTATAGGAAAAAGAGCATGGGAGCATGCTTGGAAAATAAAGTGAGTAAATGATAAGCCTACCTGAACATTTTGTTCTATGGGGGGCCTAAGGGGAAGATAAAAACAGTGGCGAAATAGAGGTGCCACTTCAATCAAAAACACACAGCACACAAGGGTGACAAAAACATGCTGTGAATGTCTCACACAAACACTCATGCAATATAACAGCAGGCAGGGGAGCCCAGTCAGATGGACTTACCCTGCGAGACAAGACGGATTGCCTCTGGTCTGGGAAGTAACGGAGGGGGGTTGCCCCTTATAATCACACTCTGTTTCAGAAGACAGAGCACAAAAGCTAAAGAGGCAAAAAACTAGAAGGAGATCATGGCAGGCAAGAAGTAATAATGAGGAACTCCCCTTAATGAAGTAAAAAGGACTTATGTAAATAACGGTTGGTTAGGAAATAATTGTTCAGAAAGTCTATGAGGAAGTTACTTGGAGCACAAAAGGCTTATAGGTCAAAAAATCGAAAAATGCTTTATCTTATGGGAAAAACGTTACAGAAGTCAAAGGGGGCCCCCCTGTCGGGGCGAAAGAGTTTGAAAAACTTACCACTCCAAAGGGTTTACCCGGTGTAAGCACCTATGGTCCGTTTCCCAGCCGCTCGAATAGTGCTATGAGCGAGCGCTGGGAATTTAAGGGCCAGGCTGGTGCCAATTAGTCATTAATTAAATCATTATTAAGGCGCAGCCAGTGCCGTCCACTCACGACAAGCTGAGCTGCAAGGCTCCCGTTGGGGCCTCGCGGGGTCAGGAGCCCAGTAATGATGAAAAATAATGCAACGTGTCTCGCCGAGCCTCGGGCAGTCGGGAAATGTGGTACCCGGCTGCCGAGGATCTAGTGTTTACATGCTTGCTGAGGCAACCGGACTCGGAGCGTGAAGCCGCTGAGATTCAGCGGAGACGCGCTCTCCGATTTCCTGTCTGAGCAGGACACGGCTTCACAAAGAGAGACGGATGAAAAAGGGGGTGGGAGGTGGGGAGGAGGGGGGAAAGCAAGGGGAAAGGGGGTAGAGGAGAAAGGAAAACGAAAAAAAAAGGGAGGAAGAAATGGAGAAGAAAGAACGGAGGAAGGAAGGAAGGGAGGGGGGGACGGGGGGGAGCCAGAAAGAGAAGAAATTAATAAAGGGTTGATGGCCAGCTGGATGGTTGGCCCGGAAAAACAGGAAGAGGGGGGGAAAAGGGGGAGTGGGTGGGGGGGGTGGAGCACCATGGAATAAAGAGAGTAGGTGAGTGAAGGCAAGAAAAAGAGGGTAACGAGCAGGGTAGGAGTAATATTATTACTCCAGGGTTGACCATTGAATATTGTCCTAAGTATATCGATACTTAACCACCAAACCATGAACTTGAAGCAGAAACTACTGTTTTATGAACAAAGATGGGTGTGGAGGCTGCATACCGATACCATGGGACTGAACGACAATATTCAATGGTTAACCCTTGAGTAATGATATTACTCCTACCTTGCTCGTTACCCTCTTTTTCTTGCCTCCACTCACCTACTCCCTTTATTCCATGGCGCTCCGCCCACCCGCCCCCTCCTTTTTTTCCCCCTTTCTCCCTTCCTTTTCCTTGTTTCCCCCCCTCCCCCTGTTTTCTTCCCCGTTCTCCCCCTTTTTCTTCCTCAGGGTCTCCACTTTTCCTTTTCCATCTCAGGCCCTCCACCTTTCTTTTCCCTTCTCTATCCTTCTTTCTTAGCCCCCCTTTTGTATCCACTCATCTTCCAAAAGTTTAATTTTTTTCCTCCCTGTTTCCCTGGCTCAATACCTTGTCTTTTCCTTAAAACCCCCGTTTTTTTCTTCCTTTCCGCTTTCTCACTCTCCCTTTCTTTCATACTTTTTTTCCCCTACTTCCTGTTTTTCCGGGCCAACCATCCAGCTGGC